>NC_061513.1:104628535-104707754 GCF_022539505.1 Lolium rigidum
AAATATAGCCTAAGAGACCCACAACGGTGCACACACCGTCACCTTTACACACGTGGGACAAGGAGTCTCCGGAGATCACATAAGTAAAACCCACTTGACTAGCATAATGACATCTAGATTACAAGCATCATCATATGAATCTCAATCATGTAAGGCAGCTCATGAGATTATTGTATTGAAGTACATAGGAGAGAGATGAACCACATAGCTACCGGTACAGCCCCGAGCCTCGATGGAGAACTACTCCTCCTCATGGGAGACAAGCAGCGTTGATGAAGATGGCGGTGGTGTCGATGGAGAAGCCTTCCGGGGGCACTTCCCCGTCCCGGCGGCGTGCCGGAACAGAGACTCCTGTCCCCCAGATCTTGGCTTCGCGATGGCGGCGGCTCTGGAAGGTTTTCTCTGGTTTCGTCGAACGTGGTAGGGTTTTTGTCACACCCCAACTTTTGCAACCTTGTTTAGTTGTCCATATTGCAAAAATCAGGGGGAACAAAAACTTTTTCTAAAGACTAATTAGATGAATTGCCTTGATCTTTTGTTATAATAATTTGCTTTGATCTGTTAGTAGGTGAATTGTCTTGTTGTACTTGTTGCAATTGTCATGAGTTACCTCATAGAATAACACCTCTAGTGTTAAAACAACTTAACAACTCACTAAATAAAACCCATGTGTGGCCCTTGAAAATTCTTTTCCTTTCTTTACCAATGCATAAACCCTATGCTTGGTATTTTCCCCATAAACACCTCAACACACAATTTCTAGTCTTCAAAAAAAAAATAGTGAAGCTATGGTCACTCTTGTATTACCTTGACCTCCTCTCTTTCAAATAATTGAACCTTTTGACCTAAACCCCCAAAACCACTTTTTGTTTTGTCCTATGACTCAAAATCTTAATTCAAAGGATCTTGTCAAAAACCTCTCCTTTTAAAATTGGCGATGATCACCTTAGATCATAAAATCACAAAATGGTTTCTAAAGTGATTTTTGTTTTAACCCAAAGTATTTACCAAATGGCTTACCCTTACTTTTTGTGACTCAAAAATCTTGTAAAGGCTTTTATTTGTAGTTTTGGTGTCTTCAAATAAAATGGAATGATCCATATTTTATATTCCTCTATAGATCATTCTACTCTTCTACAACCTCTCCTCTTATAATATTTCAAGAAATCATATTTGATTAAATCAAAATCAAGGCCATAGACACCAAAATAAAAGTTAGGACTATTTGATATGTGATCAAATATCCATGGCATTATCTTTGCCCTTAATACACTTCACATATTCATCAATCAATATCACACCCCCATATAGTCTTTACCTTGGAAAATTACCTTTTGTTTAACAAATCAATCTCCATTGGTATACCTATCTCTTCAAGAAAATTTTCAACTTGGCCTAACCATTTTGATAACCTCCTCTATATCATCTTGCCCTAGACCCCACCTAGCAAAAGTAGCTTGATATGCTTCAACAATCTTCATTTGCTTCACCTCAGCTCCTTTTCTTTTTATCTTTAAATTTTGAGTACTACCCTCTCCCTCTCATCTAGTCCCAAGAATATAGATCCCACCTTTGATTTAAATATCTTCCAAAATGGTGTTAGAACTTGACAAACCCTATATACCACCTAGACCATCATCACGCACCTCCATGAACCCTCCTCCAACAACACCATCTCCACCACATTTTCTCATGTCACCTCATTCTTGTCCCTTTTCAAACCATGCCAAGCTTGTGCACCCCTTGATATTGCTTGATCGATTTAACTCCACCTCACTCCTCATCAACATCTCTCTTTTCCTCACTTTTCTTCTCCAAAACCCTAGCTAGAGAGCTCCTTCCTTCTCTTTCCCAAAACATGGCCGGGCCATGATTCTTCTTGGCATCAGCCGGTGCACTACCCCCTGGCCCGACCTTTAGCCCACCAAAACCCCCTCCCTGGACACTCTCCTCTCTTCCAAACCGAACCAGGCCGCAGCCCAAACCCACCTGAACCCTAGACCGACCCCAAAACGGGACGCACGCCCGCAGAACCCCTCCTCCCGCTCGACCTCTCTCCCTTCCCGCGCCTGCACCCTCTCCTGCTGACGTCTGCCCTCTTACGTCACCCCCATCCCACCGCCCCAACGTCAGCAAAGTGGCATCCATTGGCCAACGCCTTCCCGCGCGCCCAGCCATTGGACGTCGCCACCGCGCACCCCGCCTGCTGCCTCCTCACTCGCCTATATAAGGCACCCCCAGCTCGCTGTCCTCCTCCACAACATCCTAACCACCCTTCCTCCTCTGGCCAAGAACGCCCAGCGCAGCTCTGCTGCTGTTCACAAGAGGGAGCACCGTCCGCCCGTGGTCACCGTCGGGTGGCGTGGAAGATGACGACGCCGCCGGCCGTCCTCTCCCCTCACTCTCCCTTCCAACTCCTCACCCATGTTCTGCGCAACCTCACCCGTCTTCTTTTCGCCGCCAGGATCACCGGTGAGCGCCGCCGTCGCCGTCCGTCCGGGGACGTCTGCGGAGGAACACCCGCCATGGCGAGGTTACTGCAGGAGGGGGAGCCCCTGGACGCGCGCCCTTCGTCTCCCTCGACCTGCCACCGTCCGCCGGACCCTCGCCGTCAACCTCCGTCGCCGCCGGTGAGTGCCAGACCGCCCCTGCTCTTTTTCCCGTCCGCCTCGAGCGAGCGCAGCCGCGGGAGGACGAAGCCCCGCGAGCATACGCTGCATGGCCACGTCGGCCATGCAACGGCCTGGCCCACCTGGCCCGCCTAGGCCCCTCCTCCTTCTCTTTTTATTTTACTTCCCCACCTCCACCTGGAAAACCCTCCTGGGCCGGCCCACTTTTTCAAACTCGCGCGGCCCAGACGTTCCCGCCCATTTTGGGTTTCGAAATTTGCTGTTAAAATATGTTGAAACCAGTAGCACTGTTTTGAGTATAACTCGAGATCCACAAACCCAAATCAAGTGAAACAAATTGCGTTAGTTCAAAAATTTAAGTACCTTTCCAATGGGACTGGTCCCATATTTTTAGGATTTTTCTACAATGTTTTGTGAATTAAACTTTTTCTATGAGTACTGCAGACTCTAACAAATTCCTAAAATTGTAGGATAAATATTTTTGGGTGAATCCAATTGGGTTGGTCTTGTTTTAGTACTGGCCATCTAGGAAAAATAATATTAGTCTCTGTTCATGCATATTAGGTACTGTGAGTATTGTGTATATGTGACATGGATTGTTGAACCAAAACTTTTTTTGGTTTGTTTTAAAACTTTAACCACCTCTTTGTATTAAAAATTGGTCAACCAATGTTTTATTCTTGCAAAACAAAAATTCTGCAACTAAACATTAGTTATATTGTTTTACTTAAGTTTCCAAAATAGTTTGGCATATTGTTTACTTCCTATTGTTGTGTAGTGTTTTATAAGCAAAATAAAATAGGAAGAATGATTTTCTCGTTTTTCCAAAAATGTTTGCAAATAAAATATAAATGTTTTTTTTATGCAAAACCAATGCACTTATCTTCCTTGTGGTGTTATCTAATAGGGAATAAATAGTTTATGCCATGGTAATAACCAGAGAGGCAATTGCTACCTTGTGATGCTCTCATGCCTATGTTAAGCAAGATAATTTGGTTTTTCTTTTAAAATGATTTGAAGAAACTATAAGTTCTTGGTATGATAGCACTTAGTAAAGTGGTTAGCTATTGTTTGTTGATTGTTGAATGTTGTTTTGTTGGTACAATGTGTTGATTGCGTCCCTTTTATATTTTACCGGCGATAGATGCGAACCATTCCGGAGGAGGAGAAGAGGTGGATCGGACAAGGATTTTATATTGACGGGATTCTTATATTGATGGAGCTGAAGAAGTCCGGGGACAAATAAGCCAAGGCAAGCCATTTTTTGATCTCTGATCCGGTGTCTAGTTGGATGTCATTTGTTGATGTTCAAAGCACCTTCATTCTATGTGTGTTATTATCTCTATTTATGTCATCTATGTGTGATTGCAAGTGGGGTACTCCCTAGTGGTGATGCTCCACTATTTGTCCTTGTGTTATGGGATGCATGGTAACATGGCCGTGCTATCCCACTTGGTTATCTTGTATGCTCAACTTGAGCATGTTCCATCTCAAGATAGTAACTTACACCACACCCACCCCCTTTGTAGTATAGAGGTATCAATGTCATGATCTTGGTGTATTCTCAACTTGAGAGGAGTATGCCGTGTACCATCTTGGAGAATATGTTGGATAGTGACACTCCACTATCTAAGTTGTGTAGTTAGCACCACAAATCTGAGAGTATATTCCTCCTTGTGTTGTCATAATACATGCTTACCTTAAGCAAGTATGATCCACTCCACTACCCCTTTATACCTCATCTATGGCGGGATGACTCTCATCTCGGTCGTAGTGCAATACTAGTTCAACTCATGAAACTATAGGTTGGGAACCCCTCAAGGTTTACCTTGTTGTAAATGTTTATGAAAACCTTGGGTGAGGCAACCTTACCCAAGCGTATGGTTTATGAAAGAAAAGGATCTTGACAAAGATGGTTGGAAAGAGGAAAGTGTGGGTGTGACTTGGGTTTTTGAGAAAAACGACACATGGTTCTTTGTATTCGCCCGGAACAATTACACGAGCGCAACCACATTATCCAAAGTGGGTACGGGCTTAGTCCGTAGTTTGTTGAAATTGACTTGAGACACCTTCACAACTCTCTAGGAGGGTCACGATGACCTCTCGACACCGGGTTGCGCTCCGAAGGAGGCAATACACTCGCATTAACTTGCAGCCGGACGATTGCTGAGGGTCTTCTGTCATGGCGCCGGAGATACGCTCAAAAGGAGGTATGCTGCCGGGGTGCCGGGAAGGGGTAAGCCCGCAGGGAAGGACTCTTGTCAAGGGAGACAGGCGAAGGACTATGACTGATTATCCGAGCCTCGCATACTTTTGTATGTCGAACCGGGGATGATCCCGGCGGATTTATCGGTTCTTGTGGGGAAAGTGCGCACACTCTGCGAGTTAAAACTATTCGAATAGCCGCGTCCGCGGTCATGGACGGTTGGGATGGCCGTTACCGAGCTGTGTCGAGTTTTGGTTTTGAAAATGATTTCCAAAGGAAATGCGTGTGTTGGAAGTACCGGAAGGGTACGGGAAAGATGTTGTGCCGACCATGTGGAGATGGTTGAGGAAAATGAAACAAAATGGGGTGACCCTTCCTAGTGTTTTCATGTAGAGGAACTCTTCTTCAATAGAGATATAGAGATGTCTTAGATAAATTCTTGGAGTGTCCCCTTCGATTGAGAAGTTGGGATGCTATCTCCACCAAAAACATCGCTTCTCTTCCACATGCTATATCCACAAGAGAAACTACTCTTCCTCTCTTATCTTCTTTAGTTAGAATTGTTATCACCTTCTTGATGGTTTGCGAGTACAATTCAAATGTACTCACGGCTTTGTCCCCGGCTATTTACTTGGCCGTACTTGAAGGAGTTCGACAGATGAAGAAGGAGTTGGCGACGTCTATGCGAGCTAGGAACGTCTTCCCGCCCGCTTGCTCGTAGGGTTATGGCAGATGACTTGGGTACTGCTGCTGCTGAAGTGATGATGCTACTTCGATGTTTAGTTAGGCCCTTCGAGGCTATTATGTAAGTATTGGTCAGTGTGACCATGTTGTAATTTTCTTATTCCGCTTTGTAATGGATGGTGTAATTTGATATCAGTTCGGTTATGTGTTCACGACACACTGATCATGGGATCGTGAACTATATACATAACAGGGAATTTCGGACAGCTAGTCCGGGGTCCCCACAGTTTTCGCGACGGAGACTTTAAGTAGGCGGAAGGGCAAGGTCGGTGGAGTCCTGGTGGGACCACACACTAGGCCGGCGCGGCCAGGGCTTGGGCCGCGCCGCCCTATTGTGTCCCCACCTCGTGGCCCCACTTCGTTTCCCCTTCGGACTTCTGGAAGCTTCGTGGAAAAATAGGACCCTGGGCGTTGATTTCGTCCGATTCCGAGAATATTTCCTTACTAGGATTTCTGAAACCAAAAACAGCAGAAAACAGCAACTGGCCCTTCGGCATCTCGTCAATAGGTTAGTGCCGGAAAATGCATAAATACGACATAAAGTATGCATAAAACATGTAGATATCATCAATAATGTGGCATGGAACATAAGAAATTATCGATACGTCGGAGACGTATCAGCATCCCCAAGCTTAGTTCTCGCTCGTCCCGAGCAGGTAAACGATAACAAAGATAATTTCTAGAGTGACATGCCATCATAACCTTGATCATACTATTGTAAGCATATGTAATGAATGCAGCGATCAAAACAATGGTAATGACATGAGTAAACAACTGAATCATAAAGCAAAGACTTTTCATGAATAGTACTTTCAAGACAAGCATCAATAAGTCTTACATAAGAGTTAACTCATAAAGCAATAAATCAAAGTAAAGGTATTGAAGCAACACAAAGGAAGATTAAGTTTCAGCGGTTGCTTTCAACGTATAACATGTATATCTCATGGATAGTGTCAATGTAAAGTAATATAACAAGTGCAATATGCAAGTATGTAGGAATCAATGCACAGCTTCACACAAGTGTTTGCTTCTTGAGGTGGAGAGAAATAGGTGAACCGACTCAACATAAAAGTAAAAGAAAGGTCCTTCAAAGAGGAAAGCATCGATTGCTATATTTGTGCTAGAGCTTTTATTTTGAAAACATGAAACAATTTTGTCAACGGTAGTAATAAAGCATATGTATCATGTAAATTATATCTTACAAGTTGCAAGCCTCATGCATAGTATACTAATAGTGCCCGCACCTTGTCCTAATTAGCTTGGATTACCGGGATTGTCATCGCAATACACATGTTTTAACCAAGTGTCACAAAGGGGTACCTCTATGCCGCCTCGTACAAAGGTCTAAGGAGAAAGCTCGCATTTGGATTTCTCGCTTTTGATTATTCTCAACTTAGACATCCATACCGGGACAACATGGACAACGAGATAATGGACTCCTCTTTAATGCATAAGCATTTAGCAACAATTAATGTTCTCATATGAGATTGAGGATATATGTCCAAAACTGAAACTTCCACCATGATTCATGGCTTTAGTTAGCGGCCCAATGTTCTTCTCTAACATTATGCATGCTCTAACCATTAAATGAGTGGTAAATCTCCCTTACTTCAGATAAGACGGACATGCATAGCAACTCACATGATATTCAACAAAGAGTAGTTGATGGCGTCCCCGGGAACATGGTTATCGCACAACAAACAACTTAATAAGAGATAAAGTGCATAAGTACATATTCAATACCACAATAGTTTTTAAGCTATTTGTCCCATGAGCTATATATTGCAAAGGTAAAGGATAGAAATTTTAAAGGTAGCACACAAGCAATTTACTTTGGAATGGCGGAGAAATACCATGTAGTAGGTAGATATGGTGGACACAAATGGCATAGTGGTTGGCTCAAGGATTTTGGATGCATGATAAGTATTCCCTCTCGATACAAGGTTTAGGCTAGCAAGGTTATTTGAAACAAACACAAGGATGAACCAGTGCAGCAAAACTCACATAAAAGACATATTGTAAACATTATAAGACTCTACACCGTCTTCCTTGTTGTTCAAACTCTGTACTAGAAATTATCTAGACCTTAGAGAGACCAATTATGCAAACCAAATTTTAGCAAGCTCTATGTATTTCTTCATTAATGGGTGCAAAGTATATGATGCAAGAGCTTAAACATGAGCACAACAATTGCCAAGTATCAAATTATTCAAGACATTTTATCAATTACTACATGTAGCATTTCCCGTTTCCAACCATATAACAATTAACGAAGCAGTTTCAACCTTCGCCATGAAAATTAAAAGCTAAGAACACATGTGTTCATATGAACTAGCGGAGCGTGTCTCTCTCCCACACAAGGATGGACTTATACAAACAAAACAAAAACAAAAGCAAACAGACACTCCAAGTAAAGTACATAAGATGTGACCGAATAAAAATATAGTTTCAAGAGAAGAAACCTGATAAGTTGTTGATGAAGAAGGGGATGCCTTGGGCATCCCCAAGATTAGATGCTTGGGTCTTCTTGAAATATGGAGGGATGAACCACGGGGGCATCCCCAAGCTTAGACTCTTCACTCTTCTTGATCATAGTATATCATCCTCCTCTCTTGACCCTTGAAAACTTCCTCCACACCAAACTCGAAACAAACTCATTAGAGGGTTAGTGCATAATCAAAAATTCACATGTTCAGAGGTGACACAATCATTCTTAACACTTATGGACATTGTTCAAAGCTTCTGAAAGTTAATGGAACAAAGAAATCCATCAAACATAGCAAAAGAGGCAATGCGAAATAAAAGGCAGAATCTGTCAAAACAGAACAGTCCGTAAAGACGAATTTTAAAGTGGCACCAGACTTGCTCAGATGAAAATGCCCAAATTGAATGAAAGTTGCGTACATATCTGAGGATCACGCACGTAAACTGGCAGATTTTTCTGAGTTACCTACAGAGAATCCTGCCCAGATTTGTGACAGACAGAAATCTGTTTCTGCGCAGTAATCCAAATCTAGTATCAACCTTGCTATCAAAGACTTTACTTGGCACAACAATGCAATAAAATAAGATAAGGAGAGGTTGCTACAGTAGTAACAACTTCCAAGACTCAAATATAAAATAAAAGTACTGTAGTAAAATAAAAACATGGGTTATCTCCCAAGAAGTGCTTTCTTTATAGCCATTAAGATGGGCTCAACAGTTTTAATGATGCTCACATGAAAAATAGAGTATGAAGCAAAAGAGAGCATCAAGAAGAAAATTCAAAATAAATTTAAGCCTAACATGCTTCCTATGCATAGGAATCTTGTAAATAAACAAATTCATGAAGCACGATGCAACAAGCATAGAAAGATAAAACAAGTGTAACTTTAAAAATTTCAGCATATAAAGAGGTGTTTTAGTAACATGAAAACTTCTACAACCATATTTTCCTCTCTCATAATAACTTTCAGTGGCATCATGAGCAAACTCAACAATATAACTATCACATAAAGCATTCTTATCATGAGTCTCATGCATAAAATTATTACTCTCCACATAGGCATAATCAATTTTATTAGTTGAAGTGGGAGCAAATTCAACAAAGTAGCTATAATTATTATTCTCATCATCAAATATAGGAGGCATATTGTAATCATAATCAAATTTATCCTCCATAACAAAGTGGTACTAAAAGACCAATATCATTATAATCATCATAAATAGGAGGCAAAGTATCATCAAAGTAAATTTTCTCCTCAATGCTTGGGAGACTAAAAATATCATGCTCATCAAAGCCAGCTTCCCCAAGCTTAGAATTTTCCATATCATTAGCAACAATGGTGTTCAAAGCGTTCATACTAATATGTTCCATAGGTTTTTTAATTTTCGCATCAAACCATCCATGTCTTAAATCAGGAAATAGAATAAGAAGCTCATTGTTGTCCATTATGCCTAACTAGTGTAAACAAGAAACAAAAAGATGCAATTGCAGGATCTAAAGGAAATAGCTTTGAGCACACACACAACGGCAACAGAAAAGTACTTTACCTGAGACCGGAGTATGAGAGCCTTTTACCTTTCCTCCCCGGCAACGGCGCCAGAAAATAGCTTGATCTCTACGGGTGCTTCTATTCTTGTAGACAGTGTTGGGCCTCCAAGAGCAGAGGTTTGTAGAACATCAGCAAGTTTCCCTTATGTGGATCACCCAAGGTTTATCGAACTCGGGGAGGAAGAGGTCAAAGATATCCCTCTCATGCAACCCCGCAACCACAAAGCAAGAAGTCTCTTGTGTCCCCAACACACCTAATAGGTGCACTAGTTCGGCGAAGAGATAGTGAAATACAAGTGGTATGAATGAATATGAGCAGTAGTAACGGTGCCAGAAAAGTGCTTGCTGGCGTGTAGTTGATGGTAGTAATATTGCAGGAAGTAAGATGCGTAAAACAGTAAACAAACAGCGATAGCAGTATTTAGGAACAAGGCCTAGGGATCATACTTTCACTAGTGGACACTCTCAACATTGATCACATAACAGAATAAATAAATAGATGCTAGACTCTACACCCTCTTATTGGATGATGAACACCACTAACTGTGTAGGATTACACGAACCCTCAATGCCGGAGTTAACAAGCTCCACAATATTCAATGTTCATATTTAAATAACCTTAGAGTGCATAACAGATCAACATAACCAAACCAAGTACTAACATAGCATGCACACTGTCACCTTCACACTACGAAAGGAGGAATAGACTACTTTAATAACATCACTAGAGTAGCACACAGATAAATTGTGATACAAAACACATTGCAATCATAAAGAGATATAAATAAGCACTTCACTATGCCATTCATAACAGCGAATAAGTATTCTGTGAAATATAGCCTAAGAGACCCACACGGTGCACACACTCGTCACCTTTACACACGTGGGACAAGGAGTCTCCGGAGATCACATAAGTAAAACCCACTTGACTAGCATAATGACATCTAGATTACAAGCATCATCATATGAATCTCAATCATTTAAGGCAGCTCATGAGATTATTGTATTGAAGTACATAGGAGAGAGATGAACCACATAGCTACCGGTACAGCCCCGAGCCTCGATGGAGAACTACTCCCTCCTCATGGGAGACAGCAGCGTTGATGAAGATGTCGGTGGTGTCGATGGAGAAGCCTTCCGGGGGCACTTCCCCGTCCCGGCGGCGTGCCGGAATAGAGACTCCTGTCCCCCAGATCTTGGCTTCGCGATGGCGGAGGCTCTGGAAGGTTTTCTCTGGTTTCATCGAACGTGGTAGGGTTTTCGCGACGGAGACTTTAAGTAGGCGGAAGGGCAAGGTCGGTGGAGTCCTGGTGGGGCCACACACTAGGCCGGCGCGGCCAGGGCTTGGGCCGCGCCGCCCTACCGTGTCCCCACCTCGTGGCCCCACTTCGTTTCCCCTTCGGACTTCCGGAAGCTTCGTGGAAAAATAGGAACCCGGGCGTTGATTTCGTCCGATTCCGAGAATATTTCCTTACTAGGATTTCTGAAACCAAAAACAGCGAGAACAACGAATCGGCCCTTCGGCATCTCGTCAATAGGTTAGTGCCGGAAAATGCATAAATACGACATAAAGTATGCATAAAACATGTAGATATCATCAATAATGTGGCATGGAACATAAGAAATTATCGATACGTCGGAGACGTATCAGTCTCCATCTCCAAAGTTTGCTGAATTTTCTCGGCCAGATCGGCCCGCGCTTTCCTCAACGTGTACAGGTACTACGCCTCGGCTTCCTCCAAGTTACGTAGCCTCTGAACCCTACGCTTTTGGGAATGACTGAGTCCATCAGGGCACCACCTTGGCCGGTGGTATCTATCTTCTTCTTCATCTTCTGACTCCTCGAAATCTTCCTCCCGAGATGACTCAGCTCGTCTGTTCTGAGATGGGAGAGGTCCTAGACACTTGAACACTGAAACCTCACTCATGCCCTTCTTCTGCTGTCTACACTCCGGGCAGTTGTCGATTGTAGGCAATCGGCTCATTCCTGAGTCCCAGCAGTGCTTAAAGAAAGGACAATCCCAGTGTCTGTCCATGTCTTCCTGCTCTCTTGACCTCTCCTTAGCGCGGTACTCATATCCTTCATCGTCTCTATCATACCGACGATATTTTCCGTTGTCTGCATCAGACCGACGATATCTTTCGTCATCTATGTCGTAACGCCGACGTCGGTCGTACTGATGCTCATATTTGTTCAGGAGATGCGCGGAGAGTGGTCGTTGATACCGCACGTTTCTCACTAGTTCCTCAGTGATGTACCGCTTGTCATCATATCGGGGCCGGTCGCGTGGATCGGCCCTTCCTTATCCTTGCCACGGGAGTGACTGATTTCTTCTTTATCCTTGCCATGGCGGTATACAGGCCCTGCCATGTTAACATCGAATGAGAAACCTAGCTGACGCCGTGTGGAGTGATTGATTTCCACCATGTTGACGCCAGGAAACGGTTGCGTGTCCACTTTCATGGCAAACTGACCGAGGATCAAACGGCCTTGTTCTATCGCCATTTGGATCTGCCGACGCAACTCTTTGCAGTCATTGGTGATATGGGTGAACGAGTGATGCCACTTGCAGTACGGTCTCCCGTTCATCTCTTGTGCCGTAGGGATTTTATGGCCTTCGGGTAACTTCAGCTGTTTTTCCTTAAGCAATAAATCGAATATCTGCTCAGCTTTGCTTATATCGAAGTCAAACCCTTTTGCAGGCCCTTGTTGCTTCACCCATTTGCACGACACGGGAGCTGCCCCCCGAGCCCATTCGGCCACGGCTACTTCCTGGTCTTCTGCAAAGTCCTCAACTTCTTCTGTCTCGACCAGGCCTATCGGGCGTTTGAATTTGTCTTGGTACAATTCTGGGTGGCGCTGCTCATACAATGTTAATTTCTGTACCATGTGCGCCAGTGAATTGTATTCCACTTGGAAGGCCAGATCCTTGATCGGCGCTGCGAGGCCCAATGCTGCCAGATCGACTGCTTCTTTCTCAGTTAAACGAGCCGAATAACATCGGTTCTTGATAGTCCTGAAACGCTGAATGTATTCCGACACCGTCTCTCCCCGCTTCTGCCGCACCTGCGCCAGATCGACAATGCCAGCCTCGGTAGCTTCTGAGTAATATTGAACGTGAAACTGCTCTTCCAGCTGCTTCCACGTCCGAACTGAATCTGGTGGCAACGAGGTGTACCACCCAAAAGCTGGTCCTGTAAGAGATTGCGCAAAAAACCTCACGCGTAACGGGTCTGAAGCTGAAATCATGCCTAACTGCGCCAAATATCGGCTTACATGCTCAATTGAGCTAGCCCCTTCTGATCCATTGAATTTTGAGAACTCAGGGAGCCGATACTTGGGTGGCAGCGGAATCAAATCATATTCATTGGGGTACGGCTTGGAATAGCCGACTGTTCTCCTCTTTGGCAGGATGCCGAACTGGTCTCTCAAGATTGTACTGATTTGTTCCACGGTATGAGCTGCAGGGGCTGAGCTTTCATGACTCGTTCCGGTGGCATATTTAGCTAGCCACGCCTGTTTATCGGCATCTGCTCCAGACATCCCTCCTGCTGCAATCTGGTTCGTGCGCGCCCAATTATTGCAGTCCGGCACGTATCCATGTGAGATCTCTTTAGGCGGCTCATACAGGAATTGGCAATCGCCAGGATCGCCTCCAACCTTGTAGACGATGTATGTCGGTGAACCCTGTTGCTCTGGAGCTGCAAGCGTGAATGGCAGTTGCGGTCTGGTGTGGAACGGTATCTCTCCCTGGTGAGTTCCTAGGGCAGGCCCTGACGGAGAGTACTGATGCTTCATGATTTCCTGAACCACGCGAACCGCAATACGCTCCAAAGTGTTCACCAGGCTCTCAGAATGACGGTGTAGAGAATGAGCCACCATGTAATTAACTTCCTGGCGCAGAGCTCTGGTGCGTTCCTCCGAAGGGAGAGACAGATCTACTTCATCGAGAACGCCTTCGGGTGAGAATCCTTTAAACCTAATGCCATGTGTACGGGTCCTTTCGAAAGAGCCGATGAGATCGACTTCGAAGAGAGCTTTAAGCTCATCATATTTCTTCTTGTGATCTTCAGGCAGATATTCGTACTTGACTGGTTCGTCCGACATCTCAGCTGCGGATGTTGACGTAGTTGCTGTAGAATGTCCCACCGGGTGTGCCAGAATGTGTTGCCTGCCAAAACCCACCGGCGAGCAGCAACGGGAAACACGGAGAGCCGGGAGGCTCCCAGAACTGCTGGTGGGTCCTGGTCCCTCGGGCGACGGCCCGCAATGCTCTGGCACACGTCCTAGCGGTTGCAAGGGCGTGCCACCTGACCTATACCTGGTCAGGAAGGTGTTGGATTGCTTCGATTAGTTTCCTGCATGGCAGACACATAAACATTAAATGAGCCTCGATCGGCTCTCAGGTTACCATGTGAATCGGCTCAAAGAGCCGATTAACCCATGGTTCATATTGGATCTATGAAAACATGGGGATCCTGCTTTATCAAAACCAAGTTAAATCGATCTATGATAGTTTAGGGCTTTCACCGCATAACCGGAACGTCCTACACGTAGTTGAGCCTGGCAGATACGAAAGATAACAGAAAACTGGTCCTAGAAGAGGCCTAAAAACCAACACAGAGTCGATTCCCGGAACATCCCCTCTTGGATCGGCAAACCATACCATACGCACTACTGGATCATTCAACCCGTTTGCAAGGCCTAATCATGCAGATATCAAACTAAACCTTGAATAACAAGGAACAACCATAACAGATCAGATCTACTAAATAAAGACGAAGCAAGGTGCTGCCCTTACACCTTAAATAGGCGTAAAGGCAGCTAGATATTGAGGGGCAGCATAACTAAGCAAACATATCAGAAAAGTATCGATGTAAGCCCCAAAACATCTATGATAAACGGTATTACTCGCCATCAACAAGGCTTCAGTACGAGCAACACCAGACAACGAATAAACCGATACTGCCTAGATCGCGATCTAGGCAGCATGACGCTTACCCGGAAGAAACCCTCGAAACAAGGGGTGGCGATGCGCCTAGATTGTGTTTGTTGTGAACGTGATCGTCCTCCTTTCTCAATAACCCTAGGTACATATTTGTAGTCCGTGGACTTTCTATCTTTGGAATAAACCTAATTGTGTACGAACCAAACTCTATCTCTTAATTCTAAACTAAAATGTGATCTACCATAATGTACAGATACACGGGCAATCTAGCCCAAATTCTCGTACGAGGCCGATTCAGAAACACTTTACGTGTATATCCTCCAAGCCCATCTCAATTACGGCCCATCTTCTGATTTGGCTAAAATCTGGTGATAACACCCACGCACCAAGATCGTCACGGTTGAACGGGAAATTCTCCCCGCCGCCGATTCGTGGTCAAGTGGTAGAGTTTGCTTCAAGTCCGGCGACCTCAACTTCACCGGAGCTCCGTCGGACCACCGCACCATTACTGGTACGTGCGCTGGCCTTGTAGAAGAAAGTCTAGTGTAGATCCGGTTACTCAATTTAGCTTTGCATGGGTGCAGCCGGAAGTATGTCACATGGTTCACCAAACTGTACAGGTAGTTCTCCGAGTAGCCCGGAACCCAGCACATTAGAACCAATTTGCCCGGAACCCCTTGCATACTGGCCACCCTATGTTTCCGACATAAGACTAGCTCAACCATTCTCCGCCTCTTCCAGCACCGCACTAGGCCGGATCCCTACCTTAAAAGAAATCCAAGAAGAACTTGAAGGTCAGGCTAGGATGGCCGCTAAGGTGCAAGAGGTGGAGGCGAAGAAAGCTTCCAAGGCCCAGATCCGAGAGGGCGAGAAGGGACAATGGTGGCCCTGTGAAACCAAGGACACGGAGCTAAGGGACCTCCAAAACGAAGGCATGATTTCTCCGGAATGGAGCTTCATGCGTGACTCCAACGTCCCCAAACCAGGCAAGGACGAAACAGTCTTGACCAAAGCCTGGGTCGAGCGCGGTCTGTCGCTCCCCTGTTCGGAGTTCTTCCTCTCCATTCTCAACACTTATGGGCTTCAGCCCCATAACATCTGTCCGAACTCATACCTCCTCCTCTCGAACTTCGTAACACTTTGCGAGGGGCACCTCAGAATTCGCCCGGATATCCGACTATGGCAATTTTTCTTCCGGGTGAAGAAAGAAACCAAGGACAAGGCCATGGTGAACTGCGGCAGCATGACCTTCATGCTCCGACCTGGTCGCATGTACCCTCCTCACGACTCCCATGAATCCGTCCGGTACTGGAACGCCGGATGGTTCTACACGAAGAACGTCGCAGTTCCGGGTGTTCATGAGGGGCTACCCAAATTCATCAACAAGCCTCCGGAAGAACGCGACAGCTGGAGCTTCATCCCCACGCTCACCCAGACTCCAATTCTGGAAAAAGCTGCACAGAGAATCTCTTGGTTAGTCCACGACGGGCTAACCGGAACCCAACTCACTCTAAGCTGGTTCACTCGACGGATCCAGCCTCTGCGGTATAGCGCACGCTTGATCTGCGCATACACCGGGGCGGACGATTCCTTCCGAGTGACTCGCCACGATCTCCCTGCCGATTCTCTCAAGAGGAGAATCAAGACACTTGTGAAGATTGGCCGGGGCCAAGCGGTCCCGGAGTTGATAAAAGATATCAAGACAGACGACCAATGTCCTCCGGTAAGCACTTGTTCCTTATTTATTCTTAACTTATTAAACTTTCGAATATGTTCTAACTTACTCTGAATTTCTTCTTCCAGCTCGATGATTTGGCGGAGGAAAATTTTCGCAACATACTCCGAGTACCCGTTAGCGGCGATGCGGCGGAGGAGGATCCGGAGGATGACGAAGAGGAAGAAGAGCAAGCTCCTCGAAGGGTTGCTCATCGACCTACTAAGCATCCCCGCGCCAAAGCTTCCGGCTCCGAAGCCTGAGCTAGCGGCGAGGCCTCCGCCAAAAAGGCCAAAGTTGTGAAACCACCTCTGCTGGATTCCAGGAAGGCGGAGCGTGAGCGCATCAGAATGCTGTCAACAGCAGGAAAGCGGTCACGCCCAATCATCCCCGACGCCACGTAAGTATTCCGAATACGGCGCATCTTTGTTTTGTTAGAACTTTGTTACTTATACATTTCTTTTGCCTGCTTGTAGAAATCCGAGTACCACCACCACGCGGACCAACGTCCAAGAGCCCATCACCAAGTACATGAAGAATTCTCCGGCCGTTGGTCCCGCCACGCCAGCTCCGCCAAGCGCTTCCCATGCTACTCCCCAGCCATCTCCTCCCCAAGCTGAGCGATCTCCCCCTCCTGCTATAGAAAATCCACCGGAAATAATTCCGGTTAACAGCGAGAAGGTGGGCGGAGAAAACTCCGAAGCCAAAGGTCCTGCCCCTGACAAAGCTGAAGCACAAGGCCAGGAAGAAGCGGAAGTCACTTCTTCAGGAAAAGCTGAAGCTGCGGTAGGTGACGTCGTCGTTTTTCCGAAGAACTTTGGAGATCCGGCTGACCTCACCTCCACCCCCAAGGCATATGCAACCAAGTTTTTCAACAAACTTACAGAGACGGAAAAGTGGGATCTTGAACAAGACCTGCTTAACGATATGTTGAACAACGCCCGGGGAAAGCCGGATGTCACGTCGGCGGAGATTCAAGACTTCAAGAAGGAGGTTGGCCTATTCTTCGACAAGCTCCTCTGCAAACAAAAGGTACTCCCCAGTAGCCCCCAAGCATATAGGCGAAAACTAGTCACTAGTTAGCACCTAAATGCTTAGACAAAGGTTCATTCTGAAGGAGATTTTAAATTGGCTCAGTAGCCCCCAAGCATTATGGCGGAAAAAGTTTCCGGCAATAATGCTTCGAAAGGATCCACTGTTGTAACCGGAATTTTTACTCCTGCTCTGTCTTTGTTTTACAGGAACAGCAGGCGCTGCACTTTGAGCTTCACAAGAATATTGCCCTACAGTGTCGTGTTACCTTGGGTCAGGCGGAGAATATCCGGGCTCTCAAAAATGAGAATGCAGAACTGAAGAAACAGCTGGCGGATGCCCAAGGTTGGTCTCCGCCCTTTTATGCCATTACTCCATATTCCAACTATCGATTTGATTTTGACTTATATGTTTGTAGGCGCATCCTCTTCCCTTGCCACAACCTCAACCGAGCTTGAAAACCTGCGCTCCTCATACCAAGATTTGGAGACGAAACTTATGGAGGCGGAACAAAAATGGGAGCAGGCAGAGAAACAACTGTCGGAGAAAAACTCCGAGTTTATCAAGGAAAAGGGCGAACTTGAAATGAAAAGAAAAGTTGATAGCGAAACTCTCCAGAAGCAGCTGAAAGAGCTCAAAGGACTCCGGAAATAGATGGAAACGGCGGAGAGGCACTGGGACCTGCTCAACGCGAGCATCCTGGGTAAAAATCCGGAATTCACTTTTTAACGTCTTATGCGTTGAACTCAATTCGTATGCTTATTTCCAACTAACTCGCGCAGAGCCTCTTGGATATGATGAAGAGCGTCGGAACCGGTATCCCCGAGATGACCTTCTTCAGCTTGCCGGAGATGATTGCAAGGACCTCATCTCCACGTCCCGGAAGATTTGCCACAACTTGGCAATTAAAAAGAGCCGCACGTGCAAAGTTCGCAAACTCATCGAAAGGATGGATATTCTTCCGGAGCTGGTTGTGGATCTGCAATCGTCATCGTCCTGGGGTGCTGCTGCCATGTCCTTGGCTATGTGCCTGGCCCATAACCCAGATCTTGATCTTGAAAAAGTGACTTCGGGTGTTCCTCCGTCTTCGGATGTCAACGCGCTGCTGGATGCAATTAGCGGCTATGACACCCGCATCGCTCGAAAGATCCGCCACAATGAATTCTACGACAAGGAGGTCCTTCCTGCTGATGAACCTCTTGAAGCAGAGCTTTAGAAGGAACAAGAAGCGGAGGGCCGACCCGCGGAATCCGGAGACCAATTTACCTGGACGAGCACCAAGGATGCCCCGAAGGACAAATCTAAGGACGGCGCGGCGTCTCCGGCTAATGATGAAGAGAGTGATGATGATGAAGCCTCTTCTCCGAATGAAGCTGAAGATGGGAACGAGCCAAAAGCTGCTGACAAGGGTGATTCTTCTCCGGCGAAGGAGAAGTAGAGAAACTTATTCCTGCGGGAAGAAAACAATGCATCATTTTGGCCCCTTCGAGGGTTTGTAAGATAACTTAAATTCTTAAGTAGCTAGGGACGAAACAATTATGCATGGGCAGAAAAAACTTATCCTGCTATCCTTTGATTAATTGCATGTTTTGTTTGTTCAAAAAAGCAAGTGCTAGTTTCTAAGTTTTCCGGCTTGCTCACTTGACCCTCCACGAGCCGGAAGACCTTTGACCGGAAACGCTCGCCTGCGGCGACGAAGCCCAATGGCGTCCGTCCATAACCGCGGAAACAAGCCCCCAGCCTAGGTGCCGGAAGTCGCTACCAGGAATCCATGAGTTCGCAATGGAGAACTTTTTCACCAGAAAACCTAAGCTCACGTCTTAAAGGACGATTTTAAAAATCACAACTTTCATACACGCCTAGGCGGAAACATCCAGCTCTGCGGTTTTAGTAGGAAAACATACACGATCCAAGAATGAAAAATTAAAGGAGGTAAAAGACTCTAAGCGTGAACCATATGCTTTATTTCATTGATCATGTATCATATATATTACAAGGTATGTAATGTGGAAAATGCTAAGTGTGGAAAGGACGTAGCTGTGCTATATTCCAGGGACGATCTGTTTCATCGTAAATGTCATCCGGATCCTCTCATTTGCGTTTCCGGTACCAGTTGTCAGGTCTATCCTTTAGTTCCCAGAAATCGACAAGGTAGTATGATCCGTTGTGAAGCACTTTGCTGATGACAAAGGGTCCTTCCCATGGAGATTGCAACTTGTGATCTTTCACCTGGCGAAGGCGGAGGACTAAGTCTCCGACCATGAAT
Source organism: Lolium rigidum (assembly GCF_022539505.1). Lineage (NCBI taxonomy): Eukaryota > Viridiplantae > Streptophyta > Magnoliopsida > Poales > Poaceae > Lolium > Lolium rigidum. The sequence goes on from NC_061513.1 coordinate 104,648,110, forward strand.
GAGCGGTTCCGAACTCGACGGCTGTGATAGCGTCGGAGTTTCTGCTGGTAGATGGTGGAGCGTTGGTCGGCTAAGTTCCGAGCTTCTTCGATCAGGTCCACAGATAGCTGTCGAGCCTCGTTTAGCAGTTTCTTCATCGTAGGCGAAAACTCGCGGCGAATCATGGATGATGTTAGCGGGGAGCACAGCTTCGGATCCGTATACCAGGAAGAACGGAGTAAATCCGGTTGACCTGTTAGGGGTAGTTCGTAAACTCCACAGGACAGAGTCTACGCGTCGCGGCTGCCCAAGCTCCGGCTGCGTGTCGCAGCGGTTCTTCAAGGCGAGGTTTAATTCCGGCTAGTATAAGGCATTGGCTCGTTTGACCTGACCGTTGGATTGTGGATGAGCCACAGATGCAAGGTCAAGCCGGATCCCAACGTCGTGGCAATAATCCTTGAGTTCTCCTTGTGCAAAGTTTGTGCCATTGTCTGTGATTATGATGTGTGGGATGCCGAATCTCGTCACGAGGCTGCATACAAATTATAGTGCCGTATCACCATCGGCTTTTCTCACTAGCTTTGCCTCGATCCACTTACTGAACTTGTCAATAGCGACCAGGAGGTATTCATGACCACCAGGAGATGATTTCTTCAGTTTACCAACCATATCAAGCCCCAGACCGCAAATGGCCAGGTGATAGGGATGGTCTTCAGCTCTTGGGCTGGAGTGTTTGGTTGAGTAGTGTAATACTGACAACCTCGGCAAGTTTTCACCAGCTTCTCAGCATCTTCTTTAGCTGTGAGCCAGTAGAACCCTAACCGAAAAGCTTTTGCAACGAGGGACCTGGGGGTGGCATGATGCCCGCAATCCCCTGCGTGGATCTCTCGGAGGATTTCAATGCCATCTTGATTGGAGACGCATTTGAGAAATACCCCGTTTGCACTTCGTTTGTAGAGCTGTCCATCAACAATTGTGTAGGATCTTGCTCGTCTGATGATCTGTCGTGCGAGGACCTCGTCCTCCGGCAACTTTCGATCGATGAGGTAATCCAAGAACAGCTGAGTCCAGGCCGGAATGATTGCCATCACTTCCTTAGCCGGAGATACTGCCAGGTCTGGATTTTCCAGGTTTGCGCCCTTCACTGAGGGTATCCGTAGATGCTCAAGGAAGATGCCAGGCGGAATCGGCTTCCTGTCGGATCCGAGCTTGGACAGCATATCTGCCGCAGTGTTATCGTCTCTCCTGGCGTACTTGACTTCGTAACCGAGGAAGCACTTGTCGATCTCGTCAACTTCGTCTCTGTAAGCCGCCATGACGGAGTTTCTGGCGTTCCAGGTTCCGGCTACTTGTTGTGCCACCAGGTCGGAATCTCCGCAGCATATGATGTGCTTGATCCCAATCTCCTTAGCGATGCGCAGACCGTGTAGTAGAGCCTCGTATTCCGCCATATTGTTTGTAGCTTCGAAGTGAATCTGCTGGACGTACTGCAGTTCTTCTCCGGTAGGTGACTTCAGGGTGACTCCAGCCCCCGAGCCTTGATGTTGCTTGGATCCGTCAAAATGCATGACCCAAGCCTCAGGTTCCGACACTGGTGTGCCGTCCGGCGCTTCAGTCCAATCCACGATGAAATCCGCTAGAACCTGAGACTTGATCACGGTTCTGGCTTCGTAGTTGATGTCAAAGGCATATAATTCAATGCCCCACTTTGCTACACGCCCTGTTGCATCAGAGTTGTTGATGATGGTTGCCAGTGGAGCCTTGCTCACCACTGTCATGGGATGCTCCTGGAAGTAGTGCCTCAGCTTCCGGCTGCCTAGGAATATGCCATAGGCTAGCTTCTGAAAGTGAGGATATCTTTGTTTGGATTCCTTCAGGACTTCTCTAATGTAGTACACAGGCCTTTGGACTCCATGCTCGTAACCTTCTTCCTTTCGCACCACCACAATTACTATGCTGACTACCTTGTTGGAGGCTGCCAAATAGAGGAGCATAGGCTCTGACTCAGTTGGAGCTGCCAATATAGGTGGTGAGGAGAGTATGTTCTTCAATCCCTGAAGTGCTTCGTCTGCTGCCTCGTCCCAGACAAATTTGTCTGTTTTCTTCAGCAGCTTGTATAGAGGTAGGGCCTTCTCTCCAAGACGGCTAACAAATCTACTGATTGCTGCAACACAACTAGTTAATCGTTGCACATCTTTGAGACAGGTTGGCCTCTTGATGTTCAGGATAGCCTTGATTTTTTCCGGGTTAACTTCAATGCCCCTGTGAGAGACAATGAAGCCAAGGAGTTTTCCGGTTGGCACGCCAAAGACGCACTTCAGCGGGTTTAACATCATCTTGTACCGTCGGAGATTCTCGAAGGTTTCCTTGAGGTCGCTGATCAAGTCGGATCCTTTCCGGGTCATGACCGCGATATCATCGACGTAAGCGTGCGCATTCCGGCCAATTTGGTCCTTCAGGCACCGCTGCATCGTACGTTGGTATGTGGCACCTGCGTTTTTCAAGCCAAAGGGCATAGTAACATAGAAGTAAGTGCCAAAAGGTGTGATGAAAGAGGTCGCCTTTTGGTCGGACTTCTTCATCCGGATCTGATGATACCCGGAATATGCGTCAAGAAAACACAGAAGTTCCGCCCCTGCCGTCGAATCAATGACTTGGTCAATGCACGGCAAGAGGAACGGATCCTTCGGACAATGCTTATTCAAGCCGGAGTAATCAATGCACATTCTTAGTATTTCATAATTCTTTTTTGGGTACAAGGACGGGGTTTGCGACCCAATCAGTATGGATAATTCTACTACAAAACCTGCCTCTAGTAACTTTGCTAATTCCATTCCTATGGCGCGGCGCTTCTTATCTCCAAAGCGTCGCATAGCTTGCTTCACCGGTTTTGCACCCGGATTTATGTTGAGGTAGTGCTCGGCGAGTTCCCTTGGTACTCCGGACATGTCAGAAGGTTGCCATGCGAAGATATCCATGTTAGCTCTGAGGAACTCGACGAGCGCGCTTTCCTATTTGGGGTCCATGTTGGCTCCGACTGAAACCTGCTTGGAGCTGTCGCCTACGACGAGGTCGTGCTTCTTGGTTTCTATCGCGGCCTTGAACGAGTTCTTCTTTTCAGAGATGTGCTTCTTGGTGGTCTGCATCTCAGTCGGGTCCACCGCGGCTCTGTAGCCTTGCAGCTCCTCTCCAGATATGACGGATTCTGCAAAGGCGACCTCGCCCTCCTTGTAGTCCCTGGCTTTCTTGTAGTCTCCGGATACGGTGATCATACCGTTAGGACCCGGAATCTTGAGCTTGTTGTAGATGTAGCATGCCCTGGCATGGAACTTGTGGTAGTTGGGCCTGCCGAAGATTACATGGTAGGAGCTCTTGAAGGGCACCACTTCAAACGTGATCATCTCTTCGCGGTAATTGTTGACATCGCCGAAGGCCACGGGAAGTTTGATGCTGCCCGGGGAGTTTGCCTTTTTACCCGGAACCACACCATGAAATTCAGTGGTGCTGCGCTTGAGCTGCTCCTTGGTAAGGTTCATCCTCTCCAGAGTCTCCAGGTACATGATGTTCAAGCTAGCTCCGCCATCCATAAGGCACTTGGAGAAGTCATACCCGTCGATGCGGGGACTTACAACCAGAGCGTAGCATTCTTTGGGGATGACAACCGGGTGATCCGACCTGTCGAAGGTGCAGGCTTTCTCCGATCACTTGACATACTGCGGCACAGCCGGAACTGTGGCGTTCAAGAGCCGGAGCGCCGATTTCTTGGCCCGGACTGTTGGGGTTCCGAGGAAGGTGTGGTAAGCTCCGACACTCTTTTTCCCGAAGGGGTTGGACTTGTTAGCTACGGTACCCTCTTTGGGATCCGGCGAAGCGTCATCTTCGTCCATTGCCTCGGAACTGTCCTCTTCTTTGTCCTTGTTCTTGCCCTTGCCTCCTTTGCCACGAGGGCGGTGCTTTCGGGCTCGCTTGTATCCTGCCTCTGGGTCGTTTTTCAGGTCATTGACCCACTTGCAGTTGCGATTGGTGTGAGTGGATTTGCCTGTAGCCGGATCTAGATGAGCCAGGAACGACATATCCCTGTACTCCTCGTACGTCTGGGGAGCGAGGGATCCGGCAGCGGTGACCTCATCAGCTCGCTGTTGGCCCCTGCCGGCCGCCACCACGTCCGCGGCCTCTTCCGCCTCCTGGACCTCCGCGTTGGAACGTCATGGCGACCATGTCGGATCCTCCGCCTTTCTGGTCTTCCGAGGGGTTCTTCCGCTTGTTGTTCTTGCTGACGCCATTGTCACGGTTTTCTTCTGTTGGTGCAGGGGTATGGCTGTAGCTGCGAGATCTCCGCCTGCGTCGTCATCGGCGGCAGTGTGATCGCTGGCGATGTTAATCATCTCATCTAGCATGAGTTTGTTCGCATTCAACAGGCAGGTAAGCTTGTGCCGCAGCAGCCCTCCTCGCTGCAGGCCACCGATGAAGGCGTGCATAGTTGTGCGGTTATCTACATTCTCGCACTCGTTTCTGGTTGCCAACCATCGAGTGAGGAAACTTCTGGATGTTTCACCCTTCTTCTGGATGCAGGCCTGAAGGTCGCTTGTGGTGGCCGGTCTCTTGTAGGTGCCCTTGAAGTGGTTCTCGAAGGCCTTCTTTAGGTCATACCAGCAAAAGATGGAATTCTCCTCGAGGTCGCTGAGCCAAACACGAGCTGGACCAATAAGGTACAACTGAAGCATGCGGCAGGCTATATTGGGGGTTCCTCCGGCGAAGGTTACTGCATTGTAGTAATCCTCGATCCAGGTATCCGGCCTCTCGCTGCCGTCATATTGCTTCAGGTTTCCGGGTAGCTTGAGGTTCGAGCTTCTTGGCTTTGGTTCCTCTCGGATCATCCGGCCAAAGCACTTTGGGCTGATGTAGTCAGATATGTACACGTTGAGTCGTTCCCGTGCATCGCGGGGCCGCCGCCAGGGGTTTTTGAGCGGGAACGGGACCTCCGGCCTCCTGCTCCGCCTCCACCTCCGCCTCCACTGGTTGGTGGCGAGGGAGATCTGCGAGCGGGCCTATAAGATTTTTTGCTTCCGCCCTCAGATTCCCAGCGTTCTTCCCACAACTGGCTCCGGCTTCGGTGGCTACCTTCCTCTTGGTGACGGTCGCCTCGGTCGTTTCGGCTCCTGCAGGGCTTAGGCGCGCGCTCTTCGTTCCGGCTTCTTCTAGGCTCGGGTTCGTGGCCTTCATTCCGGCTCATGCGAGGTTCAGGCTCGCGGTCTTGGTTCCGGCTCCTGCGTGGTTCCGGCGTGCGCTCCCTGCTCCTGTTCCTTGGCGGCGGCATGTTGTCGCGGATGTTGATTCCACCGGGCCCATGGGGCCTGGTGTTTCCGGTAGGACTGCGTCGACGAGGCGGCAGCGGAGGATGCGGAATCCGGGGTGGTGGTGATGGGTTCCGGTGTTTGTCTTTGCCAGCGTACATCGGGCCCTTACCCTTTGCTGGGTCTCTCGGAGTTGAGTCTGAGGGCACCGGGATCGGGTTCGGATGTTCTCTGGCATGTCTCCTGCGCTCCGTGGATCCGGTGCGCGATTCACCATCACGATGCTAATTTTCGAGGGCGTCCTTCTGCGCGGTGGACACACAGTGATCCGGGTTGGATTCCAACCTGCGCGAAGTGTCTGCCTTGCTCTACTGCTGCATTGCTGAAGCAACGAGCTTGCGGACGTAGTTGATATCAATCTCCTCGTCCTTCTTTTTCAGGAGTTCCGCAGCCTTCTTCATGTTATCCTTTGGAGTTGTGAACGGCTGTTGTTCTGTGGGGGTTGCGAAGGTGATCTTAAGGGGAGGGATGGCTTCTCGAATGATTCTATCAGCCTCTTGCTGCGCATAGGTCATTTTCGCCTCCCAGTGCTTCCGGAGCTGCTTGACTTGTGCAAGTGATTCGTTGATCTCGTGTTCCTGCCTTTGAAAGTGAACCTCCAAGTTTGCAGCTTCTTTCCTCTCATCCAGCATCGCAGCAGCGGTGTTGGCAAACTTCTTGGCGGTGGCCAGCATCTCCTTCCTCGTGGCCTCCAAAGCCTCCAGATTTGCGGCGTCGTCAGGAGTTATCGGTTTGTTGAGGACATCAGACTGCGCGAGTAAATCCATGCGTGCCTGCTCGACCATCTCTTATGGGGACAAGACTTCCTGGCGCGGTCGTTCCCGTGGTAACGGAGATCCTGCGTTGGACGGTCCTGGGTCGGAGGTGGTGTTTTCATCTTCCCCTTCTTGCTGATCCAGCGGTGCCACGGTTGCAAGAACCTGCATAGGCTGGGTGGAATCTGCGTCAGGTTGCTCACCGCCTCCGAGTTCTTTGAGCTTACGGTTGAACTCTTCCGTATTCATGGAGGAGGCATCGTCAGCGCTTTCCCCGATCTCGAGTTCCTTCGTCAAGCGGTTGTATTCTTCTGTGCCTATTGAGGAGGCATCGTCGGAAATTGGGCTTAGGTTGCCGAGGATTGATTCCTCAGGGTCTCCGGCTTCCTCTTGTCCCGGAGCGTCGCTGTTTCCGATAGCCTCCTGCTGATCCGGAGCGTCGTTGTTTCTGGGTGCCTCAACCTGCATGGGATCGGCTCCATCCTCAAGAGGGGCAGCCCCTGCGGTATGGGCTATGAAGTGCACAAAGTGACACCTATGCTTCTCTAACACCTGGGAGAACCAGGCGGATCTGCATTGGTCTTCCACCGTTAGCTCCTGCTCAGGGGCGGATTGGGTGGGTTTTGAATTTTTCAGATCTAAGGCGGAATCTTCCCTAGGAAGCTCCTGCGACTCAGATCGGATCTTCGCGACTGCGTCCAGCTCGGCGGCGGTCGCGTCAGCGTTACTTACCAGAGCGTTCCCGTCGGAATCAACGGTTTCGCCGATGAAGATGTGGATGCCGCCGATTGGGACGATCGAGAGCTTGATGGGGTCGGTCCTAGCCGGAATCCAGCACTCGTCCGGAGGGACGATCGGAAAGTTTCTGGCGTAAAGAACACGCCCCACAGCGATCGTGTCGTCGTAGCTTCCCATGGCGGAACCCTCCCGGTTCTGGCCTCCAGACGCCTCAGGCCCCACGGTGGGCGCCAACTGTCGTTGCTTAGTAGACGCTACCTCGGAGGAGGGATCCTCATGAGGGGGGAAAGAAGTAGGGGCCATAGGGCGGAGTGTCCTCGGGACGGCAGTACGCGAGTTACCCAGCTTCGGAACACCTGCACGGAGACAGGGCCTACTGCTGCTTGTCTGGAATTATCTGGGCGCTTTCGCGTTGTTACAATGAGTTGTGGTTGTGCCTCTAGGACTCCCGGGATCCGGCTTATATAGGCGCACGGATCTAGGGTTTACATGGAGAGTCCTAGCCAGAGTACAAGTTTGCCTAACTACGGAATATTACATTGCCGTGCACGTCAAGGATCCGCCTTCCATCTAAGCCGTACTGGGTCCGGATACTTTATGGGCCTCCACGGATCCGGCCTCCTTCGTAGGTCGGTTGAGATCCGGCTCCTTGCTCCTGGGATGGACTTCATCCTTCACGATCAACAGAAACTGGGCCGCCCGATGGGCCACATGCCACCATCACCATCTGTGGGCCACCCGGGCTTGCCGGATCCAGGCCATGTCGTTGATATACCCATAAAGTATACCCACAACAGTACCAGTCAGAGATCAAAAAGCTGAAACTGTTGTTCAGTTTTCAAGGGAATAACTTGTCGGTTTGGCATGCCACACAGCATCGTTACGGATAACGAAACCAACTTTGACTCCAAAAAGTTTCAAAAATTCTGCGACGACGGTGGTATCAAACTAAAATTCGCTTCGGTCGCACATCCTCAAACCAATGGTCAAGTCGAAAGAATCAATGGATTGATAGGAGATGGCATTAAAAAGCGCCTTACAGGCGCAGCTGGAGCTTGGGTCGAAGAATTACCATCTGTACTTTGGAGCTTGCGTACCACGCCAAACAGATCAACTCAGTATACTCCTTTTTTCCTCGTCTACGGAGCCGAAGCAATTCTTCCAGCCGACGTCCGCTTTGAAGCTCCTCGGGTGACTGCATATACCGAAACAACCTCCAATAACACATTGCAAGACGCTGTGGATCTCCTTGATGAAGCTCGGGACATTTCTTTAGCAAGAACAACAGTGTATCAGCAGGCATTAAGAAACTACCATAGTCGACGAGTACACAATCGAAGCTTCAGCATTGAAGACATGGTGCTACGATTAAAGCAAGAAAGACCCCTGAAGCTTGAGTCTCCGTGGGAAGGACCGTTCATAGTCACTAAAGTGATACCAGGAGGAGCTTACCGTCTCAAAAACCCAATTACGGGTGCAGACGTAAAAAATCCATGGAATGTCGCACATTTGCGACGATTCAATGCATAGGGTTCAGCTACCCCTTACTTGTTACGCGACAGCTTTTTAGCTTGTCCTATAATATGAATAAAATTCTCGGTTGGGCATCAACCCTTATTATTTCAAGCATTGCAACTCGAACAATTGTTTAGGTTCATTTCAATCGGCTCTTACTCCCATCGGGAGCTTTGGCCAAAATTATGTTCTTCGTAGTTTACTCGATAATATTCGAGTGCTGCAAGGAATTATTACAGTATTAGCGGCTAATACTCCTATCGGGGGCTATGGACGTCAATACACAACAAACCATACAAGCCTCAAGATTACGAGAGTGCTGCAGCTGATGGACATATTATTACGAAAAGGCTCATACCGGTGCACCGTGTTACGAAGCCAAGCGCCTAAATCCCTTGTTTACTCGACGGGTGTCGCTCTTATATAACTTGCATATCGACTCTGCAAACTTTGCAATTACAACAGAGTCGTCGAGTGAGCAGGCTGACTTGATCACTCAGCCGCCCTTGACAAACGTTTATTAATCGAATTAACAAATTCAATGAAGATAAGATGATGTATAAAACATGCATCAAAATACATACGAGATACATCTTGCAATGCAAGATTGTTATATATGTTTACAATTTTTACGGCAGGTTTTCTTGGTCTTCTCGGGCCTTCAGATCCCTCTCAATCCCCGTTTCCATCCGGGAAATAATAACATGTGCAGGGTTTCTAGCAATATCATAATACTGGTCTAATCTCCTATTGGTGTTAGCTATGGCCTCTAAATCTAAGGTCGGATGACATGCTAAAACTGAAGCAAGAGCAAGTTCAGCACCAGCCAAGAGTTTCTTCCGTACCAACAATCGAACTCTTTCCGGAGTTTTGAATCGATTGAACAAAGCAGCCAAAGTCTCGGGTGCTTGGTCTAATGGAAATAGGGTTGTCCATATCATTGAGAGATGAGCGTTGTACTTGTCAAAGTAGTAATGCACCTTCTCCGCCCGATGCTCGAATTTAGCTATGGCAACAGCTTTTGGTCGGTTGGTCCATAATTCATGTTTTGGGTGATTGACATCAGTCATCGTCTCGATCTTTTCATGAATCCTCTTGTTTTCTTCCGATTCATCAAAGGCCACGACTGGTGGGAAACAAAAAACAGTCAGAAGAAAAACTTTCAGGACAAAACTTCAATCGGAAGATGGACAGATGCTTACAGCTCAAGCTTTCAGTAGCAACACGAAGACGATCAAGAGCATGTTGTTCGATTGCAGTCGCAATCTCACTCTTTCTTTTCACCAAAGCCGCCATTGCGTGAAGGGTGGTTATGTCTCTGTTTAATCGGGATATTTGGTCACGCAAACGATGAACAAGGTCGGATTCATCGTTAGCCGAAGAATTTAAAGAAGAATAGGCATGAGAAGAAGTCGAAGGAATCTGCAGCACAACTCTTAGTTCAGAACAAGCATTAATAAAAACTCCCATCGGGAGCGTGGTGCATATATTACATTCAAAAGATTGTTGACACTGGCAACAAAGCCAGTGTAAAACAAGACTAGGTTAATATGTTTCAAGCTTTAGTTATAGTGACAGAACAAGAATCCATTCAATGAAGAGCCGACGACGAGCCAGGAGCAGCTTCGGGTACAGCTTTAGTCTTCGCCTCATCGACCAGCTTGAGGAGCTGATTAGCACATACTACAGCCGATTGTTTGAAGGGTTCGAGATTGACTAAGCAGTTGTTGTCATCCACAGGAAATTCCTTAGAAAACTTTTCTAATTCAGAGCCTAGCCCGTGACCCATCAACAGCTGAAAAGTAAGAACCTCCCCGAACAAGCGGGAACGACGCTTAAGTACCTCTACAGGCTCAGAAGGGTCAATGAAGAAAGCGTGCGCCATCTCGCCAAGAGTCTTGTCCTGCTTCATCTTCGGGAATATCATCGAGAATAACTTCGACAATGCTCCTTTGGTTTTTTTGCAAGAGACCAAGGACCTGGATGTTGGACTCAGTGGCGAGTGAGAGAGCGTCAGACATGGAATCTTCCCGGAGCTTGCGGGCTCGATTGATGGTCATATCGGCTGCATCTGCAGAGGAACGGATAAGCAATCCGAAGGATAATATTAGAAAAATGACATGCACAAAGGAACTTACTCAGCAAGTTTGTGATGGATTCGCGAAGGACGCCTTCTTTTTCATCGGCTGTAACAGCAGCCTCGCGTCTAGCGTCTTGCTCATCCTTCATCTTCTTTTTCAGCTTCTTAAGCTCATCTTTCAGCAGGATGTTCTCATTTTGAGCATCGGCTGTGAGCTTGTTAGCTTCCAGCACTTGGTCAGCTGAAGTTTTGATGGTCTTCCGAAGCTGAGCATTTTCTGACTCCGGGCGGGTGAATTGATCGGCAAAATCTGCCACAACATCAACTGTGGCATAGATTGGCTGTGAGGAAAAAGATAAAGAGTTTCAGCCAAGTGCGAAAGTATATCGTAAGAAGAAATCAAGCTAAAGTGGTTTACTTACATGATCACGGGCAGCTGGAGGAATGGGCGTGCTAGCAGAAGGAATAACCTTCGACACCGGTATCTTCACCACACCCATTCTTGGGGGCGGCGTTGGATCGGTAGCCGAAGGATTCGACTCCTTGGCAGACTCGGCCTTTTCAGAAAATAACACGACCCTCTTTGCAAGAGGGACTTCGTCATCATCGTCAGAACTGCTTAAAAACAAGGACGTCCGTTACATGAGATAAAGAAGAGTGGTTATAAAGGGAAAGATAGACACTCACGGGTCTAAATCATCTTCGACAGCAAAAAAGCCTATCGAACTCTTTCCAGCAAGGGGAGGTGATGCGGTTTCATCGGCATCATCATCTTGTCCGCTGGGACTCGATTCAGCCGTTGTTATCAAATCCTCGTTGATCCTTATGCATCGTCTATCCCTGGTGGGAGCATCCTCTTTAGGAGCTTCGTCTTCATGGACGTCGCTATCCTCAAGAGCATGCTGAGCATCTTCGGTCCCTTCGGAATCATCGTCATCATCCTCAAGTTCTACCCCACTTTCGGGTGTAGGAGGATAACATTGAGCAACAGAAGAAGCCTGTCGACAGATAAAGGAATTGATAAGGATCTGAATGACAAAATAAAGAACAACGATTGCAACAAGTGCAGTAAAAATTACCTCGGCCTGAAGATGCTTGAGGTCATATGGAAGGCGGGCCGAAGTCAGGACAATATTGTCCTTCTGGCTAAAGCGAGTAAGGCGCTGCACTTTGTCACGGAGTTCCTCATCCGACAGTTCGGCTGAGCTAACTCTTGACTTGTCATCCTTGCCCATGTACATCCACAGCTGGTGAGGGCGAGACATCAGCGGCTCCACCCGACGTTTTAGAAACACCGAGACTACCTCAGTACCGCACTGTTACGCCTCCTGTGTTCTTCAGAGCAACAACTTGCTCGAACAACTGATCGGCTAAGGCGCTTTCTTCGGCAGTTAGGGTGTTTCACCAGGACTTCTTCGGGCGAGCCTCCGAGACATCCTCGAATCGAGGGAGGTTAGAGCGACGCCTAGGTGTCGGAATATCTCGCAGGTAGAACCATTTTTGTCGCCAGCCTTGGACTGACTCCTTCATTGGGTAGTCGAGGTAGTCGACCTCCTTTCTGATGACGAAGCCAACACCACCGACAACGGGGGGGGGGGGGCGTCATTGCCATTGTGGCGTTTGACATAGAAGATTTTCCTCCACAAGCCCCAATGGGGGTCAATGCCGAGGAAAGCTTCGCAGAGGGTAATGAAGATGGAGAGATGAAGAATGGAATTTGGGGTCAGCTGCCAAAGCTGAATCCCGTAGACGAAGAGAAGAGAGCGAAGAAATTCGTGGGCAGGAAGAGAAAGCCCACGAAATAAGAAAGCGTCGAACATAACAGTAAAGCCTTTAGGAGGCTTTGGGCGAGAAGATTGACCTGGGAGACGAATGTCATTGACGGATGACGAGATGAAGCCGAGGGTGCGCAGCCTGTTCACGTCACGGTTGGAGATGGTGGAGGCGCACCAATCGCGACTGGCCTTGCTCACGCCAGACGCGGAACCTGCCTCGCTGGTTCCCTTCTTCTTGCCCATGGTGTCTCGAGCTCTTGGAACTAGAAACGAAGGAGAGAGAAAAGGTTGAGGAGGAAGATGAGCAGTATGGAGGCGTGGAAAGTAAAAATGATGGAGAGGCTTCTTATTTATAGCACAGGCTGTTAAAAGATCGTGGCCTTAATTCTAAAACTATCGTGGGAGATGGACGAGGATCAAGCTAAACACGTTTCAGGAGAACGGAACCGGCGGCTCATTACTCCCACTACGCGCGGAAATCGAGGAGGCGCTCTGGCCAATGCGCAAGAACTAGTCATTTCGTAAAACTGACCGCGCAGAAGTAGGGTGGGCCCGTCAGGTCACGTCTCGTCAATCAAACCACGACAGTGGCAGCTTCATCGATGACGTCATGAAAAATATCGAGTCCATAAGAAGCATTCGAAGAAAAATTAAAACCGTCGAGTAGTACAACTTGAGTCTACGCACGGTTGCAAGCATCCGTACCTAGACTCGGGGGCTACTCCCATCGGGAGCGCTGGACGCGCACCTGATATATTCCAGAGCCGAAGATTCAACTACAAGAAGAAGCACTTCAAGAGTATCTAAAGAAAGACTGAAATATTTAGACCGTTTGGCCTAAGTCTGCACTCGGTTGCAAGCACCCGCGATCAGACTCGGGGGCTACTCCCATCGGGAGCGCTGATTGCACGCCCGATGAAAGTTATTTTGTCATCCAGAAAATTGCCTTGATTTGGTTCTCTGTGGTGATAATCTTGTGTTTTGTTGCAGCAGGGAGGAATGATGAAAGCTTCAAACTGCTAGCTCCTAAGGATGATCGTCTTCTCGACGCTCTCTCCATCCTTGAGCTGTAGGGCAATCTGGCGCGCATCAATCTTTCCAACTCAAGGACTGCCTTCACGCGCCTCTTCCCTCATTTTTTCCCCAAACAAACCGAGCCGAAAATCTTCGCCGACCTCGTCAAGTGCTTCCTGCCCAATGAAGACCTCGCTCTGGCCTATCGACGCGAGAATTTGAAGATCAGCATCGAAGGAACCATTGCTCTGGTTGCTAACAGCGGTCAACAAGTAGACTGGGCCAAAGCTGGAGATGCCAGGAAGATCAACAAGGACAAGTGGAAGGCGCTAGTGAAGGATGCCAAGCCACACTCGAAGAAGATCATCGCCTTCTTCACACCGAAGTCTGCTGGTTCTACCAGTACTGCCAAGACGGAGGTCAAGTAGACCATCGTGTCTCTATGTTTTTTCATTTTCTCTCTTCTTTTGATGCTGTCGCCTTAGTTCTGGTATGCGACAGCTTACTGTCGGCTCACTAGGAGTCAAATTTTGTAATCAACATGTAAATATCATGATGATTAAGGGAATGCCATTTTGCCAAATGATTGATGTCGAGGTTCTTCTTTTCCAGTTGGTCTTTGACAACTATACCGCGGCACCTGGTCCCTTTGATGCTTCACCTGCTACTTCTCACTCAAGGAAAACCCCTGTCGACGATTTTGTTGAAGATTCTTCAAATGTCGACCTTTCGCAAGAGTTGAGTGACCTTCGACAACAACTTCAGTCAATGAGGAAACAAGCAGTTATCGTTATGGACCAGTCTCGCAAATCGTCCGAGCGGGAGAAAATAGCTCTTCAGCAGGCTCGAGAAACCTTAGAATTGAAAGACACTGCGGTTGCCGAGGCTATACAAGCTGCTTCTCGAGAAGATTATATACTTGACCTGATGACCGACACGAGTCTGGATATGGCGGGTATGCTTCACAAGTTTTACTCCTCTTTCAACTTATTCTTTTGTTTTCACGCCTCACTGTGCCCTTTTTCCTGAATAGGCTCCTTTTTAGACGCTGCTGCCGAGGATCAGCGGGTTGCTGCGAGATCCGAAGTTCTTGTTAAACTTGCTCTGCAAAACAATGCTAGCTTTTGGTCTTCCCCAGATCGGACCCGACAGATTGTCAGATTTCAAGACCACGCGGGTCAAGTTCGGGAGTATCTTGAGTTCTGCACAAAGACATTGGCCATGGTTTATAATGCCATGTTTCCTCAGAATCTTCAGCCTAAAACTCTTCCTGACTTGATGGATAAATTCAAGAGTGGTCATCGAGTCCATGGATTTGTGAAGGCCCAATTAATGGCTGGTGCTAGATTTGCTATGATCATGCTGCAGATCTGCTACCCGAAGTTGGATATGTCCAACGTTGTTGATATTTGTCATGCCAAATTGAGGAAGCGAAGAAGGAACGTCGATAGGATCAACGACGTAGTGACGCCCGTAGCCGAAAAGATGATTGGAGATCTACTTCAGATGGATGTGCTTTCTTCATGGAGAACCATTATGCTGATAGCATGGGTGCATCTGCGGAAGGTGAAAGGGTAAACATAGATGACCTGATAAAAGATGACTGAAGATCTTTTTCTTTTATCGAGTTTTTCCTGAGATCAAAAGGAGATCTTGTATATTGCGAGAACCATGTACAGTCAAATCGATTTTGCTTATTTTTCCACTTTCTCTAGCCCCCGAGTGTTTCGGTAGCTGACGTGGGCATTACCCTTCGGGTAACCAATGTGGCTCTACCCTATACGGTCCAGCAGGAGGCCCATGAAGGTACCCGATGGCAAGATGGGCCACTAGGACGGTGCGCCGGAAGATTACTTGAAGTACAAGACGCGGAAGAAGCCGAACAAGGAAAGTTTAGAGATAGATCTAATGTAAACCTACTCGTACTCGATTAAGACCTCTCGAGACCTGGCCACCTATATAAAGGCCAGGAGAGGGGCTATCGAGGGACACACAATCAATCTTAGCGGTCTTAGCCAGCAGAAGCTTAGAGCTAGGTAACCCTAGCAATTAACCATCTCGACGAGATCACAGCCGAATTATTCGGCACCCCATTGTAACCTGTTATCATCATAATCAAGAACAGACAAGCAGGACGTAAGGGTTTTACCTCATCGAGGGCCCCGAACCTGGGTAAATCGCTCTCCCCGCTTGTCTGTGTACCGATGTCTCATGTCAGCTTGCAGGATTCCATCAACCCTAAGCCCCTATCGGAGGGCATTGCCGAGGAGCACCCTCGACAATTGGCGCCGTCTGTGGGAAGCCTGTCGGCACAAGGCAGGACATCGGCATATCCAATCATGACACCGGTGGCTTCACCGACAACTTCATCAGCAACTTCGTCGACACCATCACCGCCGATCCAGGGAAGCCCGATTCGATTCGGCTCCTACGAGTTCACTCCGCACAGCGATTCCTCCCGCTCGAACTTTTCAGATCTACAAGGAAACATGGAGATGACCTTCGGCAGCGTCCACTACAACGTCAACGCAGAAGGAATCCTTCGATTGCTGGAATCGCCCACTTCCGGATCAACGGGTTCAAGCGCGTCATCGTCACTCGACCTATCGGCTGGTCTGACAGGATCGACGAGCTCACCCGTGCCCTCGACTCCCCGCTCGGTGTCCTTGATACGTCCAAAACGTATCTACTTTCCCGAACACTTTTGCTATTGTTTTGGCTCTAATTTGTGTATTTTGGATGCAACTAACACGGACTAACGCTGTTTTCAGCAGAACTGTTCTGGTGTCTCGTTTTTGTGCAGAAATCCAACTTTCAGGAAAATCCTCGGAATTTATACAGAAGGCTCTATTTTCCCAGAATACTTACGGAGCCAGAAGGGCAAGTCAGGTGGAGGCCCGAGGGCCCCACACCCTAGGGCGGCGCGACCCAGGAGGGGGGCGCGCGGCCCTAGTGTGTGGCGGCCTCGGCTGGCCCCCGACGCCCTCTTTCGGACTACTTATTGCCTTCGACCTAAAAACGCACGGAGAGAAGTCGAAGTCGCCAGAAACCCTCCAGAACGCCGCCACATCGCGAAACTCCGTCTCGGGAGCCAGAAGTCTCCGTTCTGGCACTCCGCCGGGATGGGGAATTGAAGGAGATCATCGCCATCATCACCACCGACGCCTCTCCATCGACCAGCCATGTTTCCCCCATCCATGTGTGAGTAATTCCCCGCTGTAGGCTGAAGGGGATGGTAGGGATTGGATGAGATTGGTCATGTAATAGTGTAAGATTGTTAGGGCATAGTGCCTAGTGTCCGTAATTGGTACTTTGATGATATTGTTGCAACTTGTTATGCTTAATGCTTGTCACTAGGGCCCGAGTGCCATGATCTCAGATCTGAACATGTTATTACTTCATCATGATATTCATTGTTTATGGTCTTACACTGCAAGTTGTATACACATGTCGCTGTCCGGAACCAATGGCCCCGAAGTGACGAAATCGGGACAACCGGAGGGGATGGTAGTGATGTGAGGATCACATGTGTTCACAGAGTGTTAATGCTTTGCTCCGGTACTCTATTAAAAGGAGTACCTTAATATCCAGTAGATTCCCTTGAGGCCCAGCTGCCACCGGCTGGTAGGACAAAAGATGTTGTGCAAGTTTCTCATTGCGAGCACGTACGACTATAATTGGAACACATGCCTATTGATTGCTTTGTACTTAGACACCTTTTTATTATTATCTGCAAATGCCTTGCTTGATTGTTACATGAGTTTCTCTCATCCATGCAACGCCCGTTATCCGTCCCCGTGCCTACAGTATTTTAATCCTGCTGTTTACTATAATCACTACTGCTGTCTCTCGTTACTCTGCTGTCGTTATTTCACTCATCGCTATTGCTATAAAACTGTTACTACTGATAAACTCTTGCGAGCAAGTCTGTTTGCAGGTGCAGCTGAATTGACAACTCCGTTGTTAAGGCTTTCAAGTATTCTTTGTCTCCCCTTGTGTCGAATCAATAAATTGGGTTTTACTACCCGCGAAGACTGCTGTGATCCCCTATACTTGTGGGTCATCAAGACTGTTTTCTGGCGCCGTTGCCGGGGAGCATAGCTTTATTTGGAAGTTCACTTGGATTGATATTGTTCGCTGCAAATTCTCCATCATGGGTAAACCTCGCGATCCTAAAGTCGCCATATTACCATCCAAGTACAAGAAAAGGTACAACTCCGAGTACCTCTCGCTGCTCTTGATTCACCATCTCGTGAGTGATAAACTTGTTTCACCGCCACATGCTTCACTTGCTCGGTACTTCGCTGAATCTGAAAACTCTCATAATATTGATAATGTTTCTGCTGTGCTTGATGATAGTGGTTCATTGGGATCCTTTCTAGATGCTACAATTGCTAGGTCTAGACAAATTGAAAATACTGAAACTCCTAATGCTACTACACCTGTTAATTCACCTGAACTTGATTATTCTAGTGATGATCCTGATGAACATTATGTGGAGCTTAATGATGATTTTATTAATAGATGCAATGCTACTGCTGATGCAAGCAAAATTAAAAAGTTTCTCACACAATATACTGTTAGACATAAGTTATCTCCTGATCCTAAATTTGCCACATCTCCTACATGCATTAAGGATCGGATGAAACTTGCTACCCAGAGGGGTAGCTACGCACCCCTTCCGCACGTGACATCTGTCCACTTGGTCAAACGTCATTAACCCCTCTTCATTATCTTAAAGCGTTTATGGCCGATTAATTAATGTGTACTTATCCCCTTTTCGCTCCATCCACGCCCGTGGCCAGCTCCTTCCACAGTTCCACGCCAGCGACCAGCAGAGGTAACTTCCGCGGCGCCGTCTCCACGCGGACGACGACGTCAATCCGGGAGATGCGCCCCTCCGGCGGAGAAACCGCTCAAGCTCGGCGTCAAATCTGGCGAGGAAACCATGACGCGGCTAAGCTCGGAGCTTGAGCGGTGTGGAAGATGCTGGCGCGAGGAGCGGGAGGAGGCCAAATCGGAGACGACGGGAGCGGCTACCTAATTTCCGCCGCCACCGTTCCTGATTCCCACCGCCTCGCCTGCGAACGCTCGCCGCCGCGCCGGCCGGCCCGCCGCCCAAGCACCCACACCTACGAGCCGCCGCACCGGTCCATTCCCCTGCGAGCCGCCGCACCCTCCCCTGCAGAGCCATCCTCCTGCCCGCCTCCGGCGGCGCGGCCAGTGCTCATGCGGCCAGTGCTCGTGCGGACGAGATCCCGTGCCCTCCGGCCGGCGGACGACGCGGTGTATGACGCCAAATCGATGGAGGAACGCCAAGAGCAGAGGGGGAGAGGGCGATCTTGGGAGAGCTCGGGATCTTGGGCCGCTTCGCTTTTCTGTGCAGGTCTGTTCGCGGTCAGGAGCAGTGGAGGCTGGAGGGTGTCGATGGATTAGCGAATTAGCAGTCTGGTTACTGTAGCAGGCGTGGGATACGGTCAAAGGGCCAACCAAATTTGAACGAATCTCCGCGCAGATTAGATGGCGATGAACGCGTGCGCAGCTACCCATGTGTGTAGCAAAATCACTCTCCATTAAGGATAAAGATTATGATTTTTCTCTTGATCTATCTCATATAGCTATTGTAGAGAAAGCACCCTTTTGTGGTACTGAAAAAGAAAGTGTTGTAGAACACATGATTGAACTTTCTTCTATGAGTAGTTTGTTTTCTGATGATATCAAGATGCGTACTTATTTTGTCGCTAAATTTTTTCCTTTCTCATTAAAGGATGATGCTAAAACTTGGTATAATAATTTGCCTCCTGGTTCTATTAAAAGTCCAACTAATTTGTGTGATGTTTTCTTTCAAAAATACTTTCCTGCTAGTGCTCAACATGTTGCTTTACAGAGAATTTATAGATTGGACCAGGGAGATGAAGAGAAATTGCCTGAGGCTTGGGCAAGATTTTGTTCTCTTATCAGAGCTCGACTCGGACATGATTTAGAAAAGAATGATCTACTTGATATATTTTATAGTGGACTAACCATTGAGTCTAGGGCATATTTGGATAGTTGTGCTCGGTTGTGTTTTCAGGAAAAGAACTCCAGACGAAGCTGAAGAATTATTGGCTAAAATAGGCCGGAATCATGATGATTGGACTACACCTGAACCAATTCCAACGCCAATATTGAAGAAGAGGGGTTTAATTAAATTGAATGATGAAGATATGAGGGAAGCCAAGAAGTGTCTCAAGGAGAAAGGTATTAAATCTGGAAGATGTGAAGAATCTACCTCCCATAGAAGATATATGTGAGATAATTCCCCTTCATCCATGATTGAGGTAAACTCCCTTCGCCGCTTTACTAGGGAAGATATTCCGTATTCAAAACCTCCTGCGCAATGCTTAGATGAGTTTGATAATTATATTGTTAAGCAAGAAAATTTTAATATGAGAGTAGAGAATCATCTAATGGAAAATTCTCGAGCTATTGGTGAATTGCATGGTATTGTGGAGAGAACCTCCAATGATGTTAAGATGCTTGTTAAACATTTTCAAATGGTTCAAACTCAAATTGATCAGCTTACTAAAGTGCAAAATGACTTATTACAAAATAATTCTAAAGAGAAACATGCTTATGAAGTAACAACTAGAGGTGGTGTCTCTACCCAGGATCCTCTATATCCCGAAGGGCATCCCAAAAGAATTGAACAAGATTCTCAACGCATTGAACCTAGTGCTCCTTCTAAGAAAAAGAAGAAGAAACATAAAAATGTTGTAGAATCCTCTCGAACTCGTTAATGATCCTAATAGTATTTCTATTTCCGATGCTGAAACTGAAAGTGGTAATGAACATGATAATAATAATGGTAATGATTAGAATGATATTTCTGATAAAGAAGAAGTTGAAGATGAACCTGAAAAGCATGCTAAAAATAAGAAGTATACGAAAGAAGATTTTATTGCTAAGAAACATGGTAATGAAAGGGAACCTTGGGTTCAAAAGCAAATGCCTTTTCCTGCTAAGAAACTAAAATCAAAGGAAGAAGAACACTATAACAAATTCTGTGATTGGATGAAACCTTTATTCTTGCAAATCCCTTTGACTGATGCTATTAAATTGCCTCCTTATTCAAAGTATATGCAAGATATTGTTACTAACAAAAGGAAAATTCCTAATGACGAGATTTCCACTATGCTTGCTAATTACTCTTTCAATGGCAAAGTTCCAAAGAAGTTGGGCGACCCAGGTATACCTACTATTCCTTGTTCTATTAAGAATAATTATGTTAAAACTGCTCTATGTGACTTGGGAGCCGGTGTTAGTGTTATGCCTTTTTCTCTTTATAAGAGACTTTACTTAGATAAGTTGATACCTACCGATATATCTTTGCAAATGGCTGATAAATCTATCGGTATTCCCGTTGGTATATGTGAGGATGTTCCTGTTCAAGTTACTAATAACTGCTTGATATTAACTGATTTTGTTGTGTTGGAAATTCCTGAAGATGATAATATGTCTATTATTCTTGGGAGACCTTTTCTTAACACCACAGGGGCTGTTATTGATTGCAATAAAGGAAAGGTTACTTTCAATGTTGATGATAGGGAGCACACCGTTTATTTTCCCAAGAGGATTGAGAAAGCGTGTGGAGTTAATACAATTTCTAATGTGAGAACTATCAAAGTGGGAACCATTGATTGTCCTATATATGAGCCTAAAGAAGAATATCAAACTCTTGTGATTGGATCCATATCAATACAATTCAAGGTAAGATGATTGATTTGAGGTTTATTTCTTCTTATGCTATGTAAAATTTATTTGGTGGCAAGACTTGATCAACCTTGTTAACAAATACTTTTTATATGCATAGAGGAGGTAAACAACATCTCTTTCTCTCTCCATTTGCTCTAGTTGCTGTAGCACTTTTATTTTGCAAAGTTCCTTAGTTAATTAGAGATTTCAAAATTTTTCCTGGCCGCAATAATAAACTTAATACCCAGAAATGTGCATTTTCCAAAGTTTTCAAAAATTCACAAAAATTATACCGTTGGTCCTATTTTTCGACGAGGCACCTGGGAGCACCTGGGATGACCAGTGGGGCACCCCAGGGTGGCACCCCACAGGCTGGCGTGGCCAGCAAGGGGGGCGCGCCACCCTGGTGTGTGGGCCCCCCTTTACCCCACTTTAGCATCTCTTCCTCCCACACTCTTCTCTCTCCCGAAAAAATCGACACCAGCTTCCTCTCACTCGTGTTTTTGCTCAAGAACTCCAGATTTCTCGATCTCTTGGCTCAGCCCAGATTTCTGTCTGAAATTTGGCACATTTACTCTTCGGTATGTGACTCCTCCGACTATCCAAGTAGAATTTTGTTTGGTGGAGTATATCTTGAATATTTTGCTGCTGTAGGTAACATGTTTAGTGAGCTTGCATGCTTGTTCTAAGTGGTAGAAACTAGTTTTGATGCATGATTAGTACTCTAGCAAGTTCCTATGGTAGTTTCCCTCAATTATATGTCACCAAATAAAATTTTATATTGTTTGTTGAAAAATTTCAGAAAAGGGGGATGGACAACTTTAACTTTGGAGAAGTGTTCCAAGGGGAGACAACAAGCTCGGGGAGGCCCTCTAGGTCATCCACCCAATGCAGGCCATCCTATAATGAGGATCTCATCGCACCAAGCTTCGCACCCGAGGAGGACGATGGAGTCCCTAACGCTTCATCTTTCCCATGTTATGACTTTTTGAGAAATGCAGGTTTGTTGGATGATTTCTTGACCCTCGTCGGTAAGGCAGGCTTAACCACCTATGTGGGAGATGAGAGTGAGCAATACTACACGCTCACTAAAATCTTTGTGGAGAGCTTCAAGTTCAACAATAAGCACTTTCACCCGACAGTTTCATTCAAGATCTTTGGTAAACCTATTACTATGAAGTTGGAAAACTTTTGTGCTGCATTGGGTATTGTCCCTGTAGGTACAGCAAGGAAGATCGAGGACAACCCAAGGGAATTGTTGGAGCTCTATCGAGGGATCACCAATGATGATTGTCGCACCATTCAGCGTGGCAAGATAAGAAACATTCAACTCCCCACCATTAAGTACTTTGCTTATTACAATGGTACTAGCATTCTTGGTAGGGAGAATACTAGCAACATATCTAGCTATCACCTTGGTTTCTTAATTGCTGCACTCACTGGGGACACTCCTTATCATCTTGGTGCTCTTGTTGCTCGCCGCTTGTCTAACAAGGGGCCTATATTTGGAGGAATTATTGCTTCGCGCGTTTTAGCATATTTAGAGCTTCCTCTTGACCCTAATGATGTAAAAATAGCTCCTATGAGGCTCGATATTGCTGCTATGAAGAGTCATCAATTTGTTACAACCGGCTCTAGTTTAGATAAGATTGTCTATAGAATATTGTTTGCTGATGGGGAGGAGAGGGAAATCCTTTTGCCGCAGCCAGATTTGTTCAGTATTGACAGGAAACCATGGTCGCGCACTAAGGAGGAGGTGGATGAGCAATTGAAGATACAAGGCTTCCACCAGCAACATGACTCCGAGGACGCCGAGCCCTCCTACGACTACACTGTCACGTATCCGGGTGCTTCTTCTAGCACATACCCGGAATATGATCCATCTTCGTACTACGAAGGTGCTTCTTCATGGGCACCATGGGGTTGATCTCCACTTAGGCCAAAAGCCTAAGCTTGGGGGAGGTATACTGGCATCACTCATTCTTTGCATATTATGGTTGCTGGATACTTGTACATACTTGTTTAGTTTCTTTGAGTGGTTTTCTAATGAGAGGGAGATGATATTTGGGGAAGTGCTGCCTAAAAACAGATTCTGGACTGTTACTAGAAAAATTCGTGCGCACAGCCAGAAAGTTATTTTGAGCTGCCAATTTTTGTGCATGTTCCCCAGGTTGTTATCTAACTTTCATTAGTTGAACACTTTTCGAGCTGAGCAACGGAAGATTTTTGTAAAAATCGATTACTGTACTGCTGTCAAGTTTTGGCAGATTTCTGCCATCCTGCTTTTCTGTGTTTCTTTTAGTTTTCATTTTCTTATTCGTACTTTGTTTCTTTCCTAAAACACAAAAAGACCAAAAATATTTCTGTTGTTTCTCTTCACCATTTGTTTATTTTAGTTTCTTGATTTTACCTTACTTTATTTGCTATTGCTAGTTTGCTATAAGAAAACCCAAAAAGATTTTGCTTTGTTTGATTGTTTCCTTTTGTTCTTGCTTCCAAATTCGAAAACACCAAAAATATTTGCTGTTCTTCTTTGGTTTTGTAAAGTTCTTTACGAGTTCAATGGTCTTCGGTGGCTGGAGCGTGGTTTTCATTCCATATTATTCAAGCTACACAAGTGAAAAGGCAATAATGACGATCTACGACAATCCGATTGTGGTGAGAGGCTGGTATGAACTCTATTTGTTTTCATTTTTGTACATATACTCATCCATGTGAGCATGCTTGGTTGGTTCATGTGAGGTATATGTCATTTAAGAAAGTCTAGTAGTTCATGATCTCTCATGTTAAGCTCCAATTTATTAATATGAGTAGCATGTCATGGATTTTTGCTTGCATTGTTTTATTCATAAATAGGTATGATATTGTGGTATCCTCCTGTGAATAATTCGTTTGAATTAACTTGGCACATGCTCACGCATGCATATGACTGAACAAAAGTCAATTAAGCCTCGATGATTTACATTGCTTCAGAGTTCTTGTATCACTCTTATGCCTCGGTTAATTTATTTTGCCGCAAGCATGATTATGACGATTGCTTGCTCTCTTGATTTGTCGCTCCCTAGTCTTTTGCTAGCCTTCACTTGTACTGAGCGGGAACGCTGCTCGTGCCTCCAAACACATGAAAACCAAGTTGTTCCAAAGTGTCCACCATAAATACCTATGCATGGCATTTCAAACCATTCCAAGTAAATTTTCATGTGCTACCTTTAAACCTTCAAAATGCTCCTCAATTTGTGTTAATGTTTCATAGCTCATGAGGAAGTATGTGGTGTTTATCTTTCAACCTTGTCATTTACTCTTGACGGACTTTCATATGGACTAGTGGCACATCCGCTTATCCAATAATTTTGCAAAAGGAGCTGGCAAACGGGGTTCCCAGCCCCAAATTAATTAACCTTCATAAATTTTAAATAGACACTCCTCCATGGTATGTGATTGTTGGTTGGCACCCGAGGATTCGGTTAGCCATGGCTTGAGAAAGCAAAGGTGGGGAGGAGTGTCATCTAAATAAAACTAAAATAAAAGGCACTCCTTCATGGTATGAGATTGTTGGTAGGCACCCAAAGATTCGGTTAGTCATGGTTTGTGAAAGCAAGGTTGGAAGGAGTGCCACCCAAAAATAAAATTTCATGGGAGCCGCTCTTGAAAGTCTGGTTGATGAGGTAGTTAGAGTACCCATTACCATTCGTTGACAACAACAAACACCTCTCAAAACAATTTTACTCCTGTTTTAAAAATGAAAAGCTCTAGCGCATGTTAATCCCTGCTTCCCTCTGCGAAGGGTCAATCTTTTACTTTTATGTTGAGTCTCCATCCTTTCTTTGAGCACTTTCTTGAGAGCACAACTGTCATTCTTAGTGTAATATGCTTGTCTCAAAATATGATTGATTGTGGTATAACTTTGATGCTTTTATCTTTGACAATCACTATTTCTAGTCTTTCTATGAACTTCGGAGGTGCCTCGAGCATTTATGTTTTGCTGATCAAATATGGGCAAGCGAGATACCACTCTATCATACTCTTTTATGAACATTGCAATCCTGCTTATATACATGATTCATGATGCTTATTATTAATTGTTGGTACCTTTCCATGATTGACATAGCTATTAGATGATCTTATTTGCATGTATCTTATTATGAACTGCCTAAGTGTTAGCCATAGCATGAGAATATTTACATCATATGAACAAATGTGTTCGTGAAAGTTCTTTTATCGCTCGGTTGTTAACCGAATTGCTTGAGGACAAGCAATAAGCTAAGCTTGGGGGGAGTTGATACGTCCAAAACGTATCTACTTTCCCGAACACTTTTGCTATTGTTTTGGCTCTAATTTGTGTATTTTGGATGCAACTAACACGGACTAACGCTGTTTTCAGCAGAACTGTTCTGGTGTCTCGTTTTTGTGCAGAAATCCAACTTTCAGGAAAATCCTCGGAATTTATACAGAAGGCCCTATTTTTCCCAGAATACTTACGGAGCCAGAAGGGCAAGTCAGGTGG
The DNA here is from genome assembly GCF_022539505.1 of Lolium rigidum. Taxonomy (NCBI): domain Eukaryota; kingdom Viridiplantae; phylum Streptophyta; class Magnoliopsida; order Poales; family Poaceae; genus Lolium; species Lolium rigidum. The sequence continues at coordinate 104,673,558 of NC_061513.1, forward strand.
AGGCCCGAGGGCCCCACACCCTAGGGCGGCGCGGCCCAGGAGGGGGCGCGCGGCCCTAGTGTGTGGCGGCCTCGGCTGGCCCCCGACGCCCTCTTTCGGACTACTTATTGCCTTCGACCTAAAAACGCACGGAGAGAAGTCGAAGTCGCCAGAAACCCTCCAGAACGCTGCCACATCGCGAAACTCCGTCTCGGGAGCCAGAAGTCTCCATTCTGGCACTCCGCCGGGACGGGGAATTGGAGGAGATCATCGCCATCATCACCACCGACGCCTCTCCATCGACCAGCCATGTTTCCCCCATCCATGTGTGAGTAATTCCCCCGCTCGTAGGCTGAAGGGGATGGTAGGGATTGGATGAGATTGGTCATGTAATAGTGTAAGATTGTTAGGGCATAGTGCCTAGTGTCCATAATTGGTACTTTGATGATATTGTTGCAAATTGTTATGCTTAATGCTTGTCACTAGGGCCCGAGTGCCATGATCTCAGATCTGAACATGTTATTATTTCATCATGATATTCATTGTTTATGGTCTTACTCGCAAGTTGTATACACATGTCGCTGTCCGGAACCAATGGCCCCGAAGTGACGAAATCGGGACAACCGGAGGGGATGGTAGTGATGTGAGGATCACATGTGTTCACGGAGTGTTAATGCTTTGCTCCGGTACTCTATTAAAAGGAGTACCTTAATATCCGAGTAGATTCCCTTGAGGCCCGGCTGCCACCGGCTGGTAGGACAAAAGATGTTGTGCAAGTTTCTCATTGCGAGCATGTACGACTATAATTGGAACACATGCCTATTGATTGCTTTGTACTTAGACACCGTTTTATTATTATCTGCAAATGCCTTGCTTGATTGTTACATGAGTTTATCTCATACATGCAACGCCCGTTATCCGTCCCCGTGCCTACAGTATTTTAATCCTGCTGTTTACTATAACTAGCACAGTGGCCCGCGCACATGCGCGGGCGACATCTTGATGGTCTCTTAAAATTCTCGTACTATCCATATGAGAATATATCTCTTGAGAACTAATAAAAAGTTGGCATTTATCTAAATCCTAGGGCATCACGTTGAACAAATTTTTATTTATTATTTAATATATTATATATATTTTTAAGAATATAACTACTAAACTTATACTATTTTCATTAATTATAATTCTTTGAGTATATCTCACATAATGTATATGCGCAAATCACTGCTTGACTTATGTTGGGGTACTTTTTTTAAATTTGATATTTAAATATGATTATAAATTTTATGAATAATGAATTTTTTGTATATGTTTCGATGTTTGTAATTACTCACTCCATCCCTAAATAAATAAATGTGTACTTTTAGATTTTATCCGAAATCAATCTCATTAAAACTTGACCAATTTCATCTAGAAAGATAGAAACATTTATGATACTGATTAGTATCGGTAGATCCACCTTAAAATATATTTTTATGTTATACCAATTTTATGCTACTATTTATTCTATAGAATTTGGAAAAGGTTGGTTTAGAAGAAAAGGCAAAAAAAAAACGGAATTGCTAAGTTTCAGCTAGCTGAGATGTAGCTTATACCTCAGTCATGTGTTTTAGCGTTGGATTTTGTTTTTCTTGAAGATTTCGATTTGCTGCTCTTTGTATTTTATTTAGACTCACATTGAAACACACTGATCTAATATGACTGAGACATATGTTAAGTCTCAGAATGAGAATTAGAGACACCCGTTTTAGTTTTAATTGCACGTTGGCTTACTTTGTGATAAGTGGTTTGGTAGAAAAATAAAAAATATAATAATTTCCTTTAATTCTCTTCCGTGAGACATCCTATTTTCCCCATTCATTACTGTTCCTCTTCTCCACTTCTTATTTGTTCACTGCTTGTCTCCAAAATTCCAAATCTGATTGTCTCCGCTCCAAGGAATCTACAAATATGGTTGTCTTCATTCGTCCGATTAATCCACCGAAATCGTCTGGCCCATGGTCTCAGTCGCCCACAAATCGAGCCTTCAAATGGAGCATGAGGAACTGCTGGTGGAGCACCATGGCTAAGGTATGGGTTGGCAAGGGTGAGGCAGCTTCCGTCTGACCAGGACCCGGAGGGTTGAAGCGCAGGTCGCCGGCCGTCTACTTTGAAGCGCAGGTCCTGGTGCCTATTGCTGTTTCGAATCGTCCGAGACGCTCTGCCATTAATTGGTACCATCCTGCATTCTTTTTCTTGTTTCGATTCTGCAATAAGAGTACAAATACACTTTCTTATGATATGAGACGGATGCTATTTTCTCTTTCTTCCTCTCATATTTTCTAATTGATTCAATCTCAGTGTAAGCTTCATATTGTGCTCCCAGATTCAAGCAGCTTTCGTGATAAAGTGTTCCGTACATGTAGCAAACCTTTTTTTCCATTCCCCTCCTGCACCATAGCATTAGCTCATCATGAAGTTATTTCAGAATTAAATGATTTACAGAATTAAATGATTTATACTCATAGATTTAGTAGGCCTATTTAGATTTTTTGTCATGTCATATTAAAAGATAACATCTTGTTAACAGTAGTCATTCTCTGTCAGGTCTGTGGTACTTCAAAAATTTCAGCAATTGGCTATTTAAATTTTTAGCGGTCTAACTTGCTGATGAAAGGTTAATTTTTTCAGTTACAAAACTTAGTTTGTTTTAATGCCACCTCGACCTTTTTTCCGGGCTTGGACCAGCATCGGCAGTGTTTGTCCCCTTGCCCCTATGCATATCCAACAAAACTAAGTAGTGATATTTTTTATTTTTTATTTAGTTTTGACTTCTTACCATTTAGATTTTGCTATATGAATATTTATCCATGTACCAGCAAAATCACATGAATGCAGAATCATGTGTGTAAATCCTATATTTGTACTTTTCTTGCATTGTAGATGTCCCCAATCTCTGTAGTTATAATTCTTGTGAAAGGCATACTAATTAATGAAATGTATGTGAAAAATGCTCTGGTTGACCCATGCAGTCGTACTGTAAAATATAATAGAACCCTGAAGTTGTAAACATCAAATGTGATTAGCATCGCGTATTATTAAAATGTTTCATGATACGGGATATGAAGGTATCTTTAACGAACTTACACTCAACATAGATTAAGAAACCATAAGCTTAATGAATTCCATCATCATGAAAGGAAGCAATGTTGTCATAAGCTTAGAGATTTTTTAAATCTAATTACATGTTTCATATATTTTTTAAAGCACACAAAAATAAGATATTGTCTCCGATTTAGAAGGAATGGCCACGCTGATTCTACTGGTGACATTATTATTCTTGGAATATAGACCTTTTGTCCTACATGAGTTCATGTTATTAATCTGCGCCTTAATGAATCTTCTTCCACAAGTTGAATAACCATCATCCTTGTACCATTTATAACTCGACACTTTGGTTGATATTACGTAGGAGCATCACTGGTAGACCTACTTTTAATTATAAGTCATGATTTGGGATTCCAGGGAACGGTAAGCTATTTAGAAATTCTGTTGGATATAGCATATCTATTCCACTATTTAATGTTGTTTCTTTGCATACTATGTCACAACTTAGATAAGTTTTCTGTGTACTATTTTGTTCCTTGGACATAAGATTGCTCATATTCCATGAATTCTCGTTGGCGGTACCTCTCCCTCAAATTTGGGTAGATGCTTTCCACAATTACCTTTTTTGTATCATTTCCTTTTTTTAGCAGTATGTCACTTGGTATTTTTTATCAATTCTTCACCTTATGCCGATGTGTTTGTTCCATTGCCAATATTGGGAATTCAGTCTACAAATTCTGCTACCCTTTGTTTCTTTGTTATATCATATGCCATATTATTGAGTTGCATGTTCTGTGTTAGCTTCATTATATGGAAGTTTTTTCAAAGATTGACCTTTTAATGGATGCAGTGACAATGTTGTCTCTTCTTCCCTTTGGTAGAACATGAAGTATTTGGCAAAAGTCCCCTCCTAGAACCACCATCATTTCACCAAATGGTCTCTCGCTTATATTTTCCTTTTTATGCCTTAATATATCACTTAATTAGAGTTATACCTAGTGCCTCAGAAGCATATCTTGTTTTTCATTGGAGGCTCATCCCATAGTATTAGCCATGTGGTGTTGAATAGTTTGTGCCTTAATATATCACTTAGAGTTATACCTAGTGCCTCGAAGCATATCTTGTTTTTTATTGGAGGCTCATCCCATAGTATTAGCCATGTGGTCTTGAATAGTTTTGTCAAGTGTGTACCTTGTCTGACGTCACATGTTGGGTTGTAGAACCTTAAGGGAGTTGTTCTACCTCCTTGTAGAAGTTGTGTTGAAATACCACATGACGCTATTGCTAGTACTATCTTGCCTTCAAACGTAGTTTTGTTGCTATTGACTTCCATAGGTAGGTCTTGTTCGTTGGATTCTTCGGGCTTGTATGCTGCGGTATCACCTCCCGTCATGATACAACCTTATGATATCCGATGATCGCTGGCACTGGCATGGAACTGCATCCTTCTGTTGTTCCTGCATATTCATTGAGAGCGGTGAAGCGATGAGTGAGATGTATATAGCATGTCATGGCTGAGGGTAGCATATAGGATATTTATTCAGCTCTTCTCATTCAAACTAAAAATTAAATGATATGCTACAGTAATGAGTGTTCATGGTCATATAGGTAACAGGAACCAACACATTACGTACCTACATAGATGATGCAACAATTAGAAAGTCTTACTCTGTAAATCAGAACAACCTAGTTCAGCGTCCTCGCGCATGGCCTCTAGGATGCGTTGCCTTCGGTTATGAGTATATCCACGTCGGCGTCTAGGCTGAACTGATAACATTGCTTCCAATGTTGGCTTCTATTTTCTAAGCAGTAGGAGATCGGTATTGGCCGAACACATATACATGCATACCTCGTATTTGTATTTACGGCGAAGTCGACTTCTTCATGCTTGTATGTTGTGGTGTTTATCACCTCCCATCTAGGACGCAGGTTACAATCATATGAATCTGAATTTTGGTTTTGTACAGAACAACTAATCACTATTACAAACATGCATGTAGGAAGTGAGCATATTTTACTTCGTTGGGGTATGAATGTATAATTCCACTGCTTTTATACAGAAACAAATTTGCATGTATTAATATTGTCAGTATTTACTCTACAATTTCTGTTTTAAAGATGAAACTCGTATATGTGCGCAAATTAATCTGATGGACTCAGTCATGGTGAAGCTGGTTGCTTCAAGAAATACTATTACACCGTTGCTGCTATTTACTAACAATCAAACCTACCAGGTACAGAGTACGAAGAAAGCCAGACGTGGTCGATCCCAAGACCGGCCATGGTGACATGTTGGCTCATACCGTCGAACTACTGAATCGTGACATGGCCGTGCACCATGCAAACAGGTAAATGCAGCTGAACACCACAAATTCCATGTATGTATATATCAGCTGCGGCGTCGCCGGTAGGCTTGTTCTAGCTAGCTTGTCTTGCTTCTTCATCATCAAAACCACATACAGCAAGTCATCAACAGAGCTTGATCGCTTGTAGATCCTCTTGGATATAAGCACTGGAAGATAGCTAGAACAAACCTCTAATCACGTACAGCTGGTCCGGGCTTGAAGCCAACGGCGCTGCATGGAATTTGGCACAATTATTGGCGCTCTTTGTCTGAAGTCCCAACAATGCTATAGCAGATAAAACGATGAGACAACGGTGCAGGCCGGCGGCGCACTAACTCTTCTCTTCCCAATAGTACCGGTAGCTGGCCTAAGTTTATGGCAAATCGATGCAACATTCTTGCATTATAATGGCAAGTGGTGGATAATTTTTACTCTAGTCTAGTCTAAATCTAATCTAAATACACTGACCAGCGCATCTAAACTGGTGAAGATCAGGGAATATCCAGCATGGTGGACCGATAGCTGAATTTATTAACATAAATTAACATGCATGAGTATTTGAAGACATGCACCTGTTTCTAGTGTTGCCTGCCTACAAAATCGGTGTGCCGTATTCTCCAGTGCAACACAAACGATTAGACATTCATAAAAGACCAGGTTATGAAAGCTAGTGCACATGCGTACATTTGTGCTGGTTAGTTTTTACCATGAAAGTGTGTGTTGCGTATTAATGTACCTCCATACAAAAAGATTTATCATACCTTTATCATAGCCGAGGAAGCTAGCATAGGGGCTGCTAACATCGCGAACCAATTAATTCCTCAGCAGGTAAGGCAGAGCTATCAAAGAACTCGGTGAAGTCGGACGGCCGGCTGCCTGACATCAGAGAGAAAAATACGCACCAAATACGTATAGATGCGTCTTCGCTGGTGATCTATGCATACATGAGGCAAGCTAGATTGATCATGTACTTTCCGGCTAGAAGAATTTTCTGTCATGGTGCAACAGCAAGGTGGGTTAATGAAGAAAAATATGTCCAGCAGCTAGGGCATAGATATTGAAGAATTTCATGAAGATTGGACGGCCGGCTATCCGATGTGACGGAGGCAAGTACGCATCAAATAAGGATGGACGTGTATCCGCTGGTGATCTATACATTCATGAGGCAAGGTAGGTTGATCATGAGCTGCTGATGTACATGTACCTTGGTGGAGGCCAGCCGGACGGCACCCATGTTAATGCGGCGGGGGCGGCGTGCATGAGGACACGCTAGGGGTCTAGGGCATAAAAATTTCTGGATTCTTTTACTCCACGATGTATTGAGAGCTAGATGGGCTAGATGTTTCAGAGAAAAATAAAAAGTTAACGCTTAGAGGATATGTATAATGGCAATGGTGGGTAATTTTTTAACTTAAGTATAATCTAATGGCTAGAGATTTTCTGTCTATCAATTAAATTAAATGGTCGGATGTTTCTGATTTTTGTGGGATTTTCTAGCGATTTCTCTATTTTTTGGTGAGCCCGTAATGTACTTTTAATAGATAATAATAATAGATAGATTATATGCCTAGCATGTGTTAGTTTAGATTAGTTAAATATGTACGTTTGAATCGGCAGACTTTTTCTTTTGAGCCAAGAAAGATCCCGAAGGACCAGGTGTCGCTTATCCATTCATTAAGAACTGCATATAGAAAGCAAGCAGGAGGACGTCAAAGAAATGCAAAACTATACACAGGTCCCTGGATATTACACAAAGGACACTGAAACGGGATAGTAAAAATCAATCCAGTCCGACTTAGTTACTAATTTATGGGGATGCCAAACACAACATTCTGCATTGTTGTGTGTAAATTTTTATGGTAAGTTTTCTAATTTTCTTGAAACCTCTTTAAAAAGCCTATTGATGTGGATCCCACTTCCGTGTCAAGCATGGACTCTACCAATTGATAGTTATTTTTTTACGCAACGAATATGTGGCTGTGTGCTGTCACGTTATTGTTTTTTTCCCGGGGCATGTCACGTATTGTTAGGTGATTGCTTCATAGATGTACATGCTCATGGTCCACCAAGTAGATTAGGGGACTTTTTTCTTTTCGTGAGGGAAGTATATTAGGGGACTTAACATATGTCTAACCAGTATTTTCATGTACACTTTCCAACATGTATCGTGTCAGACGGAACATAACATGTTTACGTAAAATAATAAATCTTGGCCATATATTTAAGATCCAACTGTCAAAATAATTAAGATGATGTGGATTAACCTTGTGTCCCTATTTTAGACCTGTGTATTCTGCTTTTAGTATATAATAGATCACTACTGCTGTCTTTGTTACTCTGCTGCTGTTATTTCACTACTGCTACTGCTATAAAACTGTTACTACTGATAAACTCTTGCGAGCAAGTCTGTTTCCAGTGCAGCTGAATTGACAACTCCGTTGTTAAGGCTTTCAAGTATTCTTTGTCTCCCCTTGTGTCGAATCAATAAATTGGGTTTTACTACCCGCGAAGACTGCTGCGATCCCCTATACTTGTGGGTCATCAGTCCTCCATGTCGGTGGGGTCTGACGATCCCACATCTTCGGAACTAACTTCGTACTACTGCCTGAACTGTGACACTAGGCACGGGCTGGGGTCGAGCGACACACCGTTCATCTGCAACGCCCAATATTCATCGGGAGAGGACAGTATCGACAGCATCATCCAGGAAACCACCCGAAGAACGGCACACCATCAGGTTTATGTCGCCAATAACACGGGAAACACAAGGCACAGAGGAGACGAGGACCATACTCCACGTTCCAGTAGAAGGGCAAGTTTTGAAAACAGCGCCAGCAACCGCGATAGCGACTACACCATCGCGGATGAGGAGTGGGCAGCAGCCAGGGCAGCAGTACTCAACAACACACCGCTCCCCGCAGGAACTTCGGTTGGAACCCTCAATGCTTATCGCTCTATACTAGAGAAAAACCGGGAGCACCTGTCAAAAGAGCAAGCCACCCTCGAGAGACGCCTATCTCGCGGCAGATCGATCCGAGTGAACGGCGAAGGGGCTCGCAAGGGAGTGCCTCCCGAAACACTCGTGGAACGAGCAAGCACCGGTCGAGACTATCCAGGCTTTCGGAAGATGACGCCAGAGATATAACGTCGAATCTGACTAAATCCTTTATGACTATGGATACCGCGGGCATGCCTCGGCCGAAATCCGTTGCAGGAGCAACGGCCAACCTCGCCGCATACCTCATCAACCAGCGCCCCGAAGGATCCATGGCTCAAGCTCATCGAGGCGCCCTGGAGAGTCTCGCGATATTGGGGAACAACCTAGTCCCGCAAAAGGAAAAGACCACGGTGCAAGGCAGTGGTTCGAAACATCATGCGAGAGATGCTTGATACGTCCAATTTGCATCACTATTTTATATCATAATTTGCTGTTATTCATTGATATATTTCATATTGGGACACAATACTTATGTTATTTCATCTATTTTGCATGTTTCATCATTATTGGAGGATCGAACACCGGAGCCGGGATTACTGCTGGAAAAAGCACCGTCGGAACGCAATATTTCGGAAGATCAAGCTGTGGAAGGAAATTATACCAAAAATCCTATTTTTCAAGATGACGAAGGAAGCCGGAAGGAGGAGCCAGGAGGAGCCGGGGTGGGCCCACACCCTAGGGCGGCGCGGCCCAGGCCCCGGCCGCGCCGCCATGTGGTGTGAGGGGCCCACGACCCCTTTCGCCTCCTTTTCTTCGCCAAACCCTTCGTCCCGAAGACCTAAGCCACGAGAGGAATCCTCACGAAGGGTTACAGCCACCTCTGCGGGGCGGAGAACACCGAGAGAGAAAGAGCTCTCCGGCGGGCAGGAATCCGCCGGGGAAATTCCCTCCCGGAGGGGGAAATCGACGCCATCGTCACCAGTCATCGAGCTGGACATCATCTCCATCACCATCATCATCATCTCCACCGTCATCACCGCCATCTCCTCCGCAGACACCTCGTCACCGCCGTAGCAATTTGGGTTTGATCTTGATTGTTTGATAGGGGAAACTCTCCCGGTATCGATCTATACTTGTTATTGATGCTATTGAGTGAAACCATTGAACCAAGTTTATGTTCAGATTGTTATTCATCATCATATCACCTCTGATCATGTTCCATATGATGTCTCGTGAGTAGTTCGTTTAGTTCTTGAGGACATGGGTGAAGTCTAAATGTTAGTAGTGAACTATGGTTGAGTAATATTCAATGGTGTGATATTTAAGTTGTGGTGTTATTCTTCTAGTGGTGTCATGTGAACGTCGACTACATGACACTTCACCATTTATGGGCCTAGGGGAATGCATCTTGTATTCGTTTGCTAATTGCGGGGTTGCCGGAGTGACGAAACCTAAACCCTCGTTGGTATATCGATGCGGGGAGGGATCGCGAGGATTTCGAGTTTAAGGCTGTGGTTAGATTTATTCTTAATTACTTTCTTGTAGTTGCGGATGCTTGCAAGGGGTATAATCACAAGTATGTATTTAGTCCTAGGAAGGGCGGTACATTAGCATAGGTTCACCCACACAACACTTATCATAACAATGAAGATTATTTAGCCGTATGTAGCGAAAGCACTAGACTAAAATCCCGTGTGTCCTCGAGAACGTTTGGTCATTATAAGTAAACAAATCGGCTTGTCCTTTGTGCTAAAAATGATTGGGCCACTCGCTGCAATTATTTCTCTCGTATTTTACTTACTCGTACTTATTTCATCTGTTACATCAAAACCCCACGAATACTTGTACGTGAGCATTTACGAGTGAAACCTTCATCGAAACTGCTTGTCAACACCTTCGCTCCTCGTTGGGATCGACATTCTTACTTATCGAAGATACTACGATACACCCCCTATACTTGTGGGTCATCAAGACTATTTTACGGCGCCGTTGCCGGGGAGTGAAGCGCTATTGGTAAGTGGAATTGGTAAGGAAAACCTTCATTGTTGTGCTGATTTTATTTACGCTGCTGCTATAAGTCATTATGGAGAGATCTTCTCTTCAATTTCTATTTGGGAAATCTACTACTACTGCAACGGTAGTAGATGAGGCGCCAGGTGAGGAAGTGATACCATATAAAATACCTATGAAAATTATTGAACGTGTTATGGATAACCGCTATGAAGGGGATGGAACTGTCCACCCCGGTGATCATTTACTGTTTTTGCATGAATTATGCGGGTTATTCAAATGTGCAGGTATTGCTATGGATGAAGTGAGGAAGAAATTATTCTCTTTATCGCTGTCCGGTAAGGCGGCGCATTGGTATAAATTACTTGGATAATGGGGATTCTCTTGAATGGAATGATATTGTGCCCCGGTTTTATTCTAAGTTCTATCCTCCAAGTGAAATTCATAAGGATCGGAATCGCATATATAATTTTTGGCCTCATGATGGAGAGAGTATTGCCCAAGCTTGGGGGAGATTGAAGTCTTTAATGCTCAAATGCCCCATTCATGAGCTTCCTGGTAATGTTATTATTGATAATTTCTATGCAAGACTTTCTTTTCAAGACAAGACCTTGCTGGATACTTCTTGTTCTGGATCATTTACACGCAACAAAGAAGAGTTTAAAAGGGACCTTCTTGATCGAATCCAAGAAAATACTGAAGGTTGGGAGAACGACAAGGATAGAGAATCGGGTATAATTTATGATTATAAATGCATTGAAGCTTTTATGGATACTTGATTTATTTCGTAATATGAGTGCTACATATGGTCTTGATTCCCAAGTTGTTGTAAATCTTTATAAAGCTTTTGCCTCTCATTATGAATTGCCTAAGAAGAATTTTGATAAGTATCATGAACCATACAAAGATAAAATTGATTCATCTATTAATAAGTGTGTTGTAATTGAAACTGCTGATCATGTTATTCCTGAAGCTTATATTGAAAAAACTCCTTTCCCTGCTAAAATGAAAGAGTACTCTGTTATAAATAGTGCGGTTCATAAAAGTGAAAAGAAACCTAGAGAACCTGAAGAACAAATAAAAGTTGAACCTGCTGTTGCAATTGTTAAAGATCTTGTGATTGAAAATGTGGAGGATGGTCATATTATTTTACGTGAAGATGCTTCTAATATTGTTTCACATCCTAATAAACCCAAACAAGCTAGTGTTCCTATGCTATCTGTTAAAATTGGTGATCATTGCTATTATGGATTATGTGATATTGGTGCAAGTGTTAGTGCTATTCCGTATGAGCTTTACACGGAGATTATGCACGAAATTGATTCTTGTGAACTTGAAGATATTGATGTGGTTATTCAGCTGGCTAATAGAGAAACTATTTCACCAATTGGTATTGTCCGAGATGTGGAAGTTTTATGCGGTAAGATTAAATATCCTGCTGACTTTTTGGTACTTGGTTCTGCTGCTAGTGATTATTGTCCTATCATTTTTGGTAGACCCTTTCTAAATACTTGTGGAGCTATTATAGATTGCAAGAAAGAGAAAATTTTGACTAAATTTGCTGGTGAATCTTATGAGTTTAACTTCTCTAAATTTACTAAAACTCCTTATAAAGCTGATTTGCCTAGTAATGATTTTAAAATGGAGCAGGTGTGCATCTATTGTTCTTGTTCCTAACAATCCTTTGCAGCAACATTTGGAGGATAGCGAGAGTGAAATTTTTAGGAAAGAAAGAGATGAACTTGAGGAAATCTTTCTTCGCCAACCTATTCTCAAGCACGATTTACCGGTGGAAGATTTGGGTACAACACCGCCACCTAAGGAAGATCCTGTTTTTGATTTAAAGCCTTTACTCGATAATCTTAAATATGCTCATATTGATGATAAGAAAATATATCCTGTTATTATTAGTTCTAAGCTTACGAGTTTGAAGAAGAAAGATTATTGCAAATATTGAAGAAACACCGAGGAGCTATTGGCTACACTCTTGATGATTTGAAGGGGATTTCTCCATCTATTTGCCAACATGCTATTAATATGGAAGATGATGCAAAGCTCGTTGTTGAACCTCGGCGTCGTCTAATTCCGAAGATGAAGGAAGTGGTAAGGAATGAGGTATTACGACTTCTTGAAGCTGGTATTATATATCCTATTGCTGATAGTAGATGGGTTAGTCCTGTACATTGCGTTCCCAAGAAAGGAGGTATGACTGTTGTGCCTAATGATAATGATGAGCTCATTCCTCAAAGAGTGGTTGTAGGGTATAGAATGTGCATTGATTTTCGAAAAGTTAATAAAGTTACTAAGAAAGATCATTACCCTTTACCATTTATTGATCAAATGCTAGAAAGATTGTCTAAAAATACTCATTTTTGTTTTCTTGATGGTTATTCTGGATTTTCACAAATTGCTTGTTAAAGCTAAAGATCAAGAGAAAACCACCTTTACTTGTCCCTATGGAACTTATGCTTATAGACGTATGCCTTTTGGTTTATGTAATGCTCCTGCTACTTTTCAAAGATGCATGTACTGCTATTTTTCATGGTTTTTGTGAAAGTATTTTAGAGGTATTCATGGATGATTTTTCCGTTTATGGGAATTCTTTTGATAGTTGCTTGCGAAACCTTGATAAAGTTTTGCAGAGATGTGAAGAAACTAACCTTGTTCTTAATTGGGAGAAATGCCACTTTATGGTTAATGAGAATTGTATTGGGACATAAAATTTCTAAGAGAGGTATTGAAGTTGATAGAGCTAAAGTTGAAGCAATTGAGAAGATGCCCTATCCGAGGGATGTTAAAGGTATTTGTAGTGTTCTTGATCATGCTGGGTTTTATAGGAGGTTTATTAAAGATTTCTCCAAGATTTCAAAGCCTCTTACTAATCTTCTTCAAAAAGATGTACCATTTGTTTTTGATGATGATTGTAAGGAAGCTTTTGAAACTCTTAAGAAAGCCTTAACAAGCTTGCTCCTATAGTTGAACCTCCCGATTGGAATTTACCATTTGAAATTATGTGTGATGCTAGTGATTTTGTTGTAGGCGCTTGTTCTTGGACAGCGAGTAGATAAAAAACTGAATGTTATTCATTATGCTAGTAAAACTCTTGATGCTTGCTCAAAGAAATTATGCTACAACTGAAAAGGAATTATTAGCTGTAGTCTTTGCTTGTGATAAATTTAGATCTTATATTGTTGATTCAAAAGTTACTATTCATACTTGATCATGCTGCAATTAGATACCTAATGACAAAGAAAGATGCTAAGCCGAGGCTTATTAGATGGGTACTTCTTTTGGAAGAATTTGATTTACATATTGTAGATAGGAAAGGTGCTGATAATCCGGTTGCTGATAATTTGTCTAGATTGGAAAATATTGCTTATGATCCTGTTCCTGTTAATGATAGTTTTCCAAATGAACAATTGGCTGTGATAAAGGTGAGCTCGCGAGACAGTCCTTGGTATGCTGATTATGCTAACTTTATTGTTTCCAAGTACTTGCCTCCAACTTTTTCAGCTCAGCAAAGGCGGAAATTCTTTTATGACCTGAGGCATTATTTCTGGGATGACCCACACTTATATAAAGAAGGAGTGGATGGTATTATGCGAAGATGTGTTCCCGAATATGAACAACAAGAGATATTGAGTAAATGTCATGGCGGTGCTTATGGAGGACATCACGCGGGAGATAGAACCGCGCAAAAAGTTCTACAATCAGGTTTTTATTGGCCAACTCTCTTCAAGGATGCGAGAAAGTTTATTTTATCTTGTGATGAGTGCCAAAGGGTTGGTAATATCTCCAGACGCAATGAAATGCCTATGAATTATACTCTTGTTATTGAACCGTTTGATTGTTGGGGATTTGACTTCATGGGACCTTTTCCCTCTTCAAAAGGTAACACTCATATACTTGTTGCTTGTTGATTATGTTACTAAATGGGTGGAAGCCATACCTACAAAAAGTGCTGATGGTGAGACCTCTTTAAAAATGCTTTTAGATATTATTTTCCCTAGATTTGGAGTGCCTAGATATATTATGACTGATGGAGGTTCTCATTTTATTCATGTTGGTTTTAGAAAAACTCTTGCTAAGTATGGAATTAATCATAGAATTGCTTCCGCTTATCATCCTCAAACTAGTGGTCAAGTAGAATTATCAAATAGAGAGATTAAATCTATTTTGGGAAAAACTGTTAATAAATCTAGGAAGAATTGGGCTAGTAAATTGAAAGATGCACTATGGGCTTATAGAACTGCTTATAAAAACCCCATGGGAATGTCACCTTATAAAATGGTTTACGGAAAAGCTTGTCATTTACCTTTAGAGCTAGAACACAAAGCTTATAGGGCTCATTAGAGAATTAAATAAAGATCCTAAACTTGCAGGTGATAAGAGGTTGCTACAATTAAGTTCTCTAGATGAATGGAGAAGTGAAGCTTATGAAAATGCTAAACTCTTTAAAGAAAAAGTTAAAAAATGGCATGATAGGAGGATCATCAAAAGAGAGTTTAATATTGGGGATAAAGTCCTATTGTATCGGTCTCGTCTCGGATTCTTTGCGGGAAATTACTCTCGAAATGGGAAGGACCATATGTTGTCGAGGAGGTGTATCGCTCAGGAGCAATCAAGATTAGCTCTCTCCAAGGCAATGCTACGCAAGTGGTGAATGGACAAAGACTCAAGCATTATATCTCGGGTGATTCTTATAATTTTGATGTTGATATTATTCAAGTGGAAACACCGGAAGCTTTCATCAAAGGACAAATTGACAGTCCGCCAGAACTCGACTTTGAATAGGTAACAGTACTGGTAATGAAAAGTACACAATTTACTTTCCGAACAATATTTTCGCTGTTTTTGGAAAATATGAGAAATTACGAGTTCGAAACGGAGTGGAAAGGACGCACGAGGGCGTGGCACCATAGGCCGTCGCGGCCTAGCCAGGGCCCGCGCCGACCTAGGGTTTGGCTGCCCCGTCGCCCCTTTCCGACTCTGGTTCGATCTGGTACTTTCCTTTTGTCGAGAATTTTTTTGCTATATAATCCCCCGGACCCCTGGAGGTCCGTATATCGTTTTCTCGACGTGTTTTGTTTCGAGCTGTTTCTGCCAGGATCTGTTTTTAGTCTAGAAGCACCATGGTCTCCAAGAACAAGGCAAGGAGTTTCCAGATAAAGAAGATCGAGATCTTGGGTGGAAAGAGGAAGACAAGGACGTCAAGGAAGAGGATGAAGAAGAGGTGGAGGAAGATTCGCGTGCACACCCGCGTGCTACCATTGCAAGCATCAAGGTGGTGGACAACACTTTTAGTGCAAACAAGAGCGCAAGAATTCGCACTGGAGGGGCGGTACCACGTCATTATCTAGCCCCGAAAACATCTCCATCAGGCATTCATCGCCCCTTCCACAATCTAATTTTCAATAATCAAATTGAAGGGACTCCCAAGGCAGCATTGCCTAGCCAGTGGGATATAGATCGCTCTAACACTGCAGGAGAAAAGGAGCTCGAGGCTGAAGAGTGGGGAAATAACTCCAAGAGCTGGGACTCGCCGTTAGACGAGACTCTCTAACCGCGTCGAGCACAATTCGGAGATGATTCGCAATCTCATATACAGGATTGACGAGCTTCAGGAGCTTATTGAGAAGCTTGTCGAGAATTCATCACCACCATCGCCGAAGGAGTAATTCATCATCGGTATTGGCATCCCCTTGGTTTGTTCCAAGCTTGGGGGAATGCCGCGGTATCACATTATCACTACCTTTTACTTTTATTGTCAAGTAGTGTCATATCATGAATAGGGAAGTTATCGTATAGGATGGGTTGCGTTTGGAAGTATCTCTCCTTTAGTTGTCTATGTATCCCTTGGTGTGAGTTAGCGATATGGAATATTAATGAGAAGTCTTATCATTTACATATTGCACATCTTATTTTAGTTTGCAATCTCTATGATTCATCTTGTTGTTAGTATTCGTATCACTTTGGGAGCATTGAATAAATCTATTTGGTTTTGGCAAACTTAGCATTGGTCAATAGCAACAACACTTTGAGGTTTAAATAGAAAAGAGAAATACATGTAGATGTTTCATTGTCTTTCTTGTTAGCTCATAGTTCATTATTCTGAAGTTAAAATTGTTTGTGCTTACAAGGAAGATGCATGATTGTTTCTATCATATGTATATTTGTTTGTTTCCCTCGACTCTTATGCTTGCTAATTAACCTTGCTAGCCAAAGACCTGTACTGAGAGAGAATACTTCTCTTGCATCCAAACCTTCGACCAAACCTATGTTATTTGTGTCCACCATACCTACCTATTACATGGTATTTTCTGCCATTCCAAGTAAATACTTCATGTGCTACCTTTAAATGATTCAAAACTTAGTATCTCTTATTTGTGTCAATGTTTCATAGCTCATGAGGAAGTATGTGGTGTTTTATCTTTCAATCTTGTTGGGCAATTTCCACCAATGGACTAGTGGCTTCATCCGCTTATCCAATAATTTTGCAAAAAGAGCTGGCAATGGGATTCCCAGTCCCAAATTAATTAAACTAAATAGACACTCCTCCATGGTATGTGATTGATGGAAGGCACCCGAAGGATTCGGTTAGCCATGGCTTGTGTAAGCAAAGGTTGGGGGGAGTGTCATCATCATCATAAAGCTAAAATAAAAAGGCACTCCTTCATGGTATGAGATTGTTGGCAGGCACCCGAGGATTCGGTTAGCCATGGTTTGTGAAAGAAAGGTTGGAAGGAGTGCCACTCAAAAGGAAAATATTATGGGAGCCGCTCTTAGGAGGTTGTCTGGCAAGGGGGTTAGAGTACCCGCTACCAGTCGTTGACAACAACAAACACCTCTCAAAATGTTACTTTTATTATCTCTATATGATTTCAAAACTGAAAGAGCTCTAGCACATGATTTAATCCCTGCTTCCCTCTGCGAAGGGCTCTGTCTTTTACTTTATGTTGAGTCGGTAAACCTATTTCTCTCCATCTCAAGCAAGCATTTGAGTAGTTGTGATCAAACCATTATATTGTGATTTGCTACATCATGTCTTTTATTCTTCCTTGTTTAGTACAAGTTTTATCTCGAATGAATATAGCTTTGCAAGTTATCAATGATTATGAAGAGACCATTATGATTGAGTATGCAAGTTGTGCATTATAAACTTTAAACATGAGAGCGCTGCTCAAGAAGATAAATATAATCTATTAATTGTTCTCTGACCAAGAACGAAGTTTGCCATCACCAATTATGATTTCTCATGCACCTTTACTTGTGATTACCTTATACTTGTTTCAATATGAGTTATAAGAGGTTGTTTACTATAATGTCCTGTGTGAATGAATATGATGTTTCTTGTCCGTATTTTGGTTATCGACTCTTCACTCCATAAACATGTGGTCATGTCTATTGAGTTCGGTTTCGCTTGGGGACAAGCGAAGTCTAAGCTTGGGGGAGTTGATACGTCCAATTTGCATCACTATTTTATATCATAATTTGCTTGTTATTCATTGATATATTTCATATTGGGACACAATACTTATGTTATTTCATCTATTTTGCATGTTTCATCATTATTGGAGGATCGAACACCGGAGCCAGGATTCTGCTGGAAAAAGCACCGTCAGAACGCAATATTTCGGAAGATCAACTGTGGAAGGAAATTATACCAAAAATCCTATTTCTCAAGATGACGAAGGAAGCCAGAAGAGGAGCCAGGGAGGAGCCGGGGTGGGCCCACACCCTAGGGCGGCGCGGCCCGAGCCCCGGCCGCGCCGCCATGTGGTGTGAGGGGCCCACGACCCCTTTCGCCTCCTTTTCTTCGCCAAACCCTTCGTCCCGAAGACCTAAGCCACAGAGGAATCCTCACGAAGGGTTACAGCCGCCTCTGCGGGGCGGAGAACACAGAGAGAAAAGAGCTCTCCGGCGGGCAGGAATCCGCCGGGGAAATTCCCTCCCGGAGGGGGAAATCGACGCCATCGTCACCGTCATCGAGCTGGACATCATCTCCATCACCATCATCATCATCTCCACCGTCATCACCGCCATCTCCTCCGCAGCACCTCGTCACCGCCGTAGCAATTTGGGTTTGATCTTGATTGTTTGATAGGGGAAACTCTCCCGGTATCGATCTATACTTGTTATTGATGCTATTGAGTGAAACCATTGAACCAAGTTTATGTTCAGATTGTTATTCATCATCATATCACCTCCGATCATGTTCCATATGATGTCTCGTGAGTAGTTCGTTTAGTTCTTGAGGACATGGGTGAAGTCTAAATGTTAGTAGTGAACTATGGTTGAGTAATATTCAATGGTGTGATATTTAAGTTGTGGTGTTATTCTTCTAGTGGTGTCATGTGAACGTCGACTACATGACACTTCACCATTTATGGGCCTAGGGGAATGCATCTTGTATTCGTTTGCTAATTGCGGGGTTGCCGGAGTGACGAAACCTAAACCCCCGTTGGTATATCGATGCGGGAGGGATCGCGAGGATCTCGGAGTTTAAGGCTGTGGTTAGATTTATTCTTAATTACTTTCTTGTAGTTGCGGATGCTTGCAAGGGGTATAATCACAAGTATGTATTTAGTCCTAGGAAGGGCGGTACATTAGCATAGGTTCACCCACACAACACTTATCATAACAATGAAGATTATTTAGCCGTATGTAGCGAAAGCACTAGACTAAAATCCCGTGTGTCCTCGAGAACGTTTGGTCATTATAAGTAAACAAATCGGCTTGTCCTTTGTGCTAAAAAGGATTGGGCCACTCGCTGCAATTATTTCTCTCGCATTTTACTTACTCGTACTTATTTCATCTGTTACATCAAAACCCCCTGAATACTTGTATGTGAGCATTTACAGTGAAACCTTCATCGAAACTGCTTGTCAACACCTTCTGCTCCTCGTTGGGATCGACATTCTTACTTATCGAAGATACTACGATACACCCCCTATACTTGTGGGTCATCAATGCTCGGGACGAAATTACCCAGAGCAAGATCGACAAAGCAAGGCGACGACGCGCCGCTAGAAAGGACAACGATAGCGATTCTTTGGATGAAGATCTGGAGTACGACGGCGAGCTCAGGGGAGCCGACTGTCTAAGTTACAAAATCCGTGAAACGATGCCGCCCAAAAAGTTCAAGCCTACCCCTACCGACGCTGCCAAGTACGATGGGCAGCAAGAACCAAGATCCTGGATAGACGACTACCTGCAGACTGTGATCCTGCACAAAGGAAACCAGATAGCAGCAATGCAATGCTTACAGCTCTACTTGAAGGATTCAGCGCGAGCCTGGCTAAGGGGGCTGCCGAAAGGTTCCGTTAAATCATGGGACGACCTAGTAGATGCCTTGTTTGCCAATTTCCAGGCAACATACAAGAGGCCCGTTGGGATCGAAGAGTTGCGGAATTGCCGACAGAAGCAGAAGGAGTCGATGCGTTCATACATCGGGAGATTCACAAAACTCCTGAACGCTGCCGAAGACGTATCTGTCGACAGAGCAATCGACGCTTTCAGCGATGGCGTTCAGCGGGAGAGCTACATAGAAGAACTCGGGCGCAAAAAGCCAAAAACTATAACCAAGTTAATGGAAATCGCCAACAGTTGGGCTGATGGTGAGGACAATGTACGAAGGCCACGACAACGCAGTGACGACGAAGACGATGACCAGCCGAAGCACGACTCGGGTGGCCGAAGGGATCGTCACAAAAGAAGGAAGAACCGCAACTATGATGATAACAATCTGGTAGCCGTAGGGTATTCTGATCGACAGGACGATCGAGACGATCGACACGACGGTAATCGGAACAACTCTGGGAACCGTGGCAACTATAAACCATGACAACGAGAGGACTCCCGAATTACCCTACGCCGAGCGAGATCAACGCCCCCGTTACCCGCATTCGTATGTCGATTCCAAGGACGGCAAAACGAAGTCGAGTCACGTGCTCGGGGACTGCTCGGCGGTTCCTTGACATGCACAAACTCATCCAGCAGCCAGAGCCAGCAACAGCTACCACCGCCACCCCCACCTCCACCGCGAGCATCAAGTCCAAGCGAGCTCAACCTCATCAACCCAACGAGGCATTCCCACCACCACGTGGGCAGATGAGCATGATCCATAGGACCGGTGTTTCGAAAAGGGAGATGAAAAAGCTCACCAGAGAGATCAACTTGGCAGAAAGCATCATGGTAAACATCCCCGAGTATGTCGAGTGGTCTTCTTAGAACATTACGTTCAGTCGAGCAGATCACCCGACGACCATACCAAAACCAGGACACGCTGCCTTGGTAGTCGAAGCACAAATTGGGGGGGGGGGGGGTTCAAGATGAGTAAAGTCTTCATGGACGGTGGAAGCGGGCTAAATCTGATATTCGTCGACACAATCAGAAGTATGGGGATCACCATGAGGATGCTGGAAGAAAAAGACACCTGCTTCCATGGGATCCTTCCAACCGCACCGGGCTACTCTCTTGGCAAAGTCTACCTGAATGTTATCTTCCGCAGAGCCGACAATTTCAGGAAGGAAAAGATCGAGTTTGAAGTGGTGAACTGGGAGTCACAGTATCACGCTATACTCGGGAGACCAGCGTATGCCAAGTTCATGGCTGTGCCGCATTATGCATACCTCAAGCTGAAAATGCCCGGGAACAACGGGACAAACATCACAGTCTATGGAAGTTTTTCACGCTCGGACAATTGTGATCGCGACTTTCAGTGGATTGCTGCAAAGTTCGGGTCACAACAAGAAATCGTCGACCCTCTGCCCAAGCTGTCATTACGTGAAATCAAGGAGGAAAAAGATATCAGGGAAACCAAGAAGAAGCCAGCCGCTCCTGCCATTAAAGCTTCGGCAACGGAAGCTTCGGCAGCAGAAGCTTCGGCAGCAAAAGGTTCAGCAGTTAATGGCGCAGAAGGCATAGGAGACAGACAAGACACCGACAACCACTGCCCAAACCCCGATGAAACCAGACAACGCTGCAGCAACCACTAACGTGGTGAAGAAGCCAGAAGAAGAGAAGAACCCCTTCCTTGCTTAAGCAATTTATCAGCCTTTATTTTCCTTTTTCCTTTATTTTAAACAGGGCCTTCCTCTTTTCACCCTTTAGCCTCGTGCTTACCTTATTAATGAGAACTTAAGCTTCGATTCTTTGTTAAGCATTGCAGTAACAACAAACTTCTAAGCCCCATCACTATGCAAACATAGTACAAGGCAGAGGATCGTGCTTCAAAAAGCCTCTACGAGTGCTAAAAGACGTTCACCTTTCCCTCTGCTACAGATGCCTCTACGAGTGCCGTAAATAGCAAGAGTTCGGAAATACATATAAACACAACCCACGTTCGATATTTTACTTATGGAAATATCAAGGAACAACGGGCTCATCGGCAGAACCACTACACCCGAAATATTCGGGAGTGCTCGTCGAAACATAAAACGGTTGAAAGCAAAGTTGCGCATACAACAGGTTTAGCAAAACCTGCAACACGAGCTGATCACTCAAAAGATTTGCTAACCAACCAATATACATACATTTAAACGAGCAACTCAAATTCGCTCAAGTCAAAACTTGCCAACGGCAATAACATGGTAAAAGTACATATGCATGTATCTACCGAATGAAAAGGCATCATTACATAATCCAAACACTTGGATGAAGTAGCCAAATTATCTATTTACAAAACAAACATTAAATCCCTGAAATCACCCTTGCGGAGTTCCTCTTTCTTCAGGTACCTTTGAGTCCTCCTCGAGTCTGTCGACAATTATGTTGGCAGGCAACAATACCTTCGGATACAGTGCCTCCAAGTCTCCAGTTGCGTTGGCAATCGACAACAAACCCGCTGAGGGATAACGGGCGAGTACAAGAGCAAGTGTAAACCTGGCCCCTGCAAAAACTTGCGCACGCACCAAGTCTCGGATCTTCTTGGCATTACCAAACTTAGACATCAATGCAAGGAGCGTGGGAGGAACTGCGTTCAAAGGGAACATCGTTTTCCAAACCACCCTCATAGCCTTGTAGCACTTGTCAAAAAAGTGGTGGACCTGCTGAACCCGATCCTGAAATTGCGCGACAGCCGAAGCCTTCGAGTGCTCCCGCCAGAAAATCTCTTCGGCTGAGGATAGCTGCGTTAATGCACGCACTCGCTCGTGAATCCGTTTGTTTTCTTCCGCACGGTTCAGAGCTATGACTGGCAAAGAAATAAATAAAGGATCAGATAAGGCGTTGTCGACAAGAGGGCGCAGGGATCAAGAAACTCACAGTTCAAGCTCTCGGTAGCTTTATGCGGCTCGGTAAGGGCATATCGCTCCACGTCGGCTGCAATCTCGCTCTTCTTATTGACAATAGCAGCTAAGGCGTACGTGCTGCGTAGGTCCTTTTCCATCTGGGCGATCCGATCCTTCATCCGCTGGATCCGATCACCTTTGGGAAGAACACCCGATGAGTCGTCGACAAACGAGGGCACCGGGAAAACCTGCAGGAAGCAGCGTTAAAAAGGATAACGGATATGGTCAAATTGAGGATCCAACGTAACTCCCATCGGGAGAAGTACAAGTAATTTCTATCAGGAGAAGTACAAGTGAAGATATTATGACAAAGGTGTGCTAGCAACATCGCCAGCACAGTGTTCATTACAAACTTAAGTTTTTGCAACAGAATAATGTTTCACTCTATCCCGAGGATAAAATTGATTACAACAATCAAGGAGCCTGGGTCTGAGTCAATAGGCTGGGGCCAGCCGATGCCTTTCCTGACGAAACTAGTTCGAGGAGCTGGCGAGCACAAGTACGGGCAGACACTGTAAAGGCGCTTAAGTCAACAAATCGCCCATCTTTTTCTTTCGGCAGCTCCTTAGTCATTTCTTCGATGTCAGCCTTAAAGCCATAACCCATCATAAGTTGGAAGGCAAGGAGGGCACCATAGGTACGCGAGGTACGCTTGAATACCTCAATAACTTCCTTGGTGTCAACCGCGAAGGCATCAATCAGCTGCCCCAAAGTCTTCTCCTGCTTGACCTTGGGGAAAATTGATGTCTACGGGTGCTTCTATTCTTGTAGACAGTGTTGGGCCTCCAAGAGCATAGGTTTGTAGAACAGCAGCAAGTTTCCCTTAAGTGGATCACCCAAGGTTTATCGAACTCGTGGAGGAAGAGGTCAAAGATATTCCTCTCAAGCAACCCTGCAATCACGATACAAGAAGTCTCTTGTGTCCCCAACACACCAAATACACTTGTCAGATGTATAGGTGCACTAGTTCGGTGAAGAGATAGTGAAATACAAGTGGTATGAATGAATATGAGTGGTAATAGCAATCTGAATAAAATATGGCAGCGAGTAAACATGCAACAAAACAAGTAAACAAACGGAGATTCGATGCTTGGAAGCAAGGCCCAGGGATCCTGCTTTCACTAGTGGACACTCTCAACAATGATCACATAATAGAACCACACTGCACCCTCTTGTTGGATGATGAACACCACTAACTGTGTAGGATTACACGAACCCTCAATGTCGGAGTTAACAAGCTCCACAATATTCGATATTCATGTTTAAATAACCTTAGAGTGCAAGATAGATCAACACAATTACACCAAGAACTAACATAGCATGCACACTGTCACCATCACACTATGAAGGAGGCATAGATCACATCAATACTATCATAGTAATAATTAACTCCATAACCTACAAGAGATTATGATCATAGACTACGCCAAGTACTACACGATGCACACACCTGTCACCATTACACCGTGCGGGAGGAATAAACTACTTTAATAACATCACTAGAGTAGCACATAGATAATATTCAACTAGATCACATAAAGAGAGAGATGAACCACATAGCTACAGCGGAGCCCTCAGCCCCGGGGTGAATTACTCCCTCCTCATCATGGAGACAGCGATGGCGGTGAAGATGGCGGTGGAGACGGCGGTGGAGATGACTCCGGGGCAATTCCCCGTCCCGGCAGGGCGCCGGAACGAGACTTCTGTCCCCGAATTGGAGTTTCGCGATGGCGGCGGCTCTGGAAGGTTTTCTCTGGTTTCGTCGAACGTGGTCGAGGTTTTAGGTCAGGGACGACTAAATAGGCGAAGCGGCGGAGTCGGAGGGGCCACAGGGGACCCACACACTAGGGGGCGCGCCCCCCCCCTGGGCCGCGCCGCCCTGTGGGGTGGGGCCCCCCTGCCTCCCCTCTGGCCTTTCTCCGGTGCTCTGGAAGCTTACGGGAATTATAAGATCTTCGGTGTTGATTTCGTCCGATTCCGAAAATATTTCCTTGCTAGGATTTCTGAAACCAAAAACAGCAGAAAACAGCTACTGGCCTTTCGGCATCTCGTCAATAGGTTAGTTCCAGAAAACGCATAAAAATGATATAAAGTGTGAACAAAACATGTAGGTATTGTCATAAAACAAGCATGGAACATCAGAAATTATAGATACGTTGGAGACATATCAAAAATCATCGAATGCATCCGCGCCAGGGCACCCTTTCCCTTGTTAAGAAGCTCCCGGGTAAGCTGGTGGGAGGCGAGAGCCATCGACACACCATTTGCCGGGGAGTTATTCGGAACTTCGTCCAAAGCAGTAGCAGGGATACTGGCGGCTTCTGCAAGAAATCAAATTGGAGAAAATCGTTGATAAAGAAATGGATTCATAAGAGTAATAATCGACAGAGATGTGTGAAAGAGCTTACCAAGTAGAGCCAAAGCAGATTGTCGAAGGAGTTCATCCTTTTCAGCTGCCCGAGCTTCTTCCTCCTTCAGCCTCTCCGTCAGCTTGCTCAAATCCTCTTTTAGGGAGTCGACCTCCTGGCGAGCTATGGCAGCCTTTTTAATGGCGCCATCCAACTTTGAAGAAGAAGACTTGACTTCCTCCTGCAGTCGAGCTTTGTCCGCCTCCAGAGAGGTAAATTGAGACGCGAAGGCCTCTAGAGAGGATATCACACCTCGCAGGTCCTTAAGAAACAACAAAATGTGTTTTACAAAGAATCATTAGGCAAGGCATACTCCAAAGGAATTTACATCATATTCGAAGAGAACTTACAGAAGGGGGAGCTGTGGTAGCGGCAGGAACATCTTTCCCCTTGGAAAGGGAGGAAGCAGTCGATGCTTGCGCCGCAGGAGCTGCTTTAGGAGCCGAAGCTTCGGAAGCCGCGGCCGGTGAAACATCATCAGATCTGACCCTCTTAGACGGAGGCTCGGCGAAAACTTCGTCACTACAAAAAGGACATGACCGACCAAAGTTATGAGAAGAATGCGAGAAACAAAGGGGCAAAGTATGGCGAAAAGGAGGAAGATACTTACATATCGAGGAGATCATCTTCGTCGGCAAAGCCGCCAATTGATCTCTTCGTAGGCGGAGCCCTGGTCTCCTCCGCAGCTGCATTAAGAAAGGCATCGTGATCAGCGTCATCATCACGCACTGATCCCTCTGTGTCGCAAGTATCATCGGCTGATGGAGGGAGATTGGTGTGAACGGTTTCGGAATCTATCGGATCATTGTGATCGTTTTTCGAGCTTGTATGCTCGACAGTGTGAAAATCAACAGGTTCTGAAGAGCCTCTTCCCTCAGAAATATTGTTTGGCAAGTTGTGCAAGTCTCCGGAGGCTACAAGGGTCTGTCAAAGAAAAGACATATGAGAATAGCAGCAATTATGTCGACTAAGTAAATAGCAGCATAATAAGAATTTGAGAAGGGAAGTTACCGCTGATGGTGGATGATCGGCATCAAAAGGAGTATACGAAGACGTCAATGGGATCAAGTCTTCTTGGCTAAAGAAAGTGAGGCGACGGACTTCATCGAGCAGTTCCTTTTCCGACAATTCGGCAGCGTTAATTCTGGTCTCATCCTTCGGACCAGAATACAACCACATTGGGTGAACTCTGGTCATGACTGGTTGGACTCGACGTTTCAGGAACACCGCCGCCACCTCTGTGCCAACCATAGTTTGGCCGTCAGCTTCCTTGATCCGAAGAAATCTGGCGAATAATTCATCGGCTGCTACTTTTTCGTCGGGAGAGAGAATATTCTTCCAGGAATTCTTAGGCTTGGCTTCAAGGACATCGACAAAGCGAGGAAGCTGAGATTCGGGTGACAAGGAGTCCTTGGCGTAAAACCACTTCAATCTCCACCCTTGCACGGACTCTCTCATTGGGAATTGAAGTAATTGACATCCGAACGAGCTACAAATCCCACTCCTCCGGTGACAAAGGATCCGTTAGTACTGTTGTATCTCTTCACATAGAAGATCTTTTTCCACAACCCAAAATGAGGCTCAATGCCCAGATATGCTTCGCAAAGGGTGATAAACACAACAACGTGGAGGATTGAGTTGGGAGTGAGTTGCCATAGTTGGATTTCGTAAGTTCGCAAGAGATGGAGGAGGAATTCGTGAACGGGAAGCGAAAGACCCCGATATAAGAACGATAAAAACATCACGGTAAAGCCGGCAGGGGGATTAGGTCGAGAAATCGCACCTGGAAAGATCACATTCCCCTCATCGGAGGAGATCAATCCCAGGCTTCGGGATCTCTTCTCATCACGCCTGGTGACGGTCGATGCTACCCAATCTCCGGGCCTGGCTACTGAGCCTGGTGGCACCGGCGGCTCCGGAGCTGGGGAGGAGCGTTTGGGGCGCCCTCCTTCGGAAGAATCGAGGAAGATTTGGCGGCGGCGCCTCCGCTCGTGGAGCTGGAAGCGGCGCTAGGGTTCTACTTCTTCACCATCGCAAGATCTGGGAAAAACTGGAAAGCAGTGGTGGCGGCGCAAGCAGTTGCGAAAGGGAGAAGAGGAAGAACAACGAAGGGATGTTGTGATGAATGAAGGAGAAGATTAGGGATTTTTATCCTTTGGAAGATTTAAGGAAGGCCTCGTACTGCTAGTGGACCTTTTCTTCAGTTAATGGTTGTAGAAATCGAGGAGGTGCCTCGCTAACCGTGTAAGAGGAGCAGGAATTGCTCGAAAAAAGGGCCGGTGGGTCACGTCTTATCAGTCAGAATTGAGGTGTCAGAAAAACGTCATCAATGACGTCATGCGAAATAATTGCATACGAAGGAATGAAAAGCTATCGGATGGTCAATTTGAGTCTATGCACAGATTGCAAATGCACTTAGACTCGGGGGCTACTCCCATCGGGAGCGCTGAACGCGCACCCGACAGAATGAGGACTCGAAGGAAAAAACTTGACTCGAGTCTGCACCCGGTCGCGAGCGCCCGTGCCCAGACTCGGGGGCTACTCCCATCGGGAGCGCTGGACGCGCACCCGACAGAACTTTTTTCGCACTCCAGGATCATGCCCGGGGACTTGATTCTGTGAAGGGTAACTGTTGTTTTGTCATCGGCAGTTAACCAACAAAAGTTAGGCACGTTATTCATTATCCCTTGCATAAAGAAAATATATCGGATGACTTACGAAGACTTGCAGGAAAAACTTCGGCAGAAGATGTTGGAGTGGTACAACTTGAGTCTACGCACGGATTGCAAGCATCCGTACCTAGACTCGGGGGCTACTCCCATCGGAAGCGCTGACGCGCAACCGATAGAAGAGAATAATACAGACAGAAGAAAAACAAGAATGATCAAAGAGAAGGACGTCGGAAGAAGACATGCTTCAGTCTCTACCCGAACTATGTTCGGCTAGACACTCAGGGGCTACTGACGTGGGCATTACCCTTCGGGTAACCAATGTGGCTCTACCCTATACGGTCCAGCAGGAGGCCCATGAAGGTACCCGATGGCAAGATGGGCCACTAGGACGGTGCGCCGAAAGATTACTTGAAGTACAAGACGCGGAAGAAGCCGAACAAGGAAAGTTTAGAGATAGATCTACTGTAAACCTACTCGTACTCGATTAAGACCTCTCGAGACCTGGCCACCTATATAAAGGCCAGGAGAGGGGCTATCGAGGGACACACAATCAATCTTAGCGGTCTTAGCCAGCAGAAGCTTAGAGCTAGGTAACCCTAGCAATTAACCATCTCGACGAGATCACAGCCGAATTATTCGGCACCCCATTGTAACCTGTTATCATCATAATCAAGAACAGACAGGCAGGACGTAAGGGTTTTACCTCATCGAGGGCCCCGAACCTGGGTAATCGCTCTCCCCGCTTGTCTGTGTACCGATGTCTCGTGTCAGCTTGCAGGATTCCATCAACCCTAAGCCCCTATCGGAGGGCATTGCCGAGGAGCACCCTCGACAGTAGTTGTGTTTATGTTTATTACTTGCGAGGTGTTTTAACCAAGGCAAATAATTCGTGAGTTATATATTGTAAAGTTTGAGTATATATTGTTGAAGCTGTGGTTTGTAAGCCCCCGAGTCTATCGAAGAAAAAGATGTATATCACCAATATCTTTACTATATTGCAGCATCTCGAGCCCGCCTCATTAAAAACCTTTCAGCCCCACTCGGTGCCCTGAAAGGAAAAGAGTGCATCTGAAAACTCGCGAGCTTTTCAGTATATTATGTGTTTACATATGTAACTATATTTCAGCTTCTATGCGTAAAAACGCCGGAGTTGCGCCACGTTCCAGGGGTTTGGTTCTTCCTTCCCTGTCTTCTTATCCTTCAATCTGTATGCGCCTCATGGAATCACTTCCGTGATGATGTATGGTCCTATCCATGGAGATTCGAATTTCTCGTGACTGTCTTGGGTGAGCCGAAGAACCAGGTCGCCAACTTGAAAGGACCTTGGTCGCAGACGTCGACTGTGGTAATTCTTCAGGTTCTGCTGGTATGTGGTGACTCTGGATAGTACCTCATCCCTTGCCTCATCGAGTGCATCCACATCATCCTCCAGCGCCTTTCTTGAAGTTTCTTCGTCATATTCTGCAACTCTCGGTGAATTATGCTCTAATTTTATCGGGAGCACCACCTCGGCTCCATGGACCAGGAAAAACGGAGTTTCTTGCGTTTCTGTATTAGGTATTGTTCGTATGCTCCAGAGCACACTTGGTAATTCCTCGGCCCAGGTACTTTGAGCTTTTTCCAGTGGTGTTAGCAAGCGTTTCTTGATGCCCTTGCAGATGACGCCGTTTGCTTTTTCGACTTGGCCATTGGTTTGCGGGTGTGCCACCGATGCAGAGTGTAGTTTTATGCCTACTTTTTCACAGTATGCCTTGAACTCTTTGGAGGTAAAGTTTCTGCCATTGTCCGTGACGATGCTGTTTGGAACCCCGAATCGAAAAACTATCCCTTTGATAAAACTCACCACTAACGCTGCATCTGCCGAAGTTACTGGCACTGCTTCAATCCACTTGGTGAACTTGTCGACAGCTACCAACAAATATACGTATTGTCCTGGCCAGGCCTTGTGTAGCTTTCCCACCATGTCGAGTCCCCATTGTGCAAAGGGCCAAGACAGTGGTATTGGCATCAGTTCTGCTGCCGGAGAGTGAGGTTTTGCTGCGAATCTCTGGCACGCATTGCACGTGCGAACTATGTCTTTCGCGTCCTCTATTGCTGTTAGCCAATAAAATCCTGCTCTGAAAACTTTGGCTGCTATTGTTCGGCTGCTCGTGTGGTGGCCGCATATTCCCTCGTGCACATCCTTCAATATGACCCGTCCTTCCTCGGGTGTTACGCACCTTTGCAATACTCCCGAGATACTTCGCTTGTACAACTCCCCTTTAACCACAGTAAAGGCTTTGGATCGTCGGATGACTCACCTGGCTTCAACCGGATCGTCAGGTATCTCATTTCTTGTGATATATGCCACATAAACCTGCATCCAAGGAACTTCTATCATCATAACTTCGTGTGGGTCTTCTTCATCTTCTAATATGTTTGCTTCTGGCTCTGCTGCAGCCCCCGAGCCTTTGTTTGGTTTCTCCTTCATCTTCGGCTGCTTCGATGTTTTCTTCGGCTTGGTAGATCTTTCACTTATTTCTTCCCAAAACACGCCAGGTGGTATTGGCAGGCACTGCGACCCAATGTTTGCCAAAACGTCGGCTTCATCCTTGCTGAATCTGCTGATATGATTAACTTCACAGTCGTCGAAGAGTCTCTCGAGTTCATTGTATAATTCCTTGTATGCTATCATACTGTCATTGACTGCGTCGCACTTGTTCATCACCTGTTGGGCTACCAACTGGTAGTCGCCAAAGATTTTTTAGGCTAGTTGCACCGCACGGCTTTGCCATCTTCACCCATGTATAAGTGCTTCATATTTGATGGCGCGTGAAGCACACATCCGTTGGGAACCACAAGAGGAAGGTGTGATGCGTACAGCAGCAAGTTTTCCCTCAGTAAGAAACCAAGGTTTATCGAACTAGTAGGAGATGAAGGCCACGTGAAGGTTGTTGGTGAAGGAGTGTAGTGCGGCGCAACACCATGGATTCCGGCGCCAACGTGGAACCTGCACAACACAATCAAAATACTTTGCCCCAACTTAACAGTGAGGTTGTCAATCTCACCGGCTTGCTGTAAACAAAGGATTAAATGTATGGTGTGGAGAATGATGTTTGCTTGCAAAGAACAACAGAGAACAATGATTGCAGTAGATTGTATTTCACATGTAAAGAAATGGGCCGGGGTCCACAGTTCACTAGTGGTGTCTCTCCAATAAGATAAATAGCATGTTGGGTGAACAAATTACAGTTGGGCAATTGACAAATAGAGATGCATATACATATCATGATGACTACTATGAGATTTACTTAGGGCATTACGAAAAAGAACATAGACCGCCATCCAGCATGCATCTATGCCTAAAAAGTCCACCTTCGGGTTAGCATCCGCACCCCTTCCAGTATTAAGTTGCAAACAACAGACAATTGCATTAAGTACTATGCGTAATGTAAACAATACAAATATCCTTAGACAAAGCATTGATGTTTTATCCCTAGTGGCAACAGCACATCCACAACCTTAGGGGCTGCTGTCACTCCCCCAGATTCAATGGAGACATGAACCCACTATCTAGCATAAATACTCCCTCTTGGAGTCACAAGTATCAACTTGGCCAGAGCCTCTACTAGCAACGGAGAGCATGCAAGAACATAAATAACACATATATGGTAGATCAATAATCAACTTGACATAGTATTCCATATTCATCGGATCCCAACAAACACAACATGTAGCATTACAAATAGATGATCCTGATCATGATAGGCAGCTCACAAGATCTAAACATGATAGCACAAGAGGAGAAGACAACCATCTAGCTACTGCTATGGACCCGTAGTCCAAGGATGAACTACTCACGCATCAGTCCGGAGGCGGGCATGGTGATGTAGAGCCCTCCGGTGATGATTCCCCTCTCCGGCAGGGTGCCGGAGGTTGACGGCGGCGGCGTCTCAGTAACTTTTCTCGTATCGTGGCTCTCGGTACTAGGGTTTTCACGACGGAAGGAATAAATAGGCGAAGGGGCAGAGTCGGGGGACGCCCGAGGGGCCCACCCCATATGGCGGCGCGGCCAGGGGTGGGGCCGCGCCCCCTATGGTGTGGCCGCCTCGCGTCCCCTCTTCGTCTCCTCTTCGGTGTTCTGGAAGGCTCCGTGGAAAATAGGACCGTGAGCTTTTATTTCGTCCAATTCCGAGAATATTTCCTGTGTAGGATTTCTGAAACCAAAAACAGCAGAAAACAGGAACTGGCGCGTCGGCATCTTGTTAATAGGTTAGTACCGGAAAATGCATCAAAATGATGTAAAGTGTATATAAAACATGTGAGTATTGTCATAAAACTAGCATGGAACATAAGAAATTATAGATACGTTGAGACGTATCAATATTCTGCTTCATTATTGGACCCGTTAGAGAACGTCATCCGCAGTATGTACTTCATCTTGTCGCCTTGGGGTGATACAAGTATTACGCCTGCTCCATCACCCTCAAATCTCTTGGACCTGTTGAAGTTCATGGTCCAAGTACTTGATAAATCTTGGGGTCCCGTGTTTTGCAGCTCCATCCACTCCGCGATGATGTCTGGCAAAATCTGCGACTTTATTGCCTTTTTTTCATAAGTGATATCTCGGGGGGAAAGCTCTATTCCCCAAAGGGATACACGCTCCGTGGCTTCTGGATTGTTCAGGATATTGGAGAGAGGTGCTTCGTTGATAACTACTATCGGATGTGCCGAAAAGTAGTGCTGCGGTTTTCTTGCTGTTGTGAATACGCCATATGCTAACTTCTGATACTGCGGGTATCGTTGCTTTGATGGCGATAAAACTTTGCTGATGAAATATACTGGCCGCTGAACTCCATGGATCTTTCCTTCTTCTTCCCGTTCCACCACAAGGACCGTGCTGACCACTTGAGGTGTGGCCGCGATGTACAACAGGAGTGGTTCCTTTTCTTTTGGAGCCACTAGTATTGGGGGTGTCAAGATTGTGGGCTTGAGATCTTCGAAAGCTCTATCTGCTTCCTCATTCCGCTCAAACTTTTCCCCTTGTTTGATCAGCGCGTAAAACGGCAACGCGTTTTCTCCTAATCTGGCAACGAATCTGCTCAAAGCGGTGACTCGCCCAGTTAGCTGCTGTATTTCCTTTAGCTTGGTTGGTCTCCTCATTGTTACGATGGCTTGAATCTTCTCCGGGTTGGCCTCGATTTCTCTTGCTGACACCAAGTATCCGAGGAGTTCTCCCGCAGGAACACCAAAGGAACATTTCGTCGGGTTTAGCTTGAGGCAGAACTTGTCGAGATTGTCAAAGGTCTCCTTGAGATCGTCGATCAGAGACGCACTATGTTTTGTTGTTATGACGACATCGTCGATGTATACTTGAACGTTTTTTTCCAATTTGCGTGGCGAGGCACTTCTGCATCATCCGCTGGTAAGTGGCTCCCGCGTTTTTCAACCCGAAGGGCATTGTCCTGTAACAAAACAAGACGTAAGGGGTTATGAAAGCTGTTTTGACTTCATCTTATTCTTTTAAGCGGATCTGGTTGTAACCAGAATACGCGTCCAGGAAGGAAAGACGCTCGCAGCCTGCCGTGGAGTCGATAATTTGATCGATCCTCGGGAGGGGATAGTAATCCTTTGGACAATGTTTATTGAGACACGTGAAGTCGACGCACATGCGAAGGACCTCCGTGTTTTTCTTCGGGACCAGCACTGGATTGGCGACCCATGTGACCTCGGTGTGTAACTCCTTGATGAAGTTTGTCTCTCTAAGTCGATTAATCTCAGATAGCATTGCTTTGCGGTTTGGCTCAGAGAAACGCCGCAAAGGTTGTCGGATAGGTCTGGCTCGTGGATCCAGATTAAGGGGGTGCTCAGCGAGTTCCCAGGGTACTCCTGGCATGTCAGCTGGACACCATGCAAAGATTTCCCAGCGCTCACGGAGGAACTCGACGAGCGTGCTTTCCTATGCGCTATCCAAGTTTGTTGCGATAGCTGTCGTCTTTTTGGGATCTGTCGGGTGGATCTGCACTTCCTTGGAGTTTTTGGTGCAGTTGAAAGTTTGCTCCTTAAGTGGCCTTCCTCCGTCAGGTAGTACATCATAATCAGTTGTTAACTGTGACGCTATGTACTCTGCTTGCATCCCGAAAGTTCCTGACATTCTGTGGAAGTCTTGGTCGCACTTATCTGCTAAAGCAAAACTTCCCTTTACCGTGATTGGGCCGTTGGGTCCAGGGATTCTCCACAGTAGATACGTATAATGCGGCACTGCCATAAACCTGGCATAGGCGGGTGATGACCCACAAGTATAGGGGATCGCAACAGTCTTCGAGGGAAGTAAAACCCAATTTATTGATTCGACACAAGGGGAGCCAAAGAATATTTGTAAGCCTTAACAGCGGAGTTGTCAATTCAGCTGCACTCGGAAACGGACTTGCTCGCAAGAGTTTATCGGTAGTAACAGTTTTATAGCGATAGCGGTAGTGAAATATCAAC
>NC_061513.1:104707854-104804812 GCF_022539505.1 Lolium rigidum
ATATTATCAAAGATAAAAGCATCAAAGTTATACCACAATTAATCACATTTTGGGACAAGCATATTATACTAAGAATGACAGTTGTGCTCTCAAGAAAGTTCTCAAAGAAAGGATGGTGACTCAACATAAAAGTAAAAGATTGGCCCTTCGCAGAGGGAAGCAGGGATTAACATGTGCTAGAGCTTTTCATTTTTCTAAAGACAGAGGTAAAACTGTTTTGAGAGGTGTTTGTTGTTGTCAACGAATGGTAATGGGTACTCTAACTACCTCATCAACCAGACTTTCAAGAGTGGCTCCCATGAAGGACGTTATCTCTACCAGCAAGGCAGATCATCCATCTTCTCTTTTGTTTACACATATATTTTGGTTTCATTATGGATGACACTCCCCCCAACCTTTGCTTACACAAGCCATGGCTAACCGAATCCTCGGGTGCCTTCCATCATTCTCATACCATGGAGGAGTGTCTATTTGCAAATTAAGTTGCTTACTGATAAATCAGGGCAATTCATGTGAAGAGAATTATTGATGAAAGTTAATTAATTGGGGTCGGGAACCCCGTTGCCGGCTCTTTTTGCAAAATTATTGGATAAGCGGATGTGCCACTAGTCCATTGGTGAAAGTCTCATCAAGAGTAAATGACAAGGTTGAAAGATAAAACACCACATACTTCCTCATGAGGTATAAAACGTCAACACAAATTGGAGCAGTAGGTTGTATCCAGCAATGGCTCGAGTACAAGTGAAGGCTAGCAATAGACTCGGGAAGCGACAATCAAGAGAGCAATAACTGTCATAATCATGCTTGCGGCAAAATAAATTAACAGAGGCATAAAAGTGATACAAGAACTCTGAGGCAAAATAAATCATCGAGGCTTAATTGAATTTTGTTCAGTCATATGCATGCGTGAGCATGTGGCAAGTGGATTCAAGTGAATTATTCAGAGGAGGATACCACAATGTCATATCTATCTATGAATAAAGCAATACAAGCAAATATTTATGACATGCTACTCATATTAATAAATTGGAGCTAAACATGAGAGATCATGAACTACTAGACTTTCTTAAATGACATATACCACACATGAACCAACAAAGCATGCTCACATGGATGAGTATATGTACAAAAATGAAAACAAATAGAGTTCATACCAGCCTCTCACCACAATAGGGTTGTCGTAGATCGTCATTATTGCCTTTCACTTGTGTAGCTTGAATAATATGGAATGAAAACCAAGCTCCAACCACCGAAGACCGCTGAACTCCATAATGAACTTTACAAAACCAAAGAAGAACAACAAATATTTTTGGTGTTTTCGAATTGGAAACAAGAACAAAAGGAAACAAGCAAACAAAGCAAAAAAAAAATCGATTTTCTTATAGCAAACCAACGATAGCAAATAAAGCAAAATAAAAGCAAGAAACCAAGATAAACAAATGGTGAAGAGAAACAACAGAAATATTTTTGGTCTTTTTGTGTGTTAGGAAAGAAACAAAGGAAAAACAAGAAAATGAAAACTAGAAGAGTCACATAAACACAAAGCAGCAGAAATTTGTCAAACTTGACAGCAGTACAGTAATCGATTTTTAAGAAATTCTTCCGCTGCCCAGCTTGAAAAGTGTTCAACTAATGAAAGTTAGATGATAACCTGGGGAACATGCACAAAAATTGGCTTCGCAAAATAACGTTCTGGCTGTTTTTGAGAATTTTTTTGGTATCAGTCCAGAATCTGTTTTCAATCAGCACCTCCCCAAATATCATCTCTCTCTTACTAGAAAACCACTCTAAGAAGCTAAACAAGTATGTACAATTATCCAGACAATTGTAATATGCAATGAATGAGTGATGCCGGCATACCTCCCCCAAGCTTAGGCTTTTGGCCTAAGTGGAGATCAACCCCATGGTGCCCATGAAGTGGCACCTCCGTAGTACGACGAAGATGGATCCTGTTCCGGGTATATGCTCGGAAGACGCACCAGGATACGTGACGGTGTACCCGTAGGAGGGCTCGGCGTCCTCGGAGTCATGCTCCTGGTGGAAACCTTGTATCTTCAGTTGCTCATCCACCTCCTCCTTAGAGCGCGACCACGGTTTCCTGTGAATACTGAACAAATCTGGCTGCGGCAAAGGGATTTCCCTCTCATCCCCGTCAGTAAACAACATTCTATAGACAATATTATCTAAACTAGAGTCATTTGTAACAAATTGATGACTCTTCATAGCAGCAATATCAAGCCTTGTAGGAGTTAATTTCACATCAGTAGGGTCAAGAGGAAGATCTAAAATATGCCAACATGCGTGATGCAACAATTCCTCCAAAAATAGGCCCCTTGTTAGACAAACGGCGAGCAACAAGAGCACCAAGATGATAAGGTGTTTCTCTAGTGAGTGCAGCAACTAGGAAAGCAAGATGATAACTAGAAATATTACTAGTGTTCTCCCTACCAAGAATGCTAGTAGCAAGATAGTAAGCGAAATATTTAATGGCAGGGAGTTGAATGTTTCTTATCTTGCCGCGCTGAATGGTGCGGCAATCATCATTGGTAACTCCTCGATAGAGCTCCAGCAAAGCCTTGGGATTGTTCTCAATCTTCTTCGCTGTACCTACAGGGACAATATCCAATGCAGTACAAAAATCCTTCAACTTCATAGTAATAGGATTACCATAAATCCTGAATGCAACTGATGGTTGATAGTGCTTGTTGTTGAACTGAAAGCTCTCAACGAAGATTTTGGTTAGCATGTAGTATTGATCCCTTTCATCTTCCATATAGGCGGTTAAGCCTACATTACCGACGAGGACCAAGAAATCATCCAGCAACCCTGCATTACTCAAAAAGTTATAACATGGAAAAGATGAAGCGTTAGGGACTCCATTGTCCTCTTCGGATTCGAAGCTCGGTGCGATAACATCCTCATTATAGGATTGTCTAATCCGAGTGGATGACCTTGAGGGCCTCCCCGTGCTTGTCGTCTCTCTTTCGAACACTTCTCCAAAGTTATAATTATCCATCTTCCTTTTCTGAAATTTTTCAATAATCATTATAAAAGTTGATTTGGAGATATATATTTGAGGGAAACTACTATAGGAACTTGGTAGAGTACTAAACATGCATCAAAACCCTTTCTACAACTTGAATCAAGCATGCAAGCTCACTTAACATGTCACCTACAGCAGCAAAATATTCAAGATATACTCAACCAAACAAAATTCTATTTGGATAATCGGAGGAGTCACATACCGAAGAGCAAATGTCCCAAATTTCAGACAGAAATCTGGGCTGAGCAAAGAGATCGAGAAATCTTGAGCTCTTGAGCAGAAACGCGAGTGAGAGAAAGTGAGTACGAGTTTTTTCGGGAGAGAGAGTGCAATGAGTGAAAGAGATGATGAAGTGGGGCAAGGAGGGACCCACACCACGAGGTGGCGCGCCCCCTTGCCGGCCGCGCCGGCCTATGGGGTCCAGCCCCGGGGTGCCCCATCGGTCAGCCCCGGTGCTCCCAGGTAGCCCTTCGAAGAATAAGACCAACAGTATAATTTTTGTAAATTTTTGAAAACTTTGAAAAATGCACATTTCTGGGTGTCAAAATTATTATTACTGGGCAGAAAAAGATTTTCAAACCTCTAAACAACTAAAGCATCTTGCAAAACAAGTAGTGCTACAGCAAGTAAAACAAGTGGAGAAAGAAAGAAATGTTGTTTAGCTCTTCTATGCATATAAAATTACTTGTTAACAAGGTTGATCAAGTCTTGCCACCAAATAATTTTTACATGTCATAAGAAGAAATAAACCTCAAATCAATCATGTTACCTTATATTGTATTGATACGGATCCAATCACAATAGTTTGATATCCTTCTTTAAGATCATATATAGGACAATCAATAACTCCCACTTTGACAGTTCTTGAATTGGAAATTGTATTAACTCCACATATTTTATCAATCCTCTTGGTAAAATAGACGGTATGTTCCTTGTCATCAACATTAAAAGTGACTTTTCCTTTATTGCAATCAATAACAGCCCCTGCAGTATTAAGAAAGGGTCTTCCAAGAATAATAGACATATTATCATCTTCAGGCATTTCCAACACAACAAAATCAGTTAATATTAAGCAATTTTGAGTAACTTGAACAGGAACATCCTCACATACACCAACATGAACAGCAGTAGATTTATCAGCCATTGCAGAGATATATCAGTTGGTATCAATTTATCTAGATCAAGTCTCTTGTAAAGAGAAAAAGGCATCACACTAACTCCTGCTCCCAAATCACATAGAGCAGTTCTAACATAATTATTCTTAATGGAACAAGGAATAGTCGGTATACTGGGTCTCCCAGCTTCTTTGAAACCTTGCCATTGAAAGAGTAATTAGCGAGCATAGTGGAAATCTCCTCATTAGGAATTTTCCTTTTGTTAGAGACAATATCTTTCATATACTTTGAATAAGGAGGCAATTTAATAGCATCAGTCAAAGGGATTTGCACAAATAAAAGGTTTCATCCAATCACAAAATTTGTTATAGTGTTCTTCTTCCTTTGATTTTAGTTTCTTAGCAGGAAAAGGCATTTGCTTTTGAACCCAAGGTTCTCTTTCATTACCATGTTTCTTAGAAATAAAATCTTCTTTAGTGTACTTTTTATTTTTAGCATGCTTTTCAGGTTCATCTTCAATCTCTTCTTTATCAGAAGTATCATTCTTATCATTATCTTTATCATGTTCATTACCACTTTCAGTTTCAGCATCAGAAATAGAAATACTATTAGGATCATTAACAGGATCAGAGGATTCTACAACATTTTTATGTTTCTTTTTCTTTTTCTTAGAAGGAGCACTAGTTTCTTTAGTTCGTTGAGAATCTTGTTCAACTCTTTTGGGATGCCCTCGGGATATAGAGGATCCCGAGTAGAAACACCACCTCTAGTTGTTACTTCATAAGCATGTTTTTCTTTAGAACTATTTTTTAACAAGTCATTTTGCACTTTAGTGAGTTGATCAATTTGAGTTTGAACCATATGAAAATGTTTAACAATCATCTTAACATCATTGGAGGTTCTCTCCACAATACCATGCAATTCACTAATAGCTCGAGAATTTTCCATTAAATGATTCTCTACTCTCATATTAAAATTATTTTGCTTAATAATATAATTATCAAACTCTGTTATCACCAGAATTTGACCGGATCTGAGGTGGGCCGCGATCAAGGTGGGCTTGAAGAATATATATAGAAGAAATACGTGAATCGGCCTTATACGCAAAGTTTGGGCTAGTGTGCCCGTGTATCTGTAATATAGTAGGTCGCATCTTAATTTAGAAGTTGGAGTTTGGCCCGTGCACGGTTAGGTGCACGCCTAAATTAGAAAGTCCCCTGGACTATAAATATGTATCTAGGGTTTATGGAATAACAACAAACAATGTTCAACACAATCAATCTCGGCGCATCGCCAACTCCTTCGTCTCGAGGGTTTCTCCGGTAAGCACCATGCTGCCTAGATCGCATCTTGCGATCTAGGCAGCATAAGCTTATTCACGTTGTTCATGCGTTGCTCGTGCTGAAGCCTTTTTGATGGCGAGCAACGTAGTTATCTTAGATGTGTTAGGGTTAGCATTGTTCTTAGTATCATATGCTGTCGTAGTGCAACCCTTACGCATCTAGCCGCCCTTACGCCTATCTTAGGTGTAGGGGCGGCACCCTGCTTGATCATTGTTTACTAGATCCGATCCGTTACGGTTGCTCCTTGTTCTTCAAGGATTAGTTTAATATCCGCAATAGTTAGGCCTTACAAAGGGTTGGAGGATCCAGCGGCGTGTAGGGTGTAGTTTGCTAGCCCTAGACAGGATGTTCCGGGGATCAACCTCGTGTTGGTTTTTAGGCCCTGTCTAGGATCGGCTTACGATCACCGTGCGCGAGCGCGAGGCCCAATCGTGAGTAGGATGATCCGATTATGCGGTGAAAACCCTAAATCGTCGTAGATCGCTTTAGCTTTATCTTGATCAAGCAGGACCACCATATATTCGGACACCTTGTACGAATCATGGGTGGATCGGCTCTTCGAGCCGATTCACGAGATAACCCGAGAGCCGATCGAGGCTCGTATTTAACGTTTACGTGTATGCCCCGCAGGAAACTAAGCGAGGCATCATCCAACACCTTCCCGACCGGGTATAGGTCAGGTGGCACGCCCTTGCGACAAGCATCGGACGTGTGACCGGAAGGCTTTGCGGGCCGTCGCTCCGAGGGACTAGGGCCAGCCGCAGCCCCGAGTTGTTCCCGGCTCTACGGTGTTGCCGGCCGTTGCTCGACGGTGGGTTTCGACCGCAACAAACTCATCTAAGCATTGTGCAGGAGGTTTTGAATACGGAATATCTTCCCTAGTGAAACGTTGAAGAGAGTGTACCTCAATCATGGATGAAGGGGGAGTTATCTTACATAAATCTTCTATGGGAGGTAAATTCTTCACATCTTCAGGTTTAATACCCTTCTCTTTAAGAGATTTCTTGGCTTCCCTCATATCTTCATCATTTAATTTAATCATACCCCTCTTCTTCAATATTGGCGTTGGAGTTGGTTCAGGTGTATCCCAATCATCATGATTCCGGCCTATTTTAGCCAATAGTTCTTCCGCTTCGTCCGGAGTTCTTTTCCTGAAAACACAACCAGCACAACTATCCAGGTATGCCCTAGACTCAATGGTTAGTCCACTATAAAATATATCAAGTAAATCATGCTTTTCCAAATCATGTCCAGGCCGAGCTCGATAAGAGAGCAAAATCTCGCCCAAGCTTCGAGCAATTTCTCTCAATCTTCCTGGTCAAAATTATAAATTCTTTGCAAAGCAATATGTTGAGCACTAGCAGTGAAAGTATTTCCGAAAGAAAACATCAAGTAAACCACTTGGACTATCAATAGAATCAAGAGGCAAACTATTATACCAAGTTTTAGCATCATCTTTTAATGAGAAAGGAAAAATTTTAGCAACGAAATAAGTACGCAACTAGACATCATCAGAAAACAAGCTACTTAAAGTAGAAAGCTCATTCATGTGCTCTACAGCACTTTCTTTTTCAGTACCACAAAAAGGTGTTTTCTCAACAATAGATATATGAGATAAATCAAGAGAAAAATCATAATCTTTATCCTTAATGTTTATAGGAGATGTGGCAAATTTAGGATTGGGAGACAGTTTATATCTAACGAGTATGTTGTGCAAGAAGCCTTTTAATATTACTTGTACCAGTAGTAGCATTGCATTTATCAATAAAATCATCATCAAGTTCCACATAATCTTCATCAAGGTCATCGACTCGTGTGAATTAACAGGTGTAAAAGTATTTTCATTAGGAGTTTCAAGTATTTTCAATTTGTCTAGACCTAGCAATTGTAGCATCTAGAAAAGATCCTAATGAACCATCATTATCAAGCACAGTAGAAGCATCATCAAAATTATCGGAGGAATTTTCAGTTTCAGCGAAGTACCAACACGTGAAGCTTGTGGCGGTGAAACAAGTTGACTTATCACGGATGGTGAATCAAGAGCAAGCAGAGGTACTCGTAGTTGTACCTTTTCTTGTAGTGGATGGTAATATGGCGACTTTAGTATCGCGAGGTTTACCCATGATGGAGAATTTGCAGCGAACAATATCAATCCAAGTGAACTTGCAAATAAAGCTATGCTCCCCAACAACGGCGCCAGAAAATAGTCTTGATGACCCACAAGTATAGGGGATCGCAACAGTCTTCGAGGGAAGTAAAACCCAATTTATTGATTCGACACAAGGGGAGCCAAAGAATATTTGTAAGCCTTAACAGCGGAGTTGTCAATTCAGCTGCACCTGGATACAGACTTGCTCGCAAGAGTTTATCAGCAGCAACAATTTTATAGCAGTAGCAGTAGTGAAATATAAGCACCAGTGTAACAAAGACAGCAATAGTGATTATAGTAAACGGCAGGATTAAAATATTTTAGGCATAGGGATGGATGAACGGGCGTTGCATGGATGAGAGAAACTCATGTAACAATCAAAGTAGGGCATTTGCACATAGTAATAAAACGGTATCCAAGTACTAATCAATCAATAGGCATGTGTTCCATATTTAGTCGTACGTGCTCGCAATGAGAAACTTGCACAACATCTTTTGTCCTACCAGCCGGTGGCAGCCGGACCTCTAGGGAATCTACTAAAAATTAAGGTACTCCTTTTAATAGAGCACCGGAGCAAAGCATTAACACTCCGTGAACACATGTGATCCTCATATCACCGCCTTCCCCTCCGGTTGTCCCAATTTCTGTCACTTTGGGGCCTCGGGTTCCGGACAGCAACATGTGTATACAACTTGCAGGTAAGATCATAAAACAATGAATATCATCATGAAACAATAACATGTTCAGATCTGAGATCATGGCACTCGGGCCCTAGTGACAAGCATTAAGCATAACAAGTTGCAACAATATCATAAAAGTACCAATTACGGATACTAGGCACTATGCCCT
The DNA here is from genome assembly GCF_022539505.1 of Lolium rigidum. Classification (NCBI taxonomy): domain Eukaryota; kingdom Viridiplantae; phylum Streptophyta; class Magnoliopsida; order Poales; family Poaceae; genus Lolium; species Lolium rigidum. Next base: position 104,716,354 of record NC_061513.1, read on the forward strand.
AACAATCTTATGCTATTACATGACCAATCTCATCCAATCCCTACCATCCCCTTCAGCCTACAGCGGGGAATAACTCACACATGGATGGGGGAAACATGGCTGGTTGATGGAGAGGCGTCGGTGGTGATGATGGCGATGATCTCCTCCAATTCCCCGTCCCGGCGAGGTGCCAGAACGGAGTTTCTGGTCCCGAGACGGAGTTTCGCGATGGCGGCGGTGTTCTGGATGGTTTCTGGCGACTTCGACTTCTCGTCTCGCGTGTTTAGATCGAAACCCTTAAATAGTCCAGAGGGGGGCGTCAGAGGCTGGCCGAGGCGGCCTCACCATAGGGCGGCGCGCCCCCCTCCTAGGCCGCGCCGGCCCATGGTGTGGGGGCCATGGGCCCCCCTGGCCTGCCCTTCTGGCTCTGTGAATCTTCTGAAAAAATAAGCCCTTCGACATAAATTCCGGGGATTTTCCTGAAAGTTGAATTTCTGCACAAAAACGAGACACCAGGGCAATTCTACTGAAAACAACGTTAGTCCGTGTTAGTTGTATCCAAAATACACAAATTAGAGGCAAAACAATAGCAAAAGTGTTCGGGAAAGTAGATATGTTTTGGACGTATCAACTGGTCATGACAAGGATATTAAGAGGGCCAACTGAGGAAGAGTCTGCAAGGATCATGGCACAAAATGCTGCCAGAGGATTTCCTGGAATGCTTGGAAGCATCGATTGCATGCACTGGTCATGGAAGAACTGTCCGTTTGCTTGGCAAGGTATATACAAAGGGCGTCATGGATATTGTAGTGTGGTGCTTGAAGCAGTGGCATATTATGACATGTGGATCTGGCATTCTTTCTTTAGCATGGCGGGATCACACATGACATTAACGTGTTGCAGCAGTCTCCGGTGTTCAACATACTAGTGGAAGGGCATGCTCCACCATGCAACTATGAGGTCAATGGCCACCAATATACCAAAGGCTATTATCTAGCCGATGGTATATATCCAAAATGGACCACTTTTATCAAAACAATCTCGAATCCACTAGGTCTGAAGAAATTCCCACTTTGCTACGCGACAGGAGGCTTGCAGGAAGGATATCGAGCGGGCATTTGGTGTGCTTCAAGCACAATTTCCATTGTCCGGTACCCTGCTCTAAGCTGGTCTCACGACCAAATGTGAGAGGTGATGCAGCCTTGTGTGATCATGCACAACATGATCATCGAGGATAACCGCAAGAATCATGTCAGGACACATGTTGGTCCCTATGAGTGTGAGGGCCCTGTTGCGGAGGTTGATCAGGAGTTGCCTGCAGATTTTGCTGATTTACTCACCATGCACGTAGAGATCCATGACATCAATGTTGATGATCAACTTCAAACTGATCTCGTTGAGCACTTGTGGAGGATCAAAGAAAATGCCGCGGCACCTTGATCTAGCCCCATTTATTACATTTGTTTAGTTGTTTTATTGTTTGTTGTATTTTAATTTAAAAACAATCTCCGCAAACATATTTATTCCTATGCTATATTTGATAAATGGTCGTGTGTTAAAAAAAATTTAAAAAATGTTTAGGAATGGCGTTTGGGGGGACACGGCTGGGAAACGGCGTCCCCCAAACGCGACACGAACAAAATACGTCCCCAAAACAATTAATCCGACATGGTTTGAAAAACGCTTTAAAGGACGCAACTGGAGACGACCGGCGCCGGCTCGCAAGCGCCCGATGCCAGAGCGAGCGACGAAGTTACACAGTTTTATTTTTCCTGTCGTGGTAACGTATCTCCCGATGTTGATCAAAAGCATGATTTATAGACGTGTTAGCTGGATCATTCAACGCCAGCAGCTCACGCAACAACTATACACGTAACTATAGGTCAAGATTCATCTACATGCATGTAACGCAATGGTCGGTCAATGAGACAATAAAATAACTTTTTCTAAACGCCTTTCAATTTTTGTCAAAACTGAAGAATACATTGTATGAAGAAATTGTAGTATTCCTTGCCGATGGGCTTAAATACTTCAGTTTTTAGAAAACTTTGTTGCCAAATTAGATTGGAACATGGACTTAATCATAAACCAAGGAGATGCAACAGCTCATGGTGCTGAGTCTTAAGCAGGTCTACAAAATCCTGCGTGGATTCCTCTGGGCTGGCTGGCAGGACATAGTAGGTGCACCGAGCGCTCTGGCATTGTAGCAGTACGCGCAGCTGTGGGGCCGGCTCAGAGACGCCCAACTACCGGAGGACCAGGATAGGTTGGTTTGGCGTTGGACGATGGATGGCCAGTACTCATCTAGATCCTGCTATGACACCCTCTTTCAAGGGGCGATCATCTCAGGCATCTGGAAGCTGAATTGGAAATCTTGGGGGCCGCCAAAGGTTAACTTCTTCTTATGGCTGGCCTGCCTTGACAGGTGCTAAACGGGTGAGAGGCTGGCGAGGCAGGGGTTACCGCATGCATCTAGATGCCCGCTCTGCGACCAATCCGACGAGACTATGAGGCACCTACTCACAGGTTGAAGGTTGCTCTTTCTCCAGGACCGTTTGGTTCGAGGTTAAGTCGTGGATAAGATCCACGTCAGCCCCCCTCCCCGCCACGACTGAGGGTGACTTTGCTGAGTGGTGGTCGCTGTCGCTGGTGGTGCGGACCGTCCCTCACCAGCTGCGCAAGCCCATTTCGTCGGTTATCATGCTTACCGCATGGTGGATATGAAAATATCGGAATAACCAAGGAGATGCAACTATTGGGCCAGTACACCACCATTAAGGGGAGCTCGTGGTTCTCGAGATAAACTCCAGCACCTGAGCCTTAAAACGATAGCATGGCTGCTCTTTTCAGACTGGCCTTGTGGAAGCAAGTCAGCAGGCTGCACAGAAAACTTAACAGAGGGAGCCTCTCCGCCTCTCATGCCTCTGTCGTTAGCATTGACGTTGTAGACTAAGCACTAGAGGACTGTCAAACTCCGCCGAAAAATCGGCACCAAATTGTCGCTGCATCACCACAAAATCAAAATGCATCGGACCAGGAATACATCCCATCGAGAAACCAAACACACGAGAACACATGGTGAACCGAACCACCATGCTGGACCTGAGAGGAACCGCCGGAAAATGCCGAGTGGTGCGCGCACAGATCCCTCAATCATGTTGGTCTTCCGTTTTCCCTTTATGGCAGCTGAAACTTACTACTACCTAGCAATATATGTTGATTATGAACTGTGTAACAAAACCAGTAGAGGATGAAAACCTAAAGTCTGACTTTAACTGATTGTACCTGGCAATGATCTTGTTAGAGGCATTGTTTTGAGAGCAGGGACTATCTTCAGGGTGAAAACCTAAGATCTTTGATCGAGCGACGACGGTGCTGGTGGAATGTTCCCTTCTTGGAGGCGTCGCTTTTGTAGCGTCTGAATTGTGTTGTCTAGGGTGGATGTATGACTGTTGCTAGGCCTGGTATACTATAGCGGGACTTTTCTTTCTTAGTTTTCTTTTATCTTTTTTTGTTGTGTGCATCCGTACTGCCATTAGGGTGTTACGTTGTTGCAGAACCTAGATGTAATTGGTATCTTTTGATATTAATTTTTTTTATCGAAAAAAGTAGAGAATGGTGACCCTTCTTGGCTTGTCATGTTGGCTATGTGGCTTATAAATAAAATAACCCTGCTCTTGGGAGCATGTTAGCGCTTGATTTTGAGAGAAAGAAGAGAGCAGTGCATGAACGTTTGATTATATATTTTTCCCAATGAGTTGGAGTGCATGATATTCAGAACTATTTTGAAGTTATGGAGCCTTATGGCTTTATCGCGGCAAGTCCGCTGTCTGGTACTGGTTACCCTTATCAGGTTCACAGGTGTCCTGGCATTATACAAACTATTACATTTTATTTGTTCAGATGGGTAGCTCCAAATTTCAGCTTACTTGGCAGATACTGCACATGCAGATTTATATCAACTCCGGAAATGAAGAAACATATTTTGTTCACCATAAGTAAATAACTTACTGCCATTGCTTGATGAGCTAACAGGACTGGCTTATACTAACGGAATTCACAGTTCTTCCAAACAAATGTGACTAAAATCTAAATATTCTGCCCAGATCCTACTCTCGAACATAAAAATTTCAGTTCTGCACAAAGAAAAGTGGCATCATGTGGATTTCAAAGCATTCTTTGCTATCCTACAGCTTGACTCCCAAAGTGGTATGTCTTTGGTGCCAGGTTGCTTCAATTGTAATATATGCGCATTCAGGGATTTCCCAAGGTACATTCGTCTGACGGATTAAGGATTTCCTCAAATGCCATGGTGTGTACAGAATGTTCTGTGGAGGGCAATGCGCAAAGAATGTTATGGGCTAACTTATTCGGTGGTCGGAGCTCTCCTTTTGGAACAGAATAGGATTGAAGAAAGCAGAGGCATAAATTCTCATTCTAGGAATTTACTTGTGCACACAGGTTATGTCTGATTCTCTTCGCTTTTCCAGGCAAAACGCACATCCGATCACTTTTGTCTCCGTGCTCTACTTTTGTCTCCATGCAAGTATGAACGCCACATGTTGATCAGAGCGCCAAAGCGAGCCATGGATGCAACTAGTTTCCTTTTGGCTGGAATGCACTACTAGGATTTATCGGTCGATGAGGGAATAACATAAAGTAGCCGTCCATGATTGCATAAGAAAAAAGTTGCAAGTTTTTTTATTTTTGGAGGAAAAAAAAAAACTATGAAGTCCACAACTTTTCGCCCTCCCCTCTTTACAGGTTGCAGAAAGGGACCGTATTGTATTGCTTGTGCTGGAACTGTTGTGAACCGCCATGGAAGATGGAACTGTGGCAGTTCTCTGTCTCCTATTGCTTGATCCACTCCTCCACCGTGGGCTCCTCGACCATTGACTCTCATAAGAAATGTCATATTGTCTAACTAATTGCCTCTTCGGTTGAGATAGAACACGACGAGTATGGACCGAGCACAGATAATAGATTCTGAAACTCGAGTAGTTCTCGATCTAACACGGCACTGTTTGGTTTTACTGCAATTTTTGGCAACCATCTTGGCTAGAATGACTCGAGTGACATCGCGCGCAACTTCCCATCCTATGCTTTATGTATGACGGAGACAACAGTAGGTGAACCATGCAAAAATCACTCTCACAGAACATCCATGAAGAGTCCAGTACACAGAGGGCATCTAATCATTCTCTGTAGCCATTGTCTGTACAAAGGACACGTTATACGTTTCTATTTCTGATTAGCTAAAGCTGATCGAAGTGACTTATATCAAAAGCGTCGCCGTTGGACTATTTCGATGAAGGTACCAACCCAAAGCTCACATCATGAATGAAAGCAAGGTAGATCATCGAGCTAGTATTTATCTTTTGAACCCATCCAAGCAGGTTCAAGTGGTCGATTGGATGTGGAGCAGATGAGTTGCCTGTCATCGGATCCTAAGATTTGGTGGCCATCTGAAGAAAACATACTCACAAATAAGCTTATCTGAGCACGTCTACTCGAGAGACAGAGTTTGACCTTTTGCCCCCTGACGTCTCAAGTTGCAACCATAATAGTTGGTGTCACCTTCCCGCTCTCTAGAAGCGCAGTTCAAACGTTGAGCATGCTAGTGACACATTTTTCATACTATTTTTATAGCATTGGTTGCAATGTTGCTTTTCATGGAATAGTTTGTTTGACATCCACTTCTTCTCTGTCCCCTATGATAAAATGAACTTCCTGCCATTTCATTTCGCCGCCGAGTGGATGCGTGTGGAAATTTACTCGTTTCTAACTCTTTCAGAAATGGACTATGAGTTCACTGAACATTCTAAGGTTAGTCCAGTGTTAGGTGAATAGGTGGGCCGGTGACTATCTCTGAAAGAATCAGTGCCTTTATACACTGGCTGTGGCATTTCAACTGTCTCGCTTCAGGGTGGTTGATCTCCCTTGCGTTGTTCGACTTCGACTACGATCTCGTCATCGATTCTGTAGGCAGGACACGCAATAGACTTTGCCTCTGAGACCAGGATATATGCAGCAGGTTTTCATGTCGAGGTTTGACAAAAATTATCGGCTAGCCCTTTTCTTCTGTTCTTTTAGAGCAGGTGGTTCTTAGAAAGGTGAACGAGGAAAAAGGGCAGGTGCGTTCCTGTTCTTTTTTAGAGTATGGCAGGTGCTTTCCTCACGCTATTGATTTAAACATGCTCGATAATCGATAGGCAAAGGCGAAATCTTGGAATCATGGAGGGTGACAACGTGACATGCAAAAGAACAGCAAAGAATATACTGGCACTTTAAAAATTCGGCTTTACCTAAAGAAACAATGGAGGTTGTATTTTTATGCAACAGTAACTCATACGGTTAGACTGGCTGTCAAGGAAAAATAATTTATTTTCCATGGAAGTAAAGCTGCTTCATGTGTAAGTAAGCTTGTTTTTTTTAAAGAATCTGCAAGAAAATTAGAGTAGCTAGTTTGCTTCTGAAGCAATTATAGTGTTTGGACAATGGATGGCAATCAACAATACCTAATAATTTATTCCCGTGTCTTTTCAAAGATGTTTTGCTTTTGTTCCAGGCCGGTTGTTCATATGAAACGATACGTTCATCTTGCTGGAAGCATGCGGCGTGTGTCAGCATAGGAGTGCGCAGAAGCCGGGGTTATATTCCCCATTTCGAAAAAAAAGAGTGCGCATTACAAATAGGAAGTAATATATGTGCAGTGGCAATCCTTTCCGATGACCCGTAACTCGCCCAAAGGACCTAGGATTTTTAGCCGAGACCGAGGATGGGGATGGAGACCACCACGAAGCCTCCAAGAAGGACTACGGCGCCAAAAGGCATCCCCGTCGTTCAGGCTAGCCAACGCTAACCTGAGCTTTCGCTCGGTCTCTCAGAGCCCACAACTCCCGTAGTAGCACCTTTCCGCCATCACAGATCTAGCAGTCAGAGGCTGACCTTCTCTGGATCTAGCGAGAGGGGCACAAAAGGCGGGGCGGAAAAGGACCATAGCCTCCAGATCTGCCGACTGACCGATGGATAACCCAGTCATCAAATGTTGTTCCTCCCGCCGCCAGCGCGCCCAGCACCCACGCGTGTCGCCTTCCGTTGAGCCGACACCGCCTCCACCTCCCTGGGCCGCCACTGCGGCGTCCGAGGTTGCCTGCGAGGACAATACCGATGGTACTCTACCAGGGCTTAGGGTTTCGCCACCCGTGTCACGCCTGAGAGCGACGACGGGGGACGGAGAGGGGGCAACAGCTCAAATTTCTAGAGTTTCACATTCAGCCCATTACTACCTCCTGCCAGACCGATCATTTCTCAAGAATTTATTACTTCCCCGTCCTAAAATATAATGCACGCTTTATTCAGATTGGTTTTTACGCATGACTTTGATCATAAATATATACCGGACAGGGTGTTTCTGCACCCAGGTGCATATGCACCCTTTATTTGAAATGCATGTTAAACATATTTAAAAATGTTAAAAAAATACAAATAAAAATTCTTTGTGTATACCTTGACATGTTACATGTTCATAAAGTTGTTTCAGCAAAAACCGATATGTTTTGTGTCCTGTGCAAAAAACACAATTTTTTTGTGCTAAAATAGTCTATTTCTCGAATCATTGTTTGTCTTTTTTACACAGGATACAAAAATTGTCAGTTTCATGTGAAACTTTACGCGCACACATAGAACATATCTCTCTACATGCTAATTTTTTTCCCTAAATTTTTTTGATTTTTGAAATATGTTTTATACATATAGGGTGCATATGCACCCGAGATCAGTTTTGGTTTTCCGATATATACCAAACTATATTATTGAGATTGTATAAATGGCATCGTTTGCATTCATCTTGAAATCTATTTCGTTCCATATATATTTTTACAAATTTTAAAACATATGATAAATATGAATTTTACAGTGAATTTCACTTTTTACTCTCTAGTTATACATTTGTGACAATAATTACCCTGTCTACTGAAAAATCTTGTCGATTTTCCCTTACAAGCTTTCGACCATCATTTTTTGATGTGTGTCCATTGGACAAGGTGTGAGGTAATTACCTGGGTTGAAAAATATCAGGACGACGATGAGGAATCGAACATATGGATGAGACAAGTCTGTACACAATCGTCGATGATGCCCTACGATTTTTACACTTTTTGTCGCACAACATTGACGTAACATGTCGGTCATGTCTATCAAAAACAAGCAAAATGCTAAACAGTATAACTATGTTTAAAGTCTCCTAGATTGAATATTTCAATAGAATTATCTTTAAATGGGACAATATGTGTCACAAATGCATAACTATAGGATTAAAGTGAAATTCGCTCTAATCAAAATTATAAGTTGTTGATCAGCGAAATTTAAGCTCGTCTTATATTTTAGGAACGAGCGAGTATGTGGATGTCATGATCACCTAATCAAGCCAAATTCGTTGCAACTGAGCTTAAAATAACTATCCATCTTTTTATTCATTCATAGTCTTCGTACTTTGCATTGCCAAGTCGTCACGCGTGTAACATGCACGACACCTAGGTCAATCGCGGTTGTTTTGCTTCATATACATCATGGATTCGTTGTTTTCCGCTTTGCTGATCCTAAGACGACGGCCGACTTGATTATTCCTCCGACCACCCCTTGGCGTACTTTGGAAACATCTGCTTTGTTCCATACCTCGGCTGGCTGGAACGCATTAAATCGAGGGGGAAAAGCGAGTAAGAAACACTGCCGGTACAGTCCAAGCTTTGAGAGCAAGTACAATAGAGTCCAGTCAGCTGGCTATAAGACATTAAATATTATATTTTAGATGAGTTGGAGGAGAGAGAAGAAGAGAGAGAAAGGAGGTGGGCTACTATGCAATAGCCAGCTCTTGCACGTGCTCCTAGGCACCTTGTGAGAGTGAAATGTGGGTCATATATTAGTGAAGTAGTACATTCTTATAGCCATCTATTGTACATGTTAGCTATATAATGACTACAAATGATATGACATCTTGTTAGAGCCAACAGTTGGCTATACTATTGGAATTGCTCTGATCCGACACTTGGCTTGGAAGACAATAGCACTATCGTTGCGCTGCAAGTCAAAACACTTTCCGCTCCTTGCTGTTTCGGTGCAGTGCTCGGACACTACCTCATTGGTCAACTAGCAAGCTTCAGGCTTGGGATCGACATGTCTCTCCTCAGTCGGGCCCGGTGAGGTTATGATGCTGTCGCCACTAACACCGGTATACTTCGACCTTCTTCGGAGCACACGTACTCTGGATTTGACATGATACGGGAGTACCATGAGTTTCTGCCATTTCGGATCTTCAACTAAAAAAACAAGCATCTCAAAAAGGTGATGGCCCTATCAGAGAACGAACAACGTTTGGGAAACGCCACACAATGGGGCGATCGCATTGAATCAATTATATAGGCGTGTAGCCTTGAGTGCAACAAATCAAGATAAGAAACCTAGCCTACCATATACGGTTAGCTATACAAAAGGAATACTTTGACACTATCGAAGCGTGGAGGTACATGTTTTGGTCTGTTAAATACGGCGAATGTTGTGTTGCTTCCAAAGAAGGTCGACGCAGGTTCTATTGCCACTACAAGTCTACAACAATACAGAGGTTTGGTAACACATATCTGTAACGCAAGAAAATTGTGTTACTCCATAAAATCCCAGTAACACACAAAATATGAGAGATGCAAAGAGTGTTACAAAGTTGTAACACATTGTTCAACATGTTACAAGGTAGTAACACATAATTTGCAAAGATAAAAATTGTGTTACTAGGTTGTAACACATAGCTCGGGAGGAATATTGTGTTCCAAGTTTATAACATAGGGTAGGGTGCAAAATTAAATGTTACAACTAAAATGACAACAAACTAGGTGTATGTGTCTTTCTTGCAAGAAAGATAGTAGTAGTGCAATGGTAGTTGATATCTTACTTATATTCATCTTTGGTTTGAGTCTCAAACAATGTTTTTTTCTACAAAACCATGTGGTTAATACTTGAAAGTGAGACAAGCCAAACCATGATTTAGTCCGTGCAAGATTTGCGATACTATTTTACTTTTCTTTCAACAATTGTGTTTCCCATATTCAATGTTGCAAAGCTTCCATGTGTGCAACTAGTAAATGATATATGTGTTAAATAGCTCGCTCGCATAAAATTCTTCAGTTTTGCAAAGCTTGCGGAATAGATATGCAAGGTGGATGCGTATGTAACAACTCAAATATGACTGAGGTACCGCAAAAGATGGACCCGCTGTCACAAAGTTGAACATAGATTGTCCGGCAAGGTCGATGCCGCCCACCTACCTAGGTCAGCTGCCCCGGCTTTCAAGCACCCCAACGTCGTCACCTCGAAACACACCAGGAGCTCCAAAGGCTTCCAACCAACCGAAAACCCCCACGGACAGCGCCAGCCGCGAGCATCACCCTGCCGGGTGTGGATCCACGAACACCATGCAAGCAGAGCAAAGGGGAGGGGGCGTGGAAGAGCCCTTTCGACCTGCAACCGGGAGGAGCCAGTGCTGCCCTCCGAGCCACAGCTCCCCACTCCATAGCTTCCACGGCCAAATCCCCGAAGAGCCAACAACAAGGAGTTTACCGAGCCGGCCGTCGAGATCTGGGCCGCCTAGACTCCCAAGCCTCAGACACTGGTGAGCACACCCAACAAACATAGCCGCCACGCCGCCACCGAGCAACTATGCTACCGCGGCCCCGCCAACCGCAGAAGCATGCGCCATCACCGCCGCGCAAGGGGGGGAGGAGAGAATCCCCGCCGCTGCCGACACTCCCGGAGCCTTGCCCGGTGGTGCCCTCTGGCGGTAGCGAGGAGGAAGGGCGGAGGTGGGAGGGACTGGCGGCTCGATTAGGGTTCGCCATGCCACTCCCGGGAGCAGACAGAGCGAACATTTTTTTTTGAGTTTTGTCAATTTAATATTTGGGTATATTTAATTTCATATCTAATTGTAATTTTCTTTCCCAATTGAGAAGATCAATGGTTGAGACTTGGGAGATGATATTGAAGCTTTTTATAACAATGGAATGAAGATGCAAAATATGAAGAATTTGTGCGAGAAATATCCAAGGGTAGTTTGGAGCCACCATGATTGGTGTTTTTGCGGTCACAATGATATTAAGTATTTCTAGTACAGTAATAGGGTAGCTTAATCTGTTGAGAAATTCAATGTTTTTCTTGAATATGTATCGTCTCTATGTTCGTCTCTATGTCCATCGTTACAAATGCTATGAAATTACATGAAACATGTTGGTTTTATATCCATAATGCAGTTCATATGCACATGGTGTTCAATGTATCTATCATTTATTATTACATAGTGTGGCATATGCTTACGATTTTCATTACGTACAAGTTTAAATAAATAATTTGTTAATAAAGTATGAAATTGTGTAATTCTAAATAAGCACCATTTAAGAAAAAAAGTAAGGTGTTACTACAACTAGATAAATATGTTACTAGGGTTAGTACGAACCACGGATATCTATGTTACAAAATATAGAAAAACATGTAACTATTAGTAGATAAAAACGTTACAAACTGTGTTACTGAGACCTATAGGGCTCGCTCCAATCTTGAATAGTTGTGTTACAATATGTGTTACCAATCGTGTTGCTATAGCTAGAAAAATATGTTACTAAGTCTGTTATTACAGTCATAAAAACATGTTACTAGAACTAACGGTAACATATATGGCTTGTGTTACTAGGGTACGCTTGTAACACGTTTCTATGCATATTGGAACAATTATTATGTGCTACAAGGACACCACCTAGTAACACGACATATAAGAACACATAGAAAAGGTGTTACTATGAGTGTTAGTAACACCTTTTCTAAGCTATAGTAGCACATGAGTGTGTTACTAGACATCTGTCGTGGCGTAGTGTGCAGACCATAGATCAATCAGTCTCATCCATAGCTTCTCCAAGGTTCTCTCGAAGATCCTTGCGTCCTGCCTTGCGCCGCTTCTTCTCAAGCTTGTCTTCCATAGCCAATCAGCATTCATTAAGAAGAGATACATCTACGATAATTTCTCTATGTGCAAGGTTTGATCAAAGAAATGTTCAAGAAAAATAATTCGGGGTTCTTCCTCAAGCTAGATATTGCAAAGGCTTTTGACATGGTGGCCGTATTTGCTGAAACTGTTGGAGTGGTTGGGGTTTAGCCATAGATGGTGAAGATGGATGTGCATGTTTCTATCTTCGGCTTCCTCCAAGATCTTGCTCAATAGGAAGTCAGGGCCAAAAAATTCCGCACGCTCGGGGGATACGCGCAAGGGAGACCCAAGCTCTCCCATGTTATTTATTTTGGCGATTGATCCTCTTCATCACCTATTATGGTTTGCTACTCAAGAGGGTATCCGTCCTGTAAGCTTCACCGTGTCTCTTTACGTGGACGACACGGGCATTTTTGTGGGTTCCGACCGACATGACATGAGAGTGGTTTGCCGGATCTTGGACACCTTTGGTGGTGCAAGTGGGCTGCGAAAAAATTTGGTAAAATCGGAAGCCTTCCCAAATAAGGTGCACTGAGGAGCAGATTTCGGAGGCGTTGCAAATTTTCCTGGCAAAGCAGGGCGTTTTCCCTTGCACGTACCTTCGGCTGCCGGTGACCACTCCCGGCTCAAGGCAATCCATTATTAGCTTCTCATCGATAAGCTTGGCGCCCTGTTGACTGGGTGGTGGGGCAAGCACTTCACCAAAGCGGGAATGGTGCTTCTTCGCCGATCCGTTCTCTTGGCCATGGATATATACCACCTTGCAGTTTTGAAGCTCCCGACGTCGATCATCAAAAGAATTGACAAAATAAAGTGCAACTTCCTTTGGATGAAGTTGGGTGGCGGCTTCAGGATCCCGCCCACACTCTTTGGTTAATTGGAGCTCGGTTTGTAGACCAAAGGTGTTAAGAGGGTTGGGTATTTTAAACATCGAGAAGTTTGGCAGGGCTATCAGACTACGGTGGCCTTGGTTTGCATGGACGAATGAGTTGCGGCCTTGGTAGGGTATGGCTCTCCCTTGTGATGCAGCTGACATGGATCTTTTCAGAGCATCTATAGATATTTCCATTGGAGACGGTGCAAAGACATTGTTTTCGCACGATCGTTGGATACCCAGAGGCGCTCTGAAGCTGCAATTTCCCAACCTTTTCTCTATTCCAACGAGGAAGTCTAGATCGGTTCAAAAGGAGCTCAAAGATAGGAATTGGATGCGTTCTCTTTTCCACCTCTCAACGCCAGCACAAATCTCCTAGTTCATGGTGCTCTGGGCCTCACTCTAGGAGGTACAACTTCAGCCTTGCCCCGATGCCATCTCCTGGAGATGGACAATCTCGGGGACCTACTCCACGGCCTTGGCGTATCGTTGTCAGTTCACCGGAGCCTTCCCGCCCTTCAGAACGGCAAAGGTTTGGAAGGCACATGCGGAGCCAAAGTGTCGTTTCTTCGCGTGGTTGGTGTTGCATGGAAATATTTTGGCAGCGGAGAATCTCGCTATTCGGAGATGGCCTCATGACCCAATTTGCAAGCTTTGTAGGATCCATCCAGAAACCTCCTGTTGGATTGTAGCTTCTCCAAGTTGGTAGGGATAAAATCTTCGAGTGGAACGCCACAATTGGAGTGGCCCTCCTTCCTTGGGACACAACATCGACTCTTGGTGTGATGGCACGGTGATGGGGATCCCTAAAGGAAAGCGGAGGGAGGCAAGCGGAGCCCTCATATACACCATGTGGGGAATTTGGAAGGAGAGGAAAATGCGGGTATTCCGCAATAAGGCGTTGCAACCGGACTTGGTGGCTCATCTAGTTTGGGAGGAGATCTCGCAGAGGGCTTTTCCCCACTCTCAGACCCTGGAGACATCGCCGCGGCTTCGTAGAATACCTTGTTTTTAATCTTGTTGGGTTACTCTCTTTGTCCTGGCAAAGACTTCTATAACAAAACACTCTATTCTGTCTAATCGGATGGCAAGATCGACTGTTTTAAAACTAAAAAAAATCCAAGGCTGTATACATCTTTTGGATACAGAGATCAAAGGTTCTATCCTTCATTTCAAAAAAAACCTAAAAATCCCAAAGCGAAGAGATTTGTGAACCACGGTGGGTGTGAACTAATTTTAAACAGTGAAATCGAAATAAATACTTCAAAAAAGAGAGGCATAAATCATGTGTAGAAACTGTACGCATGTAATAAATGGTAAATTTAAAACTAAAATGCAGAAATTTGTAATTTGTATGGAAAATACGAAATGTTCAAGTAACAAAAGAAGGACTAGATTGCAGAAACTCAATTTCAATCTTGGGTACATATGCTTCCTTTACCTAGAAAACACATTCTTAAAATGTGAATACAATTCTGAAAAGTTATTTTGCAAGTAGATATTGACGTTATATGTGTGCACATGAAGTTTCCCGAAATATCGAAATTATATTTGTCAACATTTCGCGAAACTTTATATGTGGTAGGCACGTATATTAAGCGTGAAGCAATTGAGCCCCCACAACGTCTGAGAGGGTGAGTAATTTTCTAAGAGGCACGTATTACTCACCCTCTTAGTGAATAGAAAACACTATTATATATAAGCACATATATTAAGGGTGGAGCAAATCAAGGGTCCACAGCGGCTATACTTTTGATGGCAAATTTTAGCCAATAAAATCACAACATGTGGCGCCAAACTATAGTAATTTTTTGATGGTAATTTCCTCCAATAGTTTTTGATAAGAAACTACCAATTTAATAGTAATTCCTGAATGGTTTTACACAGTGGTAATTTTTTAATGGTCTGTTTTTTCAACGATAATATTTAACGATCTAAAAAGGGTATTTTTGGGAATAACTTATTACCATTTGTGGGTCGTTAGAAATTATTGTTGAAAAAACGTACCATTAAAAAATTACTACTCTGTAGAACCATTCAGGAAAAATCGGTAGTTTCTTATCGAAAACTACTGGAGAAAATTACCATCAAAAAATCAATATAGTTTGGTGCCACATGTTGTGAGTTTATTGCTAAAACTTACCGTCAAAAGTAGCTACAGGCTTAGGGACGTGGGACGCTGTGGGGGCTTGATTTGCTCCAGTCTTAATATATGAGCCTATATATAATGGTGTTTTTTATTCACTAAGAGGGTGAGTAATTTTCTAGACCCTTAATATATGCCCCCACTGACAACTACTTTTCCATAATTCTAAGTGGGTGAGTAATTTTCTAGCCATCATTCGTCAACAGCAAAACAGATTTGTTTGTGTTTTTTAATCTTTGACACTAATTTCACCATTGATCACCTCTTTTATACAGAGAAAATACTACTATTGTCTTATGTAATAACTTCGGACAATAATACAACATTACACATCACATATTCTCCGGCACAACTTTAACCCAACACAAGCATTGCATGGGCCACGCTACATTTTCCTAGTTAGGCATAAACGGATTAAAATTAAGAGGGCCAATGTCGCACATGCCCAGGAGGCCAAGAAAATGTGTGTAAGGGTATCAATATCTTCTCATGCGCTCTCGCGGGAATCACCTTGACGCAGATGCATGTGGCTCCTATGATCATGATTCGCCTATATTAGATAACAGAGCGGCCCATAGGGCGGGCAGAAAGGCGTTCACCTAGCTTGGGCTCTAGAAGCCCGGAGCCTAGCCTAAAAATTGTTTGGGTACATAGTACACTTCTATTTCTAGAATGATTTTAGAACATATAGACGCATTAAGAGGCAACTTGCTATGCTTTTACTCTGACTCCTTTTAATAATTTTATTTTAATATTTTTACATTTTTTCTAATGGCCCGATTTCTCTCTGGCTTTCCCGAATATGCTGAACAACACAGATCCTTATAATTTTGTTCTATGCTTAATTCTAGAGATACACATGTATGTACACATATATACAAGTAGCTATGGGTGGAAATAAAAATCAAGGTATATAGTTCGCTGGATAGTTAGAAATAAATAGTTTAAATGTCTCAACCGATAGTTCGAAGACCATGGATCTTCCAAATGTACACATTTTTAGCTTGCTATTGTATTATCCTAATACTTCTCTTGTGAAATATAAATATTTTTAAAGTATTTTGTGTGTGACCAAGTGGCAAAGCTTGACAGAGATTGTTAAATTGCTCAGGAACACCAATCATGCTTTCAGTTTGAGTAATATTTTAAAATTTAGCATAAATAGATATTTAAATGAATTTGGGACTGGGGGGGAGGGGGAGAGGGCCATGCCCGCCGTACCTGCAAAAAATATGTATAGACCGGCCCTGTTAGATAACCTGCGAACCGTGGAAGCAGGGATTTTGACTCACCTATCCATCACCGAGAAGGAGGGGCCGATGGTGCTTTGGCATTGGATTTTTGGAGGTGGTGTCTTGTCCTAGTCGTAATTAATGCATAAACATCTAATTGGAAATCAATAGTTATATTTCTAATCCTCCAAACTAGCATAAAAAAAGTTGACTACATATTTGATCAATCAGTGCGCTGCATAGGAGAAAAAAAAGTCCCAACCCATGCGGTAAGCCATTGGCATTTAAATAACAACAATACATTACTCTAGAAAATAATGAAAAATAGAAGAAACAAAGTAAAAAAATTCTAAAAATATTGCTCACAATTAACCAGTTTCTATGACAACAGATGGACAAACGCATGAAAGAAAAAACACCACAAAAGAAAAAACACAGTAAAAACAATTTGTATTTAAATCTAAAATATAGAAGTACCTAATTTGTATGAAAAATATGAATGTTTAAGTAACAATATAAGGACTAGATTCTGGAAAATCACTTTTGATCTCAGTACATACGCTTCTTTAACCTAGAAAACCCTTTTATAATGTGATAACAAGTCTGAAAAGGTATTTCGCACGTATATATAGATGTTCTATGTGTGCGGTATTTCGTGCGTATATATAGACGTTCTATGTGGGCACGTAAAATTTTACTACAAATCAACCAACTTTATGCTCTGTGTAAAAGGACAAAAAAGATTCTCCAAACCCTTATTTAGCACTGAATTTTGTCTTTTCTTACATAATATGTGTGCACACGTAGGCTTCTACACATAATTTATGCTGAACACATAGTTTGTGAAGATGTTGGTTTTTCTTGAAAATGATTTGGTGCATACATAGGTTGTAAAGATATCCACCCGACATTTATTTGTTCAAAGAAATATAAAGTTTCATTTTTTTTTCCTATATGCTACGTCTGTTCGTACTTGTCTTGATTTTTTACGAATAATTATCTAGATAATATATGTGTACGGGGATTACTTCAACTTTTCTAGAATTTTGCAACAACATTTTTGAACCAACCTACTCCAGGATTTCACTGGCTATTTTCTGTGCAAGCGATGTCTTTTGTTCAATTTAGGCCCAATTCTTTTCGGCTTTTAGAAAGATTTCTCATAGAAGCTACCCTTCCTCAGCTTCTTTCAGAAGGCCGTCTTCCAAATTTGTTTAAACTTTCAAATTAGTACTGTACTAGAGAAACTAATAAATGTCTCCTGCAAACCTTTATTTAGCACTGAATTTTATCTTTTCTTACATAGGCCATGGAAAGAGTCGGTTTTCCGTGAAAGGATTTGGTGCGCACATTGGTTGTAAAGATGTAAATTTATTTGTTCAAAGAAACACGAGTTTTTTTTGTAGGTTACGTATGTTTGTACTTTTGAAAATTTGCACCCGTAAGTATATTATAAGAAAATATATTATCTAGCATTTTTCTTAACGCAGCTAAGATTTTAGTCGCGTGCATTCCACGGGTTATCGTGGACTGCGTGAGAGGGCACGCGGTTGATCGTCCGGAACCGGCGAAAGTAGTGGCGATCACACGAAAATATATTATCTAGCAGTTTTCTTAAGGTATGCTAGGATTTTAGTCGCATGCATTCCACGGGTTATCGTGGACTGCGTGAGAGGGCGCGCGGTTGATCGTCTGAAACCGGCGAAAGCAGTGGCGATCACACAAGGTGCGGCCAGTGGGAGTCGGGTAGCTGGTCACCAGTGCCGCTCGTGCGTGCTATACGTACGTCAATTCGTCTACCAACCTCAGCTCGTCCTCCTCCTGGTTTTGGTCGGTTTTTGCTTGGCCCCAGGAATGTATGATGCGATAGCTCAGTCCTTTTTTCCTGCCTGGTCTCGCGTTTGCGTTTGAAGTTTTCTTCCTTGGATCATCAGCTCGTTTTGAATTAGGTTGGGACCTGGAATAGAACTCCTTTTCTTTTCCTTTTTCCCACTGGGAAATGGGAATCGGTTCAAGATTTCGCGCCAAGTGTTCGGGTCAACAGATCATTTGGTTCCTCTCGATTTAGAGAAAGCTAGCATGCAGCTGGACCCCAATGGAGCTTACTTAAACTTAATCTGCGCCGGCGGCTTACCTTGCAACCGCCTGCTGGTTTGAGTGAGCACACTATTTAATTTAATTTATCCGCGGTCATCCAACCACGCTGGTTGGATTAGTTCAGGCTGATGCAAGCTGCCGAATTATTGAGCGCATATTTAGGGTGTGTTCGGTTTGGGGATGTGGTGGAATGGAATGGAACTATTCCATTCCACTGGCACGGAACCGTTTCATCCCTGTGTTCAGTTTGGACAAAAAAATTGTCACGGAACGGTTCCATCCTTGTGTTCGGTTTTGGAATGGGATGAGAATGGAGGAATGGGTGAGATAATCACCCGATTCATTATTCTCAACTTGATTAATTATTTGCTAAACTTGATTAAGTAGTGCTAAACTTGATTAATTATTGCTAAACTTGGTTAATTATTGCTAAACTTAATTAATCAGTGTGTGACAGTCACCCGTTCCACCTCGTCCGGCCGAATCGGAGGAACCACTCCATTCCGGATCTAGAGGAATATTCCATTTGGAGGAACCACTTCATTCCATTCCAGTTTACAACCGAACGCAGGAACGGGCTCTGGGTGCGGAACGGTTCCATTCCGTTCCACCCCATCCCCAAACCGAACACACCCAGCTCATCGGATCAGGAAGCGCTACTTGTTGGCGAATACGAACCAGATGGAGCTAATCTTAATCATGGTGCATTGGTTGTGGAGTTGATTTGATTACACATAGACATAAGAGTATCCTCTAGCACTTTCAAAAAAAAAAAACTAGCAGGATGGCCCTCACAAATGCAAGGGCTTTAGCATTGTGATCTATGGGGCAAAAATAAACTAAGATCTAATTCTCCGAGACTAACAACCCACGAGAACAATGTGAGAATTGAAATTACACAATGTGTTTGTCATTCTTTTAAAGAAAAATGGATTAAGGTGTATCTGTTATACGGAATCTATATCCGGTTTGAATAAATCTGATGGATAAGGATATCTGATTCTGAACTTTACACAAGATACGGTATATGCTATGGTATGCCGCGGAAGAAAAAACCTAAGATCTGATTTTCAGAGACAAACAATCCCACGAGAACAATGTGAGAATTGAAATTCCACAGTGCGATTTGTCATTCTTTTGAAGAAAAATGGATTAAGGTGTATTTATTTTACAGATTCTATATCCGATTTGAATAAATCTGATGGATAAGGATATGTGATTCCAAACTTGAAACCGGATACGGTATAGGATATTGTATGCCAAATAGCGTCTGCATACCCATATGCAAAAATTATTTGGGATTATCCGATGTGTTTTAACCGAAAAATCTGATTTCGATGTGAAACATCAAAGCTAATAGAGCATATGTAGTAGTTCGTGAGTTTCCCAGTTCGTCTATTAAACAATAGCTCATGTATATACTCACTCTATGGAATATAAGTGTTTTCTTGAACTCGCCTTATCAATTATTTTTGGTAGTACGGTTTGCGAACCTACTTATACATATACATATCCGTGTAATCTTACCGAGTCCACTCCGTTTGCAATTAGAATCCATGGTCTCATATTTCTGGATTCAAATCCATAACTTTTCATTATCCGACCTGCCCTGATTTCTTCATGAAAATTTGATGTAGCATATGGTTATAGCAAAATCCAATCTGATCTATTTACATCCCTAGTGTTGAGGATACATAACAAAATATATTATCGATAAATTATCTTGACTACAATGTGGATTTCAGTATTGATAGCTTCCTAGTTTATCATTGTCTCCATGTGCGATCACATGCTTAATTACTAACCATCCAGCCTCCACCTCGATGGACATATTGCATCGGACATCTTCCCTTCCGTCCAACACAAATTGTACTTACAAGTTATGGATGACTATGCCGAAATCCAACTACAGTATCCAAACATTATTTACTTCCAACTCTAACTCATAAGGTCATAGTGGTTAGGTTATTCAGCTGAAAGACCTCCCTCAGGCCGACTCGGGAAGGAGCGGCAGTGGCGGCGCACCGTCGACACGGTCTGGAGGTTGAAGATGAAGGACTTCTCAAGAATCTCGTTGTAATTTTTGTTTTTCTTAAGCTGCTTTGTATTGTTTGATGTTTCTTTCAATGCCAGTGTCCTATTCGCAAAAAAAAAAGATAGGTCATCGTATGTTTCTCCATATGAATCCACCAAATCTTGATGGAATGCTCTGTAGACCAATGAATGTTATCAAGTGAGAAACCCTATCCAATCCCTATGCATACTCCAAACTTGTAGGGTGAATCAAAATTCAGAAAAAATGGAGGGAGGCCTTCTCCAATTGTGTGCACACCCCCGCAAACATAGCACTGTGGCCCAGATTCTTAAGAATAGACCATGATCGCAGCCGGTGAGAAAATCAGATAATAACCTGGAATGGAGATGCATGTTTAACAATAAAAATAATGTTATTTCTACGTATCTGCAGTAACCATAATAAGACGGCTGCTTCCACCCTTATGGGGACTTTATTCTTGCGATCTATACCTGACAACCAGTTGTCAAAAAATATTTGCAGCATTACGAAGTGGAAGAAGTTCAAAACCACTTAAATCATTGATTATATAGAACACACAAATTTACGTTGAAATGTACGCGTATTGTAATCTCGAGTTTTTCTTGCACGCCCCCAATTAATAATCTCAATGTACAAGAAAAAAAGTATCTCAAAACTAGGTTACTATGATGAGAGATCATATCAGTTGCTCGTACGTGGATGCATGTTATGTAATTGATGCTTGCCGTCTCAGCTTAACTAGCCCTAGGTGATGTATTTTGCTTACTGAAGTTGTTCCATGTGTTAAACGTAGAGATCTACTAGGATAAAATCTGTGCCAGGATGAACAAGATCGCAGGGGTTAATTACCTTTTCTCTTGGAGGCAGACAAGCCTCCCGACGTCGTCATGGAGATGGTGGCGACGGCGGATCGGTGAGGGAGTGGTGGCGGCGGAGCTTCCCATCGGCACTGCGCAAACCCTAATCGGTGGGTCTGTAAGTGGAGCGAGTGGCAGCTCGAGTTCACCTCGTGCTGAGTGCCACCGACCCCCACCTCTCTTTATTGCGCAGGTGACAAAGTATTAACTTATCAATGCCTACAAGTTGTAGACTAGGGTTTTAGTTGGAAGTAGAGGGCAAGTAGATCTTGAAGGTTTCAGCCGAAAAGTACTCGACGATATGAAAACTAGGGTTTGTGAGACAATGATTCGATGCTTTCTTTGTCCCTCGACTCCCCCTTATATAGGAGACGGAGCCGAGAGATTCGTGATACACAAGTTTACAGAGTCCGGGAGGGTTTCTAACCCGTCCCGCAAGATTACAAATAATGCTTCCTATTACAAATCTAGCTTTCCTTAATAGTATCTTGGGCTTCCGAATCTTCTTGATCTTCGAGTTATGGGCCTTCAGTAAACCCCGGGAACCATCTTCGGCAGGCCCATTGGGGATGCCTATGTCAGTAGCCCCCGAGATTTTGCTTGAATCGAAGAATCAAGGTAAATCTCCAGCTTTAATCATTCAATAATGCTGTTGAATTTATCACATATCCTTCGATATGCAATTATATATTGTACAGGGATGATGGTAGTTGGGGCTAGTCATCTAACGGATCAGGTACTAGTTAACTGCTCTAGTGGAAATCCGCAAAAACCTACTTCAAGATCACGTCCCTGGACATGATCTCGGGATACTGGTGCAAACTTCGACAGGTGCCGCTTAAGGTCTTACCATTCTGTCGAGTCCCAGTCATATTTTATCGGGTACCTAACGCGTCCGTTAGGATTTTTCTTCATATCTGTTGATACGGAAAAAAGTAGCAAACCGACGTCAGAGATGGCGCCACGCCGCTCATAACGGATCTGGGGTCTTACCTTCGTAAATTTTGCGGCATTCAGAGATTATTCGCAACTTTGGCGCTCTGAGAATATATTGTCGAGTGCTTTTTCGGCTGTTGGAATAACACATTTTATTGAGTCAATGGATGACTTATTTTTCCTTCCCGATGGGAGTATATGTAGAGTTATTTGTATAACTCGAAATATACTCACTTCTTCTTTCTTTCTTTTTCCTCGCTTTTTTTTATAATTTCATCAGGCACGCGAACAGCGTTCTCGATGGGAGTATCCCCCGAGGCTACAGCCAAGGACTAGTGCTTGGTTGTAGGCTCAACACTCTAATACTTCATGTCGCTATATTGTCACTTTTTCTCGAATTTTTGTATCTATCGGGTGCGCGAACAGTGCTCCCGATGGGAGTAGCCCCCGAGGCTATGAACAAATGCTTGCGTTTGGTCATAGGCTCTCGCCATTTCTATTTTGCCATACTCGAATTTTTCTTTTTTTCAAAGTAGCCCACGAGCATTTGAGCAAAAATTTGTATTTGATCAAAGGCTCTCGAAATAATTAATAACCTTCTGCTGTCGCCATTCTTGTGAAGCTTCATAGCCGAGATTTTCTTTTACCAAGGTGACATCATTGCTGACGATAGCCACGACCAATGTATCGAGAAAACGCGAGAACTGCTTTCTCTTTGCCTTGCGGGCCCAAATTGCTCATTAAGTTGACACGTCATGCAAGTGGGGGACACACGTCCTCCACTTTTCCTGGCGCACGTACTATAGCTCCTACGCTTCCTCGTTTGGATGAAATTACTTTTTTACCCCTTGTCCACGTGTGCACCATCTATCCCGCAATCTCTTCATCCAACGGTGCGTCGATTCACCGCACCTCTATTTAAGGTCATCGTCTTCCTCCTTGCAAACTTTCACTCGCGCCGCACCTCCGCTTCTCCTCTGCAAAAATCCTTCCTTGCGCTCCACAGTTCTTGAGCTCAACCACGCTTGTGCTTTTGCTCCTACGCCATTGTTGATGCCACCGCGCAAACTCACCAGACACAGCACGCCTGAATCCAAGATGGCATCCGCAGATCTGGGGAGCACCGAGTGGGAGAGATCCAAAATCTCCCCTCAAGATATCAACTTGCTGAAGAAACTAGGGATCAGCAAGAAACAGGGCGCGCCGCGCTTCCCCAGCGAAGAAAGCTACCCAACCCCTCCAATGGAGTATCGGGTTAGTTTTGTTGACCACCTCATCCGTGGCCTCTCTACCCCCATTCACAATTTTCTTCGGGGGTTGCTTTTCGTGTACTGATTGCAACTTCACCATCTTACTCCCAACTCTATCCTCCATATTTCGATCTTCATCACTCTTTGCGAATCCTTCCTTGGAGTCCAGCCTAACTGGGTTTTATGGAAACGCATTTTTCTCTGTCGCCGCAATGGTTCTGCCAATGTCGCCTATAACATAGGCGGCGTTGTTATCTGCGTTCGCCATGATGTCGAGTACTTCGATGTCAAATTCCCTGATTCAGTTCAAGGGTGGCGCTAAAAATGGTTGTATATCCACGAGGAAAATCATGGGTCTGTTGAAGACAACATTCCTCCTTTTGATGGTGCCGAAAAAATCTGTCGCCGCCGGTCCTGGGATGCAGAGGATACCGACGAATAAAAAGCAGCGACAGAGGCACTGATGACTCGCATCCACGAGCTTCAAAGTATCCGTGGCCAAGAATTGTCGGGTATCCAAATCACGGCGTATTTCCTTAGGATTAGAGTGCAGCCTCTGCAAGCTCGCAAAAATCCCCTCTGGAAGTATGCTGGCGACAAAGATGTGGATCGCCTATCGGTGGATTTGCCGGTCAAGGATTTAGAAAAACTTGTCCGAAAAATCTCCTCCCTCAACAAGAAAGATCCTGTCCCCTCGTCTTGTCGCGTAAAGCCGTATCGCGCCTCCAACGCGCTCCCTAAGGTGATTTTTGTATGGACTATTTTTTCAACTATGTATTTTTGTTGACATCCTTTGCATAACTTTTTTGTCGATATTCTTCTTTTTGTAGAACCATCCAGATCTAGTTTCTCTTCCTCCCCTTCCCGAAGGTGGAGAAGTCGAAGAACGGGCCGTTGTCACCGACGACAACCAGGGTACTTCTCGCCCTGAGAGTGAAGCCGCGGGTTCTCGAAAATCTGCAGTATCCTCTGAAAAGGAAGTTGAATCCGAGGCTACAGGATCGGCACACTCTCCTCCCCCAGCTGTTTCTCCCAAGAACAAGAGGAAAAGGGATGAAGTTGTCGACTCCGGCCCCTCCAAGACCGGCACACCTCCTGCCGAAGAAGTTGTTCCTACTGAAAAAAGGACAACTTTCGACCCTTACGCCGATGCTCTTGTCAGCTCGTAAGTTCCTGCCGCTGTTTGTTTGTTTGCCATTGATTGTTTTGACTATATTGTTTATTGTCTTGTCGCCTTTTTGTAGTGATGATGAGGATGAAATTCAACCTATTGACGCGACTGCTCGAACGAGTACGTCTCGTACTTTAGTTGTTTCGGAAGCTCATCCTGATGGGGATGAAACTTCGCCTCCTCAACAAGATGTAGAACATCCAACTCCAGTTGCAAGCCCCCGAGCCTCTTCACCAAAGAGAGCTAGGGTAGAAGCAGCCAAAGAACCTCTCCTGCTGGCTGGTGGTTCCACGACTCCTTCATTGGATGATGTAAGTTTTTCACTGTTCTTTTTCCAAACATTTCAGCATTTGTCGACTCCCCTTTGTTTCTTGTGTAAATCCTGTCGAACTTTTCCTTCCTATATTGACTTTTCTTTTTTCTTTTTGTTTTCTCTTCAGCCTGTGATGAAGGAGTTTATTCGCCTCGGTACCCAATTCGTCGGGTACCGTGATCATGCGAATAAACTTGAAGGTACTATTTTTACTTGCCCTCTCTGTTGTATATACTCCTTCATTGTTTTGTCATGACATTTTTATCGTCGTTTATTTTTGCCAAAAACTCTTGCCGAAGCCAACAGACATGCTGACGCTCTTGCTGTTAAGTTAGAGCAAAGCGAAACAGCTCGCAAGAAAGCTGAAGCAGATGCTGCCGCTGTCGAAGACCTTCGAAAAAGGCTTCATGACGCGGAAACTTCTTTGAGCGAGCGTATAACCGAACAATCTGCTCGTGAAGAAGCAATTATCAGGCGCTTGGAGTTGCAGAGCCGTCGCTTTGTCAGTAAGTGCCCAAACTATTTTGATTTCCTTGAACTTGCTTTTCTTTACTTGTTTATTGATCAATAAAATTTTGCCTCAGCAGGGAAAACGTGTCAAGAATATGAACTTGAAGATCCTGACAATGATCCCCTTCTTGATGCGCTTTCTCTTCTTGAGATTCATGGAGACGAAGCACGCGAAGGCCTTGCTGAAGCTGGGGCGGGACTGTCGCGGCTTTACCCTTACTTCTTCCCGAAGAAAAAGGAACCCGCACCTTTTCTCGCTCTCGCCAAATGCTTCAATCCTCAAGAAGATCTTGGGATCAAACTTCGCCAAGAAGGTTTGAAGGTTGGCGTTGAAGGCACTATTGCCCTGGTTGATGACAGCCAACAAAATATCGACTGGACTAGGGTTGGCGACACGCAGGAGATGGAGACGAAGAAGTGGCAATCGTTGATCAAGGCTGCCAAGCCAAACTCGAAGAAGATCCACGCCTATCTTGGATGCAAGCCAACTCCTGCTCCTAGTTCGTCGAAGCCGGAGGTCTAGTAGAGTGCCCTGTCTTCCTTTTTTACTTTGTCTCTTTTGATGTTGTTGCCAAAGTAGCTTTGGCGGCAACTGCCGTAGTAGTTCTTTAAGGACTCCTTTTGTAATAGCCGTGTAAATATTGCGAAAATCAATGGAAATCTATTTTGCTTGATGATTGATACTGAAATTTTATTTTCCAGTTGATATTTGATAACTACTCCGCAAATCCTCGTCTTGCCGATACTTTTCCTGCTTACTCCTACTCAAAGAAAACATGTGTCGATAACAACCTTATCAAAGGTTCTTCGGGTAAAGGCTCCACGCAAGACTTGCAAGATCTTCGCCAACAACTTCAGTCCATGAAGAAGCAAATGCTTTTAGCAATGGAGCAGTCTCGAAAATTTCTGGAGAAAGAAAAAATTGCGCTACAACAAGCTCAGGAAGCTATAGCTGCCAAGGAAACTGCTGAGGCTGAAGCCACAAAAGCTGCTTCTCGAGAAAACACCCTGCCTGAGTTGATGATTGAGGCAAGCTCGGAAATGGCGGGTATGTTCCTTAGGCTAATCCTTCTCTTTTTTTTTACTTTGCCTGTTTTCTGCCTTTAACTGGTATACTGTCGCCAAATAGGTCCCTTTTTGGATGCTGAGGCCGAAGATCAAAGAGTGGACACAAGATCGAATTTCCTTATTAACTTGGGACTGGATCACGGCGTCCTTTTCTGGGCTACCCCAGAACGTACCCGACAAATTGTGAGATTCCAAGACCGCTCGTGCCAAGTTCGGGAGTTTCTTGAGTTTTGCTCCAACACTTTATCCAAAATTTTCAATGCTATGTTTCCTCGGAATATTCAACCAAAATCTCTCCGCGAGCTAATGGAGAAATTTAAGGATGCTCAGAAGATCCATGGATTTGTAAAAGCTCAACTGACAGCTGGTGCTAAGGTTACCCTTATTATGCTTCATATCTACCACCCCAAACTTGATACGACAAAGGTAGTGGAAACTGTTCATGCTAAGCTGAGGCAACGGCGAAGAGGTATTGATAAAATTAATGCACGGATTACCCCAGTCGCTGAGGAAATAATTGATGACCTTCTTCGGATGGACGCCGACTTTTTTGCAGACGGCCATTATGCCGATTTTCTGGGTGCCGCTCCCGAAGAAGCTAGAGTAAATATTGACGACCTATTGGGTCGCAACTGAATTTGTATTTTGTCGATAAGAACTGTAACTTTGCTGTATGTATGTTGTAAGTTGTATATATTTTTTTTCTTCCCTCAAGCCCCCGAGCGTCTCGGCGAAGAACTGCTATATTGTTTTTGCGAGGTTAAACCAAGGCAAACAAATTGTAATGAGTATACTATATTTGTGGGTATTAGCCCCCGAGCTTTTGTTCTTTTTTGATTGCTATTTTGTATCTTCTTTTTATTTGGCGAGGTATTTGGTACCAAGGCGAAATATTTTTGCCAGTTAGATTTATCTATATTGTATATATATTGTAACTTCGAAGCGTAAACCCCCGAGCGTGTCGAAGAAAAAGATATATATCTCCACTATCTTTATTATATTGCAGCACCGCGAGCCCGCCTCATTAAAAACCTTTTCCGGCCCCACTCGGTGCCCCGAAAAAGGAAAAGAGTGCGTCTGAAAACTCGCGGGCGTTTCGGTACATTATATTTTTACAAGGAGGACTATATTTCGGCACTAAGCGTAGAAACGCCTTAGCTGCGCCACGTTCCAGGGGTTTTTCTCGGGAACCCCCGTCTTCTTATCTTTGATCATGTATGCTCCTCCTTCGATGACTTCCGTGACAATGTAAGAGCCAAGCCATGGTGAATCGAGTTTTTCAGTACTCTGTTGATTGAGTCGTAGAACTAGATCTCCAACCTGAAAGTATCTTGGTCGCAAACGTCGACTATGGTAATTTTTCAGATCTTGCTGGTACTTGGTGACCCGTGATAATACTTCATCTCGAGCTTCGTCCAGTGCATCGACATCGTCCTATAATGCTCTTCTGGAAGTTTCTTCATCGTACTCCGTGACTCTTGGAGAATCATGCTCTATTTCTATCGGCAATACTGCCTCTGCTCCGTGGACCAGAAAGAACGGAGTCTCCTGCGTCGCTGTATTTGGTGTTGTTCGAATACTCCATAATACACTTGGCAACTCTTCTGGCCACGTATGCCGAGCTTTTTCCAATGGCCCCAACAAACGCTTCTTGATGCCATTGCAGATGATGCCATTGGCTTTCTCGACTTGGCCGTTAGTTTGCGGGTGCGCAACTGATGCAAAGTGTAGTTTGATTCCTACTTCTGCGCAGTATGCCTTGAATTCGTTGGATGTAAAATTACTTCCATTGTCCGTGACGATGCTGTGAGGTACTCCAAACCTAAAGACGATACTTTTCACGAACTTGATTGCAGATGCTGTGTCTGGTGAATTTATCGGCTTTGCTTCTATCCACTTTGTAAATTTGTCGACAGCGACGAGCAAATACTCGTACCCTCCTGGCGAAGCTTTGTGTAGTTTTCCCACCATATCGAGGCCCCATTGTGCGAAAGGCCACGACAACGGTATTGGCGTCAGTTCTGCTGCCGGAGAATGAGGTTTTGCGGCAAATCTCTGGCACGCGTCGCAAGTGCGAACTATCTCTTTTGCATCCTCAATTGCTGTCAACCAATAAAATCCTGCTCTGAAAACCTTGGCTGCTATAGCTCGACTGCTTGCATGATGGCCACATACTCCTTCGTGTACGTCTTTCAACATTATCCGTCCTTCTTCGGGTGTGACGCACCTTTGTAACACTCCCGAAATACTTTGTTTGTCTAACTCCCCTTTGACCATAGTGAAGGCCTTAGAACGTCTAATAACTCGCCTTGCTTCAACTGGATCGTCGGGTATTCTTTTACTGAGGATTGATGGCGTGTATTTCACACGTTCGTTGGGCAACCCCAAGAGGAAGGTATGATGCGCACAGCAGCAAGTTTTCCCTCAGAAAGAAACCAAGGTTTATCGAACCAGGAGGAGCCAAGAAGCACGTTGAAGGTTGATGGCGGCGAGATGTAGTGCGGCGCAACACCAGGGATTCCGGCGCCAACGTGGAACCTGCACAACACAACCAAAGTACTTTGCCCCAACGAAACAAGTGAGGTTGTCAATCTCACCGGCTTGCTGTAACAAAGGATTAACCGTATTGTGTGGAAGATGATTGTTTGCAGAGAAAGCAAGTAAAAACAAGTATTGCGATAGATTGTATTTCAGTAAAGAGAATTGGACCGGGGTCCACAGTTCACTAGAGGTGTCTCTCCCATAAGACGAACAGCATGTTGGGTGAACAAATTACAGTTGGGCAATTGACAAATAAAGAGAGCATGACAATGCACATACATATCATGATGAGTATAGTGAGATTTAATTGGGCATTACGACAAAGTACATAGACCGCCATCCAACCGCATCTATGCCTAAAAAGTCCTCCTTCACGTTATCATCCGAACCCCTCCAGCATTAAGTTGCAAAGCAACAGACAATTGCATTAAGTATGGTGCGTAATGTAATCAACAACTACATCCTTAGACATAGCATCAATGTTTTATCCCTAGTGGCAACAAGCACAACACAACCTTAGAACTTTCTGTCACTCGTCCCAGTGTCAATGCGGGCATGAACCCACTATCGAGCATAAGTACTCCCTCTTGGAGTTAAAAGCATCTACTTGGCCAGAGCATCTACTAATAACGGAGAGCATGCAAGATCTTAAACAACACATAGCATAACTTTGATAATCAACATAACAAGTATTCTCTATTCATCGGATCCCAACAAACGCAACATATAGAATTACATATAGATGATCTTGATCATGATAGGCAGCTCACAAGATCCGACAATGATAGCACAATGGGGAGAAGACAACCATCTAGCTACTGCTATGGACCCATAGTCCAGGGGTAGACTACTCACTCATCACTCCGGAGGCGACCATGGCGGTGTAGAGTCCTCCGGGAGATGATTCCCCTCTCCGGCAGGGTGCCGGAGGCGATCTCCGGGATCCCCCGAGATGGGATCGGCGGTGACGGCGTCTCGGTAAGGTTTTCCGTATCGTGGCTCTCGGCATCGGGGGTTTCGTCACGGAGGCTTTAAGTAGGCGGAAGGGCAAGTCGAGAGGCGGCACGGGGGCCCGCACCATAGGCCGGCGCGGCCGGGGGTGGGTCCGCGCCGCCCTAGGGTTTGGCCACCCCGTGGCCCCTCTTCGTCTCGTCTTCGGTCTTCCGGAAGCTTCGTGTAAAAATAGGCCTCTCGGGCTTTTATTTCGTCCAATTCCGAGAATATTTCTTTACTAGGATTTCTGAAACCAAAAACAGCTAGAAAACAAGAATCGGCACTTCGGCATCTTGTTAATAGGTTAGTTCCAGAAAATGCACGAATATGACATAAAGTGTGCATAAAACATGTAGATAACATCAATAATGTGGCATGGAACACAAGAAATTATCGATACGTTGGAGACGTATCAGCATCCCCAAGCTTAGTTCCGCTCGTCCCGAGCAGGTAAAACGATAACAAAGATAATTTCGGAGTGACATGCCATCATAATCTTGATCATACTATTTGTAAAGCATATGTAATGAATGCAGCGATCAAAACAATGTGTATGACATGAGTAAACAAGTGAATCATAAAGCAAAGACTTTTCATGAATAGCACTTCAAGACAAGCATCAATAAGTCTTGCATAAGAGTTAACTCATAAAGCAATAATTCAAAGTAAAGGTATTGAAGCAACACAAAAGAAGATTAAGTTTCAGCGGTTGCTTTCAACTTGTAACATGTATATCTCATGGATATTGTCAACATAGAGTAATATAATAAGTGCAATAAGCAAGTATGTAGGAATCAATGCACAGTTCACACAAGTGTTTGCTTCTTGAGGTGGAGAGAAATAGGTGAACCGACTCAACATTGAAAGTAAAAGAATGGTCCTCATAGAGGAAAAGCATCGATTGCTATATTTGTGCTAGAGCTTTGATTTTGAAAACATGAAACAATTTTGTCAACGGTAGTAATAAAGCATATGCATCATGTAAATTATATCTTATAAGTTGCAAGCCTCATGCATAGTGTACTAATAGTGCTCGCACCTTGTCCTAATTAGCTTGGACTACCTGGATTATCACCGCAATACATATGCTTTAACCAAGTTTCACAAAGGGGTACCTCTATGCCGCCTGTACAAAGGTCTAAGGAGAAAGCTCGCATTTGGATTTCTCGCTTTTGATTATTCTCAACTTAGACATCCATACCGGGACAACATAGACAACAGATAATGGACTCGTCTTTTAATGCTTTAAGCATTTGACAACAATTAATTCTTTTCTCATTAGAGATTTGAGGATGTTTGTCCAAAACTGAAACTTCCACCATGGATCATGGCTTTAGTTAGCGGCCCAATGTTCTTCTCTCACAATATGCATGCTCAAACCATTCAACTTAGTGTAGATCGCCCTTACTTCAGACAAGACGAACATGCATAGCAACTCACATGAAATTCAACAATGAGTTGATGGCGTTCCCCAGTAAACATGGTTATCGCACAACAAGCAACTTAATAAGAGATAAAGTGCATAATTACATATTCAATACCACAATAGTTTTTAAGCTATTTGTCCCATGAGCTATATATTGCAAAGGTGAATGATGGAGTTTTAAAGGTAGCACTCAAGCAATTTACTTTGGAATGGCGGGAAAATACCATGTAGTATAGGTAGGTATGGTGGACACAAATGGCATAGTGGTTGGCTCAAGTATTTTGGATGCATGAGAAGTATTCCCTCTCGATACAAGGTTTAGGCTAGAAAGGCTTATTTGAAACAAACACAAGGATGAACCGGTGCAGCAAAACTCACATAAAAGACATATTGAAAACATTATAAGACTCTACACCGTCTTCCTTGTTGTTCAAACTCAATACTAGAAATTATCTAGACCTTAGAGAAACCAAATATGCAAACCAAATTTTAGCATGCTCTATGTATTTCTTCATTAATGGGTGCAAAGCATATGATGCAAGAGCTTAAACATGAGCACAACAATTGCCAAGTATCACATTACCCAAGACATTTTTAGCAATTACTACATGTATCATTTTCCAATTCCAACCATATAACAATTTAACGAAGGAGAAACTTCGCCATGAATACTATGAGTAGAAACCA
The DNA here is from genome assembly GCF_022539505.1 of Lolium rigidum. NCBI lineage: Eukaryota > Viridiplantae > Streptophyta > Magnoliopsida > Poales > Poaceae > Lolium > Lolium rigidum. The sequence goes on from NC_061513.1 coordinate 104,748,512, forward strand.
AGGACATATTTGTCCATATGCTACAGCGGAGTGTGTATCTCTCCCATAAAGTGAATGCTAGGATCCATTTTATTCAAACAAAACAAAAACAAAAACAAACCGACGCTCCAAGAAAAAGCACATAAGATGTGGCCGAATAAAAATGTAGTTTCAGGGGAGGAACTCGATAATTTGTTGATGAAGAAGGGGATGCCTTGGGCATCCCCAAGCTTAGACGCTTGAGTCTTCTTGATATATGCAAGGGTGAACCACGGGGTGCATCCCCAAGCTTAGAGCTTTCACTCTCCTTGATCATGTTGCATCATACTCCTCTCTTGATCCTTGAAAACTTCCTCCACACCAAACTCGAAACAACTCATTAGAGGGTTAGTGCACAATATAAATTGACATATTCAGAGGTGACACAATCATTCTTAACACTTCTGGACATTGCATAATGCTACTGGACATTAGTGGATCAAAGAAATTCATCCAACATAGCGAAAGAGGCAATGCGAAATAAAAGGCAGAATCTGTCAAAACAGAACAGTTCGTATTGACGAATTTTAAAATGGCACCAGACTTGCTCAAACGAAAATGCTCAAATTGAATGAAAGTTGCGTACATATCTGAGGATCATGCTCGTAAATTGGCGTAATTTTCTGAGCTACCTACAGGGAGATAGACCCAGATTCGTGACAGCAAAGAAATCTGGAACTGCGCAGTAATCCAAATCTAGTACTTACTTTTCTATCAACGGCTTAACTTGGCACAACAAAACTCAAAACTAAGATAAGGAGAGGTTGCTACAGTAGTAAACAACTTCCAAGACACAAAATAAAAACAAAGTACTGTAGGTAAAAACATGGGTTGTCTCCCATAAGCGCTTTTCTTTAACGCCTTTCAGCTAGGCGCAGAAAGTGTGTATCAAGTATTATCGAGAGATGAAGCATCAACATCATAGTTTGTTCTAATAATAGAATCATAAGGTACCTTTATTCTCTTTCTAGGGAAGTGTTCCATACCTTTCTTGAGAGGAAATTGATATTTTATATTACCTTCCCTCATATCAATAATAGCACCAACAGTTCGAAGAAAAGGTCTTCCCAATATAATGGGACAAGATGCATTGCATTCAATATCCAAGACAACAAAATCAACGGGAACAAGATTATTGTTAACGGTAATGCGAACATTATCAACTTTACCCAAAGGTTTCTTTGTAGAATGATCAGCAAGATTAACATCCAAATAACAATTTTTCAGCGGTGGCAAGTCAAGCATATTATAAATTTTCTTAGGCATAACAGAAATACTTGCACCAAGATCACATAAAGCATTACAATCAAAATCTTTAACCTTCATCTTAATGATGGGCTCCCAACCATCTTCTAGCTTTTTAGGAATAGAGGCTTCGCGCTCTAATTTCTCTTCTCTAGCTTTTATGAGAGCATTTGTAATATGATGCGTGAAAGCCAAATTTATAGCACTAGCATTAGGACTTTTAGCAAGTTTTTGCAAGAACTTTATAACTTCAGAGATGTGGCAATCATCAAAATTCAAACCATTATAATCTAAAGCAATGGGATCATCATCCCCAATGTTGGAAAAAATTTCAGCAGCTTTATCACGAGCAGTTTCAGCAGTTTTAGCAGTTTCGAGCAGTTTTCGCGCTTTGCATTAGAAGTGGAAACATTGCTAACACCAATTCTTTTATTAGTATGAGTAGGAGGTGCAGCAACATGTGTAGCATTAGCATTACTAGTGGTGGTAATAGTCCAAACTTTAGCATATCGAGGCCCCATTGTGCGAAAGGCCACGACAACGGTATTGGCGTCAGTTCTGCTGCCGGAGAATGAGGTTTTGCGGCAAATCTCTGGCACGCGTCGCAAGTGCGAACTATCTCTTTTGCATCCTCAATTGCTGTCAACCAATAAAATCCTGCTCTGAAAACCTTGGCTGCTATAGCTCGACTGCTTGCATGATGGCCACATACTCCTTCGTGTACGTCTTTCAACATTATCCGTCCTTCTTCGGGTGTGACGCACCTTTGTAACACTCCCGAAATACTTTGTTTGTCTAACTCCCCTTTGACCACAGTGAAGGCCTTAGAACGTCTAATAACTCGCCTTGCTTCAACTGGATCGTCGGGTATTCTTTTACCGAGGATTGATGGCGTGTATTTCACACGTTCGTTGGGCAACCCCAAGAGGAAGGTATGATGCGCACAGCAGCAAGTTTTCCCTCAGAAAGAAACCAAGGTTTATCGAACCAGGAGGAGCCAAGAAGCACGTTGAAGGTTGATGGCGGCGAGATGTAGTGCGGCGCAACACCAGGGATTCCGGCGCCAACGTGGAACCCGCACAACACAACCAAAGTACTTTGCCCCAACGAAACAGGTGAGGTTGTCAATCTCACCGGCTTGCTGTAACAAAGGATTAACCGTATTGTGTGGAAGATGATTGTTTGCAGAGAAAGCAGTAAAAACAAGTATTGCAGTAGATTGTATTTCAGTAAAGAGAATTGGACCGGGGTCCACAGTTCACTAGAGGTGTCTCTCCCATAAGACGAACAAGCATGTTGGGTGAACAAATTACAGCTTGGGCAATTGACAAATAAAGAGAGCATGACAATGCACATACATATCATGATGAGTATAGTGAGATTTAATTGGGCATTACGACAAAGTACATAGACCGCCATCCAACTCGCATCTATGCCTAAAAAGTCCACCTTCGAGGTTATCATCCGAACCCCTCCAGTATTAAGTTGCAAAGCAACAGACAATTGCATTAAGTATGGTGCGTAATGTAATCAACAACTACATCCTTAGACATAGCATCAATGTTTTATCCCTAGTGGCAACAAGCACAACACAACCTTAGAACTTTCGTCACATCGTCCCGGTGTCAATGCGGGCATGAACCCACTATCGAGCATAAGTACTCCCTCTTGGAGTTAAAAGCATCTACTTGGCCAGAGCATCTACTAATAACGGAGAGCATGCAAGATCTTAAACAACACATAACATAACTTTGATAATCAACATAACAAGTATTCTCTATTCATCGGATCCCAACAAACGCAACATATAGAATTACATATAGATGATCTTGATCATGATAGGCAGCTCACAAGATCCGACAATGATAGCACAATGGGGAGAAGACAACCATCTAGCTACTGCTATGGACCCATAGTCCAGGGGTAGACTACTCACTCATCACTCCGGAGGCGACCATGGCGGTGTAGAGTCCTCCGGGAGATGATTCCCCTCTCCGGCAGGGTGCCGGAGGCGATCTCCAGGATCCCCCGAGATGGGATCGGCGGTGACGGCGTCTCGCAAGGTTTTCCGTATCGTGGCTCTCGGTACCGGGGGTTTCGTCACGGAGGCTTTAAGTAGGCGGAAGGGCAAGTCGAGAGGCGGCACGGGGGCCCGCACCATAGGCCGGCGCGGCCGGGGGTGGGGCCGCGCCGCCCTAGGGTTTGGCCACCCCGTGGCCCCTCTTCGTCTCGTCTTCGGTCTTCCGGAAGCTTCGTGTAAAAATAGGCCTCCGGGCTTTTATTTCGTCCAATTCCGAGAATATTTCTTTACTAGGATTTCTGAAACCAAAAACAGCGTAAAACGAAAGAACCGGCACTTCGGCATCTTGTTAATAGGTTAGTTCCAGAAAATGCACGAATATGACATAAAGTGTGCATAAAACATGTAGATAACATCAATAATGTGGCATGGAACACAAGAAATTATCGATACGTTGGAGACGTATCAAGGATATATGATATGTACGCCTGCATCCATGGAGTTTGCACCATCATTACTAAGTCATGTTCCTCTTCTTCACCTTCCGATGTTTCTTTTGAAGACTCCGAAGTTTTCACGTCTTTCTTTTTCTTCGGTGATTTCTTCGGCTTGGTAGATCTTTCGGCTATCTCCTCCCAGAACACGCCTGGTGGAATTGCGAGACACTGCAACCCGATATTCGCGAGAACATCGGCCTCATCATTACTCAGCCTGCTGATATGATTGACTTCGCAGCCATCAAACAGCTTCTCTAGCTCATTGTAAACTTCTTTGTATGCGACCATACTATCGTTGACTGCATCGCACTGATTCATGACTTCCTGAGCCACCAATTGTGATTCGCCGAAGATTTTTAATCGAGTTGCGCCGCAAGCTTTCGCCATCTTCATCCCGTGTATGAGGGCTTCGTACTCTGCCTCATTGTTAGATGCGTTTGGAAACGTCATCCTTAAGACATATTTTAACTTGTCGCCTTCAGGTGATATTAGTATCACGCCTTCTCCTTCTCCCTCTAATCCCTTAGACCCGTCGAAGTTCATCGTCCAGGTTCTCGATAGATCCGGTGGTCCCGTATTTTGTAGCTCCATCCACTCTGGGATGAAGTCTGGTATAATTTGCGACTTTATTGCTTTTCTTTTTTCATACGTGATGTCCCGAGGAGAAAGTTCTATTCCCCAAAGGGAGACACGACCTGTAGCTTCTGGATTGTTTAGTATATTGGATAGAGGTGCCTCGTTGACCACTATTATCGGATGCGCCGAAAAATAGTGCCGCAATTTTCTTGCGGTTGTAAACACTCCGTATGCTAGTTTCTGGTACTGCGGGTACCGCTATTTTGAAGGCGATAAAACTTCACTGATGAAATATACCGGTCTCTGCACTCCATGGAGTTTTCCTTCTGGTTCTCTTTCGACAACCAGCGTCGTGCTGACCACCTGGGGTGTAGCCGCAATGTATAACAGGAGGGGTTCCTTCTCTTTGGCGCTACCAAGATTGGTGGTGTCGAAATTGTGCGTTTAAGATCCTCGAAAGCTCTATATGCCTCTTCATTCCACTGGAACTTCTCTCCTTGTTTGATTAGGGCGTAGAACAGTAACGCTTTTTCTCCCAATCTGGCGACGAATCTGCTTAAAGCTGCGACTCGCCCAGTTAGCTGTTGTATTTCTTTCAACTTCGTTGGCTTCCTCATTGTTACGATAGCTTAGATTTTTTCGGGATTAGCTTCAATCCCTCTTGCTGAGACTAAAAACCCAAGAAGTTCTCCTGCAGGGACGCCGAAAGAACACTTCATAGGATTCAGCTTGAGACAAAACTTGTCGAGGTTGTGGAAAATTTCTTTTAAATCCTCGATCAGTGTTATCCCCTTTTTTGATGTTATGACGACATCGTCAATGTACACTTGTACGTTTTTCCCAATATGTGTTGCCAAGCACTTCTGCATCATCCGCTGATATGTTGCTCCCGCGTTTTTCAGACCAAAAGGCATTGTTCTGTAACAAAACACGCCATAAGGTGTTATGAATGCTGTCTTGACTTCATCTTCTTCTTTTAATCTGATATGGTTATAACCATAATAGGCGTCCAGGAAGGAAAGACGTTCACATCCTGCCGTAGAGTCGATGATTTGATCGATCCTTGGGAGGGGAAAGTGATCCTTTGGACAGTGTTTATTGAGACACGTAAAGTCGACACACATGCGAAGGACTTTCGTGTTTTTCTTTGGGACCAGCACTGGGTTAGCTACCCACGTGGCCTCTGTATGTAGCTCTTTGATAAAACCAGTTTCTCTGAGTCGATCAATTTCTGAAAGCATAGCTTTGCGGTTAGGTTCCGAAAAACGTCGCAAAGGTTGTTTTATTGGTCTCGCTATTGGTTCCAAGTTTAAGTGGTGCTCGGCAAGTTACCTGGGTACTCCTGGCATGTCAGCTGGACACCATGCGAAGATTTTCCAGTGCTCACGGAGGAACTTGACGAGCGCGCTTTCCTATGCGAGGTCCATATCTGTCGCGATGGACATCGTTTTGTTCGGATCTGTCGGGTGAATCTGCACCTCCTTGGAGTCTTTAGTAGTGTTGAAAGTTGGTTCCCTGAGTGGCCTTCCTGCGTCTGGCAACACATCATAATCAGTTGTGAGCCTTGACGCCATATATTCTGCTTGCATCCCGAAAGTTTCTGATAGTTGGTGAAAATCCTTGTCGCATTTATCAGCTAACGCGAAACTACCTTTGACTGTAATTGGTCCTTTGGGTCCAGGTAACCTCCACAACAGGTACGTCTAATGTCGTACCGCCATAAACCTGGCATATGCTGGTCGTCCCAACAAGGTGTGATATTGCGACGGAAAATCCACGACTTCAAACTCCAGCTTCTCTATCCTGTAATTTTCTCGGGTCCCAAACTGAACGTCGAGATTGATCTTTCCCAATGGATAATTCGGCTTCTCTGGTGTAATCCCATGGAAACGTGTGTCCGTGGGTTTTAAATTTGCCAGGGATATGTTCATCTTCCTTAATGTATCTGCATACATAAGGTTTAAACTGCTTCCTCCATCTATAAATACTCGAGATACATCGAATCCCGCGATCACCGCTGGTAGAATAAGTGCTGACTGTCCTGGTCGAGGAACTTGCTGTGGGTGATCCGCAATTGTGAAACCAATATCTTGTCCCGACCAATTTAGGTACTCTTTCATCGGTGGGGGCATCTTCTCTGCCAAGAACACTTGTCATGAGTTTACTTTCTGCTGCCTGTTAGAAGGCCTAGCTTTCTGAATCATCAAAACCGCGCCATTAGAGTTAGGGTCAACATATGGAGGTGGCTGTGGTGCTGCCTCTATTCTGAGTTGGTGTCGATTTTCGTCCGTAATCGCGGGAGGAGGTGGTAGATGGATCTCACTCCTGGGCCCTTGGGGGTTTCTATTTGTTGCTTGAGCATTAGCGAACCCTGCAACCCTCAACATTTCTTGGAAATTGCGACAATCCTTCTGCAGATGTCCTGATTGCCTCTTCCCATTATTGTCGAGATAAAAATGCATCTGACATGGCCCGTTCATCATATCTTCGGGAGATACGAAAGGTCTTTGAAACCTTGATCCACTATTTTGCATGTTATTCCGAGAGTCATCTCTATTGTTGCCTTGCTCGTTACTCCTTTGATAATTATCTCTATTGTTTCCTCCATTGTTTTCCCGAAAACCAGCCGATATTTGGCCAGGGGTATCGTAACTCAAAAATTGTCGAGGAAATCGTCGCCTATTTTTAAAATTTCGACCGTGGTCCTCCTCTGGTGACCTGTGTCGTTTATTATGTACAGCATCTTCACCATCTGCCCATCTGTTTGCTATTTCCATTAATGCTGATATTGTCCTTCGGTTGGTTCTTCCCAAGTCCTCCACAAAATCTCCTCGTCGAACTCCTGCTACAAACGCATCTATCGCTCTCTCGTCAGATATATTTTCTGCCGAGTTTTTAATGATGTTCCACCTTTGGATGTACTTCCTCATTGACTCATCGTGCTTTTGTCGAGATGATCTCAACTCCTCTAGTGTCGCAGGCTTTTTGCAGGTTGATCGGAAGTTCTTGACAAACACGTCCTCAAAACTGTCCCAGCTGTCGATGGAGCCTGGGGGAAGCTTCTTTATCCACGATCTTGCGGCTCCACTCAGATGTACTTGGATGCTCTGCATGGCTGTTGCTCTGGTTCCTCCTATCAGCTTCACCATCTCGAGATAATCAACTAGCCAATCCTCTGGATCTTGCAAGCCGTCGAATTTTTTAAAGTTATCGGGTAATTTAAACCCTGAAGGAACTCGAGTTTTTCGGACCCTCCTTGTAAAGCACAGCAACCCACACATATCCTCGTCATCTAACTCTGGGGAGTGTCGATGTTCCCTTCTATTTTGTCGTGCTCTGTCCACTCGTGCTTGCGCTGCTGTGTCTCGTGCTCCACTTGTTCTCTCGGGACCTGGCGCTGCTGCAGCGGGTCGTGGACTATTTTGCCTTGCTGAACCTTCGGGAGGCGTTGTTATAAACGCCGTTCCCATGGCCCCGACTCCTGCCATGGCCATATTGTACAATGCTTCTCGTGGATCTCCGGGAGGTGGCTTGGATGCAAGGATGAATGCTTGCGTCGCCATGTACCTAGCTTCTGGTGTCTTAGGAATAATGTTCCCCCTCGTGTCGATTGACATAAAAGACATATCGAGGTTTTGAACTAGGTTTTTTCTCTCTCTGCTTCAGGTATATTTTGCAGGCGAGATCTTTCTCTCCTTCGAGCTTCCCTGTGACTATCTCCCGAAGTTCCTGAATGTCAACTTAGCTCCGCTCTTCGCCTGCTTGATGCAGAGGCTGCTTCCTGCCTTCTATCCAACTCGATTTTCTGTTTCTCGAGCTCCCTCCTGATACGGGCAAGCCTATATTGGTATGCTTGTGACTCCTCAGGTGTTGCCGCAATAGTCATTGGTTCTGTGCCATCGATAGCTCTTGCGACTCGATCCCACACGGCCTTCGGAAATTGTACCATCTCTCGTGTTCCTGCCCCGATATATTTTGTTCCCAAACCTCGCGCAAGATCTGCGGGATCGACATACGGATTTCCCGCATCATCGAAATCCTCTGACGTTGCTGGTTCTGCCCGGCTTGGTTCTCCAATTGCGTAGATCTGATGATATTTTGGATGCTGGACTTTGTCAGGTTTGGTGACACCATCATAGAGATTGGTGAAGACCTTTCCAATGGTGATGGATTTGTTGATGAAGTTGAGGTTGTCGGTGTCGCTCGAGTCATCGCTTATATAGGAGTCCGCAGATGACTCGAAGGACATGTCGCTGAAGATTTTGACGAGTTTTTCGCTCGCCCTGGTGCTGATGAAGCGTGGCGATGAAATCTCCTCATCGCCTGACTCGACTGGTGATGCTGAGCTCGAAAAGTCGGGATCGACCGCCGATAATCCCGACGAGATCGGAATTTCGAGACGATACGCTCCTTCTTTCTCGACGCGGAAGTGGAACTTTCCAAACGTCATCTCCATGGGCTCCTCCAGATACGCATATGCATCCAAACGGGAGGGCGGGTGAGGAACAAAATCAACGAGACCAGTTTCGATCTGTTTACCTCTGTCCACTGCGTTGCTTCCAGTTGATGAAGTCGACGATCTTGAACGTGACATCGAGATCAGCTCCTTCACACCTCTAATTCCCACAGACGGCGCCAATTGACAAAGTATTAACTTATCAATGCCTACAAGTTGTAGACTAGGGTTTTAGTTGGAAGTAGAGGGCAAGTAGATCTCGAAGGTTTCAGCCGAAAAGTACTCGACGATATGAAAACTAGGGTTTGTGAGACAATGACTCGATGCTTTCTTTGTCCCTCGACTCCCCCTTATATAGGAGGCGGAGCCGAGGGATTCGTGATACACAAGTTTACAGAGTCCGGGAGGGTTTCTAGCCCATCCCGCAAGATTACAAATAATGCTTCCTATTACAAATCTAGCTTTCCTTAATAGTATCTTGGGCTTCCGAATCTTCTTGCTCTTTGAGTTATGGGCCTTCAGTAAACCCCGGGTACCATCTTCGGCAGGCCCATTGGGGATGCCTATGTCAGCAGGCGACAGAGGCCCACCAACCAGATGCGCTTGGGCGCCCCCGATCAGGGCGCGGTCAAGGGTTTTGTCGAGCCGTTGGACTCGAACGGGTGGAGATCATTCTAACATTCTCCCCCTTGATCTCAACTTTACTTTTAACTTTATACATTCATTTTATTCGTTTCATTTTGGATCAGTCCATAGGGCATGTTTCATCGTCACAGCTCTAATGCCGATAGAATCAGACAGCCACAATACACTTCTCTGTTTTGGAACAAATTCTTTTGCTTTTGGGCCTCTTATGATCCAGGATAGGTAAGACTTTCCCTTAAACCCATGCCGGCTACGTGTTCCTTGAACACGCTGGGTGGTAAGCCTTTCGTTAGCGGATCCGCAAGCATATATTTTGTCCTTATATGCTCGAGACTTATAGTTTGATCCTGGACCTTGTGTTTCACAACATAATACTTAACCTCAATTGGTTTCGTAGTTGTACTCGACTTGTTGTTATGAGCATAAAATACCGCGGGCTCATTGTCGCAGTACATCTTTAGTGGTTTGTCAATACAATCTACCACTTTCAAGTCGGGTATGAATTTCTTTATAATGCCTGCCCCGTGGCTTCATAACATGCTATAAATTCTGCATACATCATGGATGATGCAACTATCGTCTGTTTGGAGCTTCTCCATGAAATAGCTCCCCCTGCGATGGTGAATACATATCCAGATGTGGATTTTCTATCATCTTTATCCCCCGCAAAATCTGCATCTGAATACCCTTTTATTTCTAGGGAATAAGATCTTCTGTATGTTAGCATGTAGTTCTTTGTGCCTTTCGCATAACGCAATGCCTTCTTTACCATTTTACAGTGTTCAAAACCTGGATTTTCTTGATATCTACCGAGTACTCCGGTGATAAATGCTAAGTCGGGGCGAGTGCACACTTGTGCATAGTGTATGCTTCCAATAGCCGAAGCATATGGAACCGCTTTCATTTGATCGAGCTCGTATTGATTTACCACTTTTAAACTTTGCATAAACACAATTGTCCTCAATATTTTCTTTAAATCCAAATCTCTTAATTGTTTCATTAAACTTTAGATACCACTATCTAGAGGCTTGCTTTAATCCATAAATGGATTTCTTTAGGCGGCATCCCATTTCTTCCTTACCTTCCATGATAAAACCTTTAGGTTGTTTCGTAGAAATTTTCTTCTAAATCCCCGTTTAGAAATGCCGTCTTTACATCCATTTGATGCAACTCTAAATCAAAATGTGCAACTAGTGCCATTATGATTCTGAAGGAATCCTTACATGAGACTGGAGAAAATGTCTCATTGTAATCTATCCCTTCTCTTTGTGTAAATCCTTTTGCCACAAGTCGTGCTTTGTACTTTTCAAGAGGTGGCTGTTGCTGCTCCCTTTCATGCTCAACAAATGGTTCATTCGGCTCCTGACGGACAGGTTCCGAATTTTCACTCATCGTTGTCATGGGTGGAGTCACAACAGGCGCTTGCACCACAATCTCAGGGATCGTTGGTACATGTGCACATGGTAGCGCAAAAAATGGCTCCTGAGTCATCGGATTAGGTGCATGCACCCTCTTCTCCTCAAGATCAATTTTCCGAGCTACCATGCTCCCCTCATCATTTCGTCCTCTATTCTGACTTTTCAGGATAGCCAATAAAATGGCTGCTGACTGTTTTGGTATCTAACTTTGCGATATTTGGATTGAATACCTTGGCCTCAGCAGGGCTCCCCCACACTTTCAGGTGGTTTAGAGAAGGCACTCTCCCTGTCCATAGCTCATACGACGTTTTGGGCACCGATTTGCTTGGTACTCTGTTTAGAATGTGAATAGTGTTTTTTAACGCCTCAATCCACAATCCCAATGGTAGGGTGGTAGCTCATCATACTGCGCACCATATCCATAAGGGTACGGCTGCGCCTTTCAGCTACCCCATTCTGCTGAGGTTCGCCTGGCATCGAGTACTGGGCGACTATTCCAGTCTCCTGTAGGAACCTTGCAAAAGGTCCAGGGACTTGGCCATATGCAGTATGTCGACCGTAGTACTCCCCTCCACGATCAGACCTGACTTCAGCTTTGAATATTTTGAATTTATCCAACACTTCTGTTCTTTCTTTTATTGGATAAATATAACCATATCGGGAGTAATCATCCGTGAATGCTACGAACGAATCATAGCCATCCATACTTTTCACAGGAAATGGTCCACATATATCGGTGTGAATTATTTCTAGTGTTGTTGTGCTTCGATTTGCACCCTTTTTAATTTGCTTTACAAATTATCCTTTAATGCAATCAATGCACTGTTCTATATCTGAGAATTCTAATGGAGGAAGAATATCATTTTTAATGAGTCTTTCTATTCTCCCCCTCGAAATATGGCCTAAGCGACAGTGCCATAATTTCGATGATTCATCAGCTCTTTTTATTTTCTTTTTGTTGTTTGTCCGACGCGGACAACACGTTTTCACTCACATTACACACAGACAACACCCACATAGGCATTATTACACCATATGGCACACTTGCCATGTCATTCATGTCCATGTGTACTTTTTTGTCACTAGTTGCTTCAGCAGCTAGGTCGCACATATCTTTGAAAACCAGTGAACTGGCTCTTTATTCTTTCAAGATACTCCCCTACGGAAGCACACTCTACAATTGAGCCCACAATAGCGTTCTCAATTGTATTCTTTATAAATGGCACTTAGCCACTTTTTATACTGCCATGCAGCATCATCATCCTTGTCATTTCTGATTGGATCTTTTGGTCTGACCGGTTGTGGGAACCCAGTCCACCTCAGCACAAATCGACCTTCTTTTCTCCATTCAGTGTAGTTGTCACCTTTGAGGGTTGGAACATCCTTGATGCAGCTCATCAAGTAGTACCCACCTTTAAACCACAATGAAATGAGATCATAACAACATACAACTGTTGGTTAAAATTAGAACATACAACTGTTTGTAATTAAATCTATATCACCGTTGGGCAGAAAATAGAGATAAATGCACACCTTATTGCAACAAATCATGATCATGTCATTAATAACGTTGGTTAAAAAATAACAGTACCATAATTGTCACAATAATCACTTTGATTATCACTTTTGCACATGTTATTACAACAAAACATGATCATGCCATCAATAACGTTGGTCATAAAATGACATATCATAATTGTTTCAACAATCACTTTTAAGCAACTTTTTAAATTTTAATCATCACTTTTGCATTTTTCCAAATTGAAAATGCATCTTAACTATTTGCAGCGGAAACTTTGAAGTCAAACTTTAAACTTTTGCAGCGGAAACTTTGAAGTCAAACTTTAAAATTTTCAGAAGCATCTCTGTTACTTTTTAATTTCCAAAAACAAATATCTCGTTGGTTCAATTTGCTCAGGAAAAAACTTGACACAAATGCTTCTTTTGCTACATGCAGCGGAAACTGTGGATTTAAACTTTTAACTTTTGAGCTTTTTAGAGGCATTTCTTTTACTTTTTAATTTCTGCACAAATATTTCGTTGGTCCTATTTATTCAGAAAATCTTAGAAAAAAGTTCGCCAAAAAATGACCCAAAACTGTCTAAAAATGCCTCTGGAATTAATAAAACAGTAAACTATCGTGGCCCACGCGGCCCGCACGCGCCGAGCGATGCGCAGCAATGCGTCGCCGGCTGGCAGACGCGGCGCCCACGCGGCCAGCAGACGTGGCCCGCACGCGGTGCGGCCTGCTAACACGGCCTTGCCCACGTCGCCCACACGGCCCGCCACGCGGCCTGCCAAACGCGGCCTCCACGCGCCGACGTGGCCCTATCCTGGCCGTCCGATTCGATCGACGGTCCAGCACTTATTTCGGTCGGTATAAAAAGGGGGCCAACCGGCCAAACCCTAACCCTAGCTTCATTTCCCCCCGACCCCTGTCTCTTTCCTGCGTGCGGCAGCTGGAGAAGGGCGGCCGGCGCCTCCCGCCGACGACGGCGAGCGCACCATGGCCGGTTCCCCCACTTCCACAGCCACCTTACGACCCTTTCTTTCCTTTCTGGCGGCGCGGAGGCTGCTCCTCCCGTCCGCGCTCGTGGCCCCAGGTGGCTCGCCGACGGCGGCGACGGCTCCGCCCGGCGGCTCCTTGCGCTGGCTCTGCAGCCCCACCTGCCCTTTCTTTTATCCTTTTCATTTGGCCGGGGAAGAGCAGCCCGGTCTCTATTCGTTCTTTGCCTCCTCCCACCGAAAAAACCCTCACAGATTCATGGTAGAGGAGATAACCAGCAGCGGCTGTAGGGGCGGCTGCTCGCAGCAGGTGGCCGGGGCCGGGGACAGGCCCCTCCTCTTGCCCTTTTCTATTACCTCCACCACCAGATCCCGGCGCGACGGCCAAAGAACGGAGGCAGTACATGGCGCCCACTCGGTTTTCTTGCCGGTGAGTGCGTTCTCCCGCGGGTGAGCGCATCGCCGTCAAGATGACCGGAGGTGGTGCCCTTTCCTTTGACGGCGACCGTGAACAGCAGCGTAAGCCGGTGAGGATTCTTTTCTTTGCCCCGTCTCGCTGACGCAAGTGGAGTAGCCCTTCCTCCCGATGCCTCGGCATACCGATGCGCATCGGGATCGGGTGGGGCGGCGCGGCCTTGCGGCGGCACATACTTTGCCGGCGGACTGAGGCTCTGGCCGGTGATACTTTTCTTTCTCTTTTACGAAAAAATAGAGTTTCTGTTCGGTGGGGATGAACTAGGGTTTTCTTTTCTGAACTTTACCTGAGCACATGATCTACCAGATCTACTACGCTAAAACATGCTCTAATACCAATGTTAAACGTAGAGATCTACTAGGATAAAATTTGTGCCAGGATGAACAATATCGCAGGGGTTAATTACCTTTTCTCTTGGAGGCAGACAAGCCTCCCGACGTCGTCATGGAGATGGTGGCAACAGCGGATCGGTGAGGGAGTGGTGGCGGCGGAGCTTTCCGTTGGCACTGCGCAAACCGTAATCGGTGGGTCTGTAAGTGGGGCGAGTGGCAGCTCCAGATCACCTCGTGCTGAGTGCCACCAACCCCACCTCTCTTTATTGCGTAGGCGACAGGGGCCCACCAACCAGATGCGGTTGGGCGCCCCCGATCATGGCGCGGTCAAGGGTTTTGTCGAGCCGTTGGACTCGAACGGGTGGAGATCATCCTAACACCATGACCATGGGATATGACATGCTATCTTAACGTATAATTGACACGAAAGCGAAGTCAAACGTCGTACGCGATTGGTTCCATATAACTCCATCGGCGTACATTGAACAGTTTTGGTATCGATCGACTGATTCCACGTGTGTGCATATATAGCGAGATCAATCAAAGATGGCAACGGCCACAAAACGTGCTCTAACGTACGTAGCGTGGTGGCGGGTCTTTTCGATCCCAAATGCTGACATTACAAGCTAAAACATGAATTCAGATTGTTTTCTTGCCGTTCGAGCTAAAGATGGTACACAACATCATCACGATTAAACAGTCCAAGACACGAATCCCTTTACCAGCCCTTGAATCTTTCGTCCCGCGGCGTACCTACACATTTCTTTTTTTCTTTTTTTGTTTCTCTTGATGGATGCTCCATAATAATTTTCCATTGCATAAATTTGCCGAAAGTCTCGGCCCTCTAGATTTCACACTGTAGTGTTTAAATTTCCGCTCTTTCCTCTTGGAAAAGAATATCAAAATTGCAGCGTCAAATGTGTCCAATTTCATTTGCATGATAGTGCAACTTGTTTTCTTCTTTAAGATACACATTAAAGTCAAGGTCGAGATGATGATGGTTGGATGTTCTATTTCCAAAGAAATATATGCTAGCTGGATGTTGATCAAAATGCTTTCAAAGTCCCTGGCATTTTGATATAAAAAATCAGGCAACATATGGATAGCCAATCCAATTTTTGTGTTTTTCTTTTGGTGAAATAGTCTGTCGATGGTTTACCTTAATACATGGTGCTTCTGCGGTTGGTAGGTACAGGAACACGTCAATTACGACTGAATATCTTTGGAAACCAAAATGTAAATTAGGTTCTTCAATGAACTTTTAAAGAGATATGGATCCATCAGAGCATTGGTGGCTTGCATGTTTCCGTCGTCCATCCAATATTCAACGTTCGGATTCTAAGCAAGGACGTCGCCGAACACCAACTACCCTGCACAAAATACCAGAGATAGCATTCGTTTTTATTTTATCTCTCCATTCGTTTTTTTAGATAGGGAAGACCACAGCTAACATCAGTTGACTCCGCTACAACGACACAATCATCATCTTAGTAATACGGTCATACGAATACCGCAAACTCTGCACCCCTAATACACGCCCGTACTGCCTTCCACGCTTCCTCTACTAGTATAATTTACTCCAAATGATTATGCAGTGTATACAAGTCTGAAGTCTCAACACAATGCAGCGCATAATGCACTAGACAAATCAAGCTATATAAAAGACGTATACTTGTAGTATATTTTTTTTATATATATCTTAACAGAATGAACAGCAGGTACCCTGGGCTTTAAAACTCATTTAACAATCAACAAAAAGAAAAGACCACCACGAGATCACTCCCCACCCAAGGTGACACAGGGGCAATCCTAGCAACCACTACTATCGCCGCTGCCTCCCCCTCCTCCCACCCGCACCGCCATAGAAGGACGCCGCCAGGCAAATCCCGCGTGGCCGACAGCGGTGGCAAGGCAGTTTCTCAAGGTGGCATCAGAGGACTTGGGCGGTGGACTTCAGCGGCCTTGGCGCGCGGCTGGGCTTTGTCCTGGTGTACGACTGCAGGGTGAGACGAGTGGTGGTGGCGGACCTTGGTTGTCCTCCCGCAGTGCGGTCGATGGCAGTGTCAAGCTCGCGATCCAGTTGGCTGCGAGATTAGGGAGGTGCGGTTGCCGGTGAACACTGGGCTTCGACTTCGATAGTGGCAGATGATGGGGGTTGCAATCTAAGTCTCCTCTCTCAGTTTGCTCTGGGGAAAACCTGTTGGAGATATGCCCAAGAGGCAATAATAAATTAGTTATTGTTATATCTTAGTATTCATGATAAATGTTTACATCCCATGCTATAATTGTATCAACCGAAACATTGGTACATGTGTGTTATGTAAACAACAAGGAATCCCTAGTAAGCCTCTTGTATAACTAGCTTGTTGATTAATGGATGATCATGGTTTCGTGATCATGAACATTGGATGTTATTAATAACAAGGTTATGTCATTAGGTGAATGATATAATGGACACACACCCAAATGAGCGTAGCATAAGATCAAGTCATTAAGTTTCATTTGCTATAAGCTTTCGATACATAGTTGCCTAAGTCCTTCGACCATGAGATCATGTAAATCACTTACACCGGAAGGGTACTTTGATTACATCAAACGCCATTGCGTAAATGGGTGGTTATAAAGATGGGATTAAGTATTTGGAAAGTGTGAGTTGAGGCATATGGATCAATAGTGGGATTTGTCCATCCCGATGACGGATAGATATACTCCGGGCCCTCTCGGTGGAATGTCGTCCGATTAGCTTGCAAGCATATGATTGGATCATAAGAGATGACATACCACGGTACGAGTAAAGAGTACTTGTCGGTAACGAGGTTGAACAAGGTATGGAGATACCGATGATCGAACCTCGGACAAGTAAAATATCGCGAGACAAAGGGAATCGGCATCGTATGTAAATGGTTCAATCGATCACTAAGTCATCGTTGAATATGTGGGAGCCATTATGGATCTCCGGATCCCGCTATTGGTTATTGCTCGGAGAGGAGTCTCGACCATGTCTGCATAGTTCGCGAACCGTAGGGTGACGCGCTTAAGGTTCGATGTCGCATAAGTAGATTCGGAATGTGAGATGGAGTACGAAGTTTGTTCGGAGTCTCGGATGAGATCCAGGACATCACGAGGAGGTCCGGAATGGTCCGGAGAATAAGATTCATATATGGGAAGTTATTTTCCGGGGTTCGAAAAAGTTTCGGTGTTTGACCGAAGCTTCTAGAAGGTTCTAGAGGGCCACCGGTGGGCCCACCACCCCGGGAGGGACCACATGGGCCAAGGGAGTGCAGCCTGGCCTAATGGGCCAGGGGCACCTAGCCCTCAAGGCCCAGCCGGCCAGCCCCTAGGGATAAGATCAAATCCCGGAGGATAAGATCAAATCCCTAAAATCGAGGGAGCAATTTTTGAAAGGGAAGCAAACTTGAAAGGGGATGATTTCTGATCCCCCTTTCCTTCCGTGCGCTGGTGGGGCCCAAGGGGCTGCCTTGGACGCCCCTCCCTCTATAAATAGAGGAGAGGGGCAGCCGGCCACTTGCCTCTACACACCAAAGTCCGCCGCCCCCTCTCTCCTCCACCGCAAGTCCGCTCCGGCTTGGCGAAGCCCCGCAGCCTTTTCTCCTCCACCACCACCACCACGCCGTCGTGCTGCTGGGATTCCGAGGGGATCTACCACACCTCCGCTGCCCGCTGGAACGGGGAGAGGACGGGCTTCATCGACACCGTACGCACGACCGAGTACGGAAGTGCCGCCGCATTGCAGCACGGAACGATCGTCTACACCAACAACGAGATTAATCTCGTAGGCTTTGGAATCTTCGAGGGTTAGTCTCATCTCCATCTCGTTGCTTCGATCTTGTAGATTAGATCTTGGGTGTTCCATAGATTAGATCTATTGGTTTTATTCGTCTTGCGGTAGGAAATTTTTGTTTTCTATGCTACGAACCCCTTCAGTGGTATCAGAGCCATGTCTATGCATAGATCTGTTGCACGAGTAGAACACAATGGTTTTGTGGGCGTTGATGCTCTTGTTGCTTTAGTTTTTGCACTTTGCATCTTGCGGGATGGTGGGATGAAGCGGCCCGGGCTAACTTTACATGACCGCGTCTCATGAGACTTGCTCCACGCTTGACATGCAACTTGTATTGCATAAGTGGCTTTGCGGGTGTCTCGTCTCTCCCAAGCATAGTGAAGATTCCAATTTGCACTTTCTATTGTCAACACTAGTATCACCGTTGTGGTTCATGTTCGTAGGTAGATTGGATCTTACTCGAAAACCCTAAACCACGTAAAATATGCAAACCAAATTAGAGGCGTCTAACTTGTTTTTGCAGGGTTTGGTGATGTGATATGGCCATGATGTGATGATTATTATATTTGATGTATGAGATGTTCATTATTGTATTATGGCAACCGGCAGGAGCCTAATGGTTGTCTTTAAATTTGTTAAGACCTGCGTGTCTATTCTTCATGTAATAGCTTTATTTCAAGTAGTTGTTATAGTAGCTATAAGTGATGGACAACCATGAAGCAGTGCCATGGACCTTGGTGCAATGCTCGGTGATGATGGAGATCATGCTCGTGTGCTTTGGAGATGGAGATCAAAAGCACAAGAAGAAAGGCCATATCATATCACATATTATGAATTGCATGTGATGTTAATCCTTTATGCATCTTATCTTGCTTAGATCGCGACGGTAGCATTATAAGATGATCCCTCACATTAATATCAAGATAATAAAGTGTTCTCCCCTCGTATGCACCGTTGCTACAGTTCGTCGTTTTGAAGCATCTCGTGATGATCGGATGTGATAGATTCTACGTTCACATACAACGGGTGTAAGCCATGTTTGCACACGCGGAATACTTGGGTTTGCTTGGCGAGCCTAGCATGTACAGTACATGGCCTCGGGACACGAGAAACCGAAAGGTTGAACACGAGTCATATGGATGATATGATCAACATGTTGATGTTCACCATTGAAGCTACATCATCTCACGTGATGATCGGTTTTGGTGTAGTGGATATGGATTGTGTGCCACTTAACAACCATGAGGGATGTTGTATTAAGTGGGAGTTCATTAGTAATTAGATTAAAACATGAACTAATTATCATGAACATAGTCTGAATAGTATTTTGAATTAAAGTTTGTAGAATTGGCATCCGTTTTCTACCATGCGCTAGTCTTGTAATTGAGATAGAAATACTGTTAAGTCTGACAAGTAACTTTACGGACTGGTACCGTATTGTTAAAGAATCAAGATATGATTAAGTCTTAATGCAAACTTTTAGTAAACCTCACATTGATGATTCAAAGAGCAATGGTTTCAATTAGTACAAAATCATCTTGTCTCCGTGAAACTTGAAGTTCAAATCCGTTTGAAAAGTAAGGAGCTGAAAATTTTGTTTTCGTAAATAAGCGAGGTATGAGATATATGTGATATCTAAGACCTTATTGCAAGATGATAGAATATAATCTAGTGAGACTACATAAACTCATAAGTTTTATGGGAATGTACTAAGGTTGAAGACGCCAGGTGTCCCAATCCTCCAACTAAGTTGGGCACTAATGATATTCGCATATCCATGAAGTGATCGTCCTCAGTATGCACCGTTGCTAAGACTCGTCGTTTCGAAGCATCACGTGATGATCGGGTGTGATAGATTCTACGTGTGCATACAACGGGTGCAAGCCAGATTTGCACATGCGAATACGGAGGTTAAACTTTACGAGCCTAGCATGTACAGACATGGTCTCGGAAAGTCGTCATGATATGATGGATAAAATGATGAGTGAAATTGTTCATCATATTACAAAGTTGCTAATAGTGAAGTCTGGAACACTTGTCATATGATGATCAACTTCAAGGTAAGAACCTCAAGGTTATTGGTATTTGACCAATGGACCTAGAAGTTATTGAAGGTGAAGTGTTTTCCGAGAATAGGGAAAGCTAAAAGAGAAACCACAAAGATATTTTGGCAGAAAGAAAGAAAAAGACTAGAAAGTCTAGCTCATGTGTATATAGATGATATACATGTTATGGATGTATTCCTTGTTTGGTCACATAATAAAATTCTTGGGTATTTGTACCAGATTGGTTGGTATGAGATGTCATACAATACAACGCAATACAAGAATACGATGGCCTAAGTGACTGATAAGGAATATGGTAATAATGCACGTCTGGAACATAATAAAGTGTTATTATGTCTGTCGTTGGCAGTCTACCTAGCCCTTAGAGTTTATAATAAAGAACTTAATAAATTGTTATTTTGCTCTGGTCAAATGAAAACAATGAGTTGTTCAAATTATGACATTGCTCCATGTACGATGGATAAGTTATTATAAATATTAATGGTGAAACACACATACATAACACTGACGCTAAAATGCCATAAGGCAAATGATTTGAATTCCACTCATTAGTGGAACCGCCATTTAGGTCATGTTAGAAAGGAACGCATGAAGGAACTCCATTTGAATGGAATTTTGGAGTCATATGATTTTTGAATCATTTGGCGCTTGCAAATCTCTTCTAAAAGGAATTGACTTAAATACCGTTCATAGGCCAAGAGTTGAACGGGCAACTAACTTAGTGGAAACATACATGATGATATATGTGGTTCACTGGGCATAGTTGTATGCGGGAGATTCTTCTACTTCATGAAAACTTCCAACAATGAATTGAGTATATATATGTGGATATATTCGATAATGAAGAGGTTTGAAACATTTGAATGGATTCAAATAAATTTCAGCATGAAGTGGAAATCATCGTAATAGAAAAGTCAAATATCTATGATTGGATCATAGTGGAAATATTTGAATTACGAGTTTTAGCGAACATATAATAGAGTTATGAAGTTGTTCTACAACTCACGTTTCTTGGAGTATCATAGTGATGATGAAGTATCCGAGATACGTATCCAAACCTTGTTGGATCAAAGATGAGATAAAATATTGATGCCATTATATTTTTATGGATTATGCTTTAGAGACTACCACTTTTACACTAAATAGAACATCATCATAATCCGTTGAAATGACACCATACGAGTTATGGCATGGGTATAAACCCTAATAGTCCTTTCTTAAATTTTGGTATGCATAGCATAAGTAAATAAGTTTACAACCAAAATCGGATGAATGTCTTTGTTGGTTATCCCAGAGAATTGATTGGGAATTCTTTCCACTATGGAGACAACGATAAAAGTGTTTGTCGATGTTTCTTACTTATTTCAAAGAAATTGTTTCTAGCGAACTATTTGAGTGGGAGGACAATGGAACTTGATAAGGTTCATGAACCTGAGCATGATGATCGTAGTAGCACAGCATCGGAAATGGTTCCGGAAGTTGCTACGAAGATCATGGCTCCCATGTCTACAAAGTGTTATAGTCATGGAGATCAAAGTACTTATTGAACCTTGTAGGTATGGTTTACTTTATGATCAAATAAATGATTTGTGGACAAAGGATTGATTTTGAAAAATAATAAACCAACTACATACAAAGAAGTTATGATGGGCCCTGACTCCGTTAAAATGGCTATGCGCCATGAAATCCAAGATAGGTGAATACTTTTGAAAGTAAATGGATCTATAACATAGATGGACTTGGATGGAATATCCTTAAAAAAGCTTGACTTATCGAAAAATTGTTTACGACAAAGTTCAAAGAGTTGACTACGATAAGATTAGATCTTCCGTGGCAATGCTTATAGTCTATGTGGATTATTCTAGTAATCGCTACATATTTCTTTTATGAGATATGATAGTAGGATGGCAGAAATACATTCCTTACCGTGAAGTATGTATGAAGGATGTATACCAGATACAACCAAGAGTTTTGCTGGTCCGTGGAATACTAGATAGGTATACAAACTTCAATTGGATGAAGTGAGTATCACGGAGTTGGAATCTTCACCGGATGAAATAGACAAAGAGTTTTTGATTTCATCAGAAACGATGAAGATGCTTGCATTTGCAAGAAATTAAGTGGGAGCGTTAAGACATATTTATAATACTTTATGTAGATGACATATCGTTGATTATAAATAATGTAATTATATAATTGATTAAAAAGGTTTCATTGAGAATTAACTTCAATGAAAGGATATGGAGCGAAATATATTTAGTGTCAAGATCTATGAAGCTAGATTGAAACACATAATAAGTTTAAGTCAAAGTACATAGAATGGATATTGAAGTAGTTCAATATAGAAATATTAAGAAAAATGTTCTTGTCATGTGAAGGTTTAACAACACTTGAGTGTATCTGACACTCAATGAGTAAAAACACATGAGTGACTTTAGATCACGAATAATATGTACAAAGATGTCCTGTGCTCTAAAAGGGAGCATATACCAGAATGATTCATGTGATGATCATTGGACAACAGTAATAATATCCCTAAGTACTTTAGAAGAACCAAGGATATATATATATATATAGTTTTTGTATGGGGTAATGACAAACAAATCGCTGTAAGGTGTTGCACCGATATTAGTTTGGTCACATATAAAAATATTTTTCAATCTCAATTAGGATAAGTGTTGATTAAAAGGTAGCGCAATGAGCTAGAAGAAGTCTTTGCTAGATTTAGAAGAGTTCTAAATAGTGTGACGGATTCTACAAACGAAGCAGTAATATGTCATTGTTTTGACAATGACTAAGAGTGTTAAGTCGAGGAGTTCTTTGAGAACTTGGTGTAGTTCCGATAGTGTCGTAACTTTGAAGCTATATTGTGTGTGACAATATTAGTGACTTATTTCAGACCGCGGAATTAAGGTTCCACCGTAAGATCGAACATATACGATTAATATCGACTCATTTGAAAAATGAGTGATGCGTTGAGACGCAAATGAATTGCAAAATACATACGGTTCTGAGCATGTCAGATTCGTTGACTAAAACCTCTCCCGTAAGCAAAACATGATAAGCACCAGAAGGCCAAGGTGTTATATCTTTTCAAATGTAAACTAGATTATTGACTCTAGTGCAAGTGGGAGACTCGTTGGAGATATGCCCAAGAGGCAATAATAAATTAGTTATTGTTATATCTTAGTGTTCATGATAAATGTTTACATCCCATGCTATAATTGTATCAACCGAAACATTGGTACATGTGTGTTATGTAAACAACAAGGAGTCCCTAGTAAGCCTCTTGTATAACTAGCTTGTTGATTAATGGATGATCATGGTTTCGTGATCATGAACATTGGATGTTATTAATAACAAGGTTATGTCATTAGGTGAATGATATAATGGACACACACCCAAATGAGCGTAGCATAAGATCAAGTCATTAAGTTTCATTTGCTATAAGCTTTCGATACATAGTTGCCTAAGTCCTTCGACCATGAGATCATGTAAATCACTTACACCGGAAGGGTACTTTGATTACATCAAACACCATTGCGTAAATGGGTGGTTATAAAGATGGGATTAAGTATTTGGAAAGTGTGAGTTGAGGCATATGGATCAATAGTGGGATTTGTCCATCCCGATGACGGATAGATATACTCGGGCCCTCTCGGTGGAATGTCGTCCGATTAGCTTGCAAGCATATGATTGGATCATAAGAGATGACATACCACGGTACGAGTAAAGAGTACTTGTCGGTAACGAGGTTGAACAAGGTATGGAGATACCGATGATCGAACCTCGGACAAGTAAAATATCGCGAGACAAAGGGAATCGGCATCGTATGTAAATGGTTCAATCGATCACTAAGTCATCGTTGAATATGTGGGAGCCATTATGGATCTCCGGATCCCGCTATTGGTTATTGCTCGGAGAGGAGTCTCGACCATGTCTGCATAGTTCGCGAACCGTAGGGTGACGCGCTTAAGGTTCGATGTCGCATAAGTAGATTCGGAATGTGAGATGGAGTACGAAGTTTGTTCGGAGTCTCGGATGAGATCCAGGACATCACGAGGAGGTCCGGAATGGTCCGGAGAATAAGATTCATATATGGGAAGTTATTTTCCGGGGTTCGAAAAAGTTTCGGTGTTTGACCGAAGCTTCTAGAAGGTTCTAGAGGGCCACCGGTGGGCCCACCACCCCGGGAGGGACCACATGGGTCAAGGGAGTGCAGCCTGGCCTAATGGGCCAGGGGCACCTAGCCCTCAAGGCCCAGCCGGCCAGCCCCCTAGGGATAAGATCAAATCCCGGAGGATAAGATCAAATCCCTAAAATCGAGGGAGCAATTTT
Source organism: Lolium rigidum (assembly GCF_022539505.1). NCBI lineage: Eukaryota > Viridiplantae > Streptophyta > Magnoliopsida > Poales > Poaceae > Lolium > Lolium rigidum. Next base: position 104,772,905 of record NC_061513.1, read on the forward strand.
GGAAGGGGAAGCAAACTTGGAAGGGGATGATTTCTGATCCCCCTTTCCTTCGTGCGCTGGTGGGGCCCAAGGGGCTGCCTTGGCCGCCCCTCCTTCTATAAATAGAGGAGAGGGGCAGCCGGCCACTTGCCTCTACACACCAAAGTCCGCCGCCCCCTCTCTCCTCCACCGCAAGTCCGCTCCGGCTTGGCGAAGCCCCGCAGCCTTTTTCCTCCACCACCACCACCACGCCGTCGTGCTGCCGGGATTCCGAGGGGATCTACCACACCTCCGCTGCCCGCCGGAACGGGGAGAGGACGGGCTTCATCGACACCGTACGCACGACCGAGTACGGAAGTGTTGCCGGATTGCAAGACGGAACGATCGTCTACACCAACAACGAGATTAATCTCGTAGGCTTTGGAATCTTCGAGGGTTAGTCTCATCTCCATCTCGTTGCTTCGATCTTGTAGATTAGATCTTGGGTGTTCCATAGATTAGATCTATTGGTTTTATTCGTCTTGCGGTAGGAAATTTTTGTTTTCTATGCTACGAACCCCTTCAAAACCCTAGATTTTTTGTTTCCCGAATCGAACAATGGTTGTGTTGTTGTGCCGTTCTCCGTCCAGGGGCATCATCCAGGAAAAGGTGCTTGCTAGAGGTGTTAGGAGGTGGAGCGGCGTGTCATCCTCTTCGTTGACAATGGCGTGTCTCGATGACGTGTCGGAACGGGATCTCGGTAACGGTCTTGTGTTAATGGATGCACACAAGGCGGTGGCGTTACCTGTCATTGTGGGAGCATCGACGCCCTGGCAATGCCGGTGTGTTTGATCCTTCCTGAAGATGGGTCGGGCGAAGTGGCAATCTCTAGACGTGGGCATGCGGTGCGAGCTGAGGGTTTGTCGGGCCTGTCTTTGCTCCGAAAATAATGCGATAGTATTCGTTTACAGTAGAAGAGTGGGAACTGAGAAGTGCATTTGTTCCTTCTTGTTCTGAAACTTTTGGGAGGGGATATCTGCCATTTCAGAAGAAGATTTCAGAAACTGAGTGGACTGTCGCTAGCCCATTGCCTGCCTTATGAAACGAACGGGATGATGAAACAGAAAAGTGAGAAAAAGGCCGCGTCATTTTCTCCAGCACATTTCCCTCCACTAGTTTTGCGCGAGCCCAAACCTGGCAGTACTTAAGCCGCTGCTGCTACTCACTTTTGTAAATTATTGCTGTGCTTTTGGGGTCGACCTGCATATATTTGTTCTCTCCCGTTTCTTCCTCGGCCGGGCTCCTGTTCGCGTCCCGGGCGCCTTCCCCAACAGATTCCGATACCATCCGTCGAGCGCGCGTGGGCGGCAAGCATTGGGCTACTTCTACGGCGGAGCTGCGCTGGGGAAGACGCTGCGATAGGCGGTCGGCCCGGCGCGCCGCGCGCGCGATGAGGGGCGGCGCCTCGGCGCGATGGGGCTCCGCGGGGACGACGCCGCGGTCGCTGAGCACGGGCTCGTCGCCGCGCGCGTCCGAGCCGGGCTCCGAGGACGGGGAGGAGCTGGTGGAGGTGACGCTGGACCTGCAGGACGACGACACCATCGTGCTGCGCAGCGTCGAGCCGGCCGCGGCGCAGGCGGGCCTGGGCGCGCTGAGGCTGCCGGTGGGCGAGCTCGCGGACGGCGCGTCGGCGTCGTCCTCGCGGTCGCCGTCGATCCGCCGGACGTCGTCGTACCGGCTGCTGCAGTTCTCGCAGGAGCTCAAGGCGGAGGCGCTGGCCCGCGCGCGCCAGTTCTCGCAGGACCTCACCAAGCGCTTCAGCCGCAGCCACAGCCGCGACGAGAGCCACTACCACCAGCAGCCGCCGTCTTCGTCCGGCTCCGGCATCGAGGACGCGCTCGCCGCACGCGCCGAGCGCAGGCAGCGCGCGCAGCTCGACCGCACGCGGTCAGGCGCGCACAGGGCGCTGCGAGGACTCCGCTTCATCAGCGGCAACAAGGCCAGCAACGCGTGGCGGGACGTCCAGGCCAACTTCGACCGCCTCGCACGCGACGGCTACCTCTCCCGCTCCGACTTCGCGGAATGCATAGGTACCGTCACCGATCGACTAGCCGTGGCCGGAGCGCAATGCGTCCTCCGCCGTTTTTATTTCCGTTGGAGCTCCGTTTTCAAGCACTCTGTTCTCTGCGCAGGGATGACGGAGTCCAAGGAGTTCGCCCTGGAGCTGTTCGACACATTGAGCCGCCGGCGCCGGATGAAGCTCGACACGATCAACAAGGAGGAGCTGCGAGAGATCTGGCAGCAGATCACCGACAACAGCTTCGATTCCCGACTCCAAATCTTCTTCGACATGTACGTAATTTGCTACTGTTACTCACACTTATCTGCTATAGCTATGCAATTCGTTATTACTACTGTTAGCTCGTTATTACTGTTAGCTTCAGCTCTGTACACACAATACAGTTTCGTCACAACATTTCGCCTTGCTTTGGACCAGGGTGGATAAGAACGCCGACGGCCGGATCGGGGAGGCGGAGGTGAAAGAGGTGAGCAACACTCCATGTCCATGACTACGCTACTATGCTTGGTAGTCCTGCAGTACCATTTCCCCTTTCTTCTCCGAGGATATCGAATCAGATTATTTAGGCCCCAAGTCGACGGCTAGTGTTTTCTAAGCTACTTGCGCGATCGAGCTGTCCATGTCCTCGCCTCCAGCCGTATCAGAATTCTGTTGAGTAGTACTGTACGTGTTTCGTCGAATATGAAACTCCCGTACCAAATTTAATTAGTACTTCTTCTTGATTCTGTGCTCAGAGAGAAGGACAATTCTGAACTAATTAACCAGTTATAACCCGACAAGCCAGGAGGGGTTTAGTCTAGTTTAGTTTAGAGGAAGAGAGAAACCTAGCCACCTAGGGGAGTAAGTAACAACCATCTGCTGCTGACATCTAATCGGAGTCGGTGAGCTGAACCGGCGGGGAAAGCATCCCCTGGTTTCACCAACTCGGCAAAATCCTACCTGCCAGCAGTTCCTCGTGACGCTCGTTTTCCCTAACCCTTGAGGAAAAAGGGCAGAGCTTTCTTCTAGAACCAAACCTTGTGGCGAAGAGGAAGTCTGCTACGCAGTAGGTGAGGGGCATTTCCGCCATGTCCAGCTGATGTTTTCTGATCCTATCAAAACCATGCGCTGAACTTAAGCCTGAAAGGTGTGGCTATACTGGTATAGCTTTTGGATCGGGGCGCGTACAGGGTGCCTTTCACTCATGTCATCGCCGTGTAAAAGGAGTTCCAGTCACGCAGGGTTCTTTTTTTTTGGTTGGAAAATGTTACATCATCCTGAATGTTCTTCCTCAATACAAGACGTCTTATACTCCCTCTGTGCAGAAATGTATGACGTTTTATCCAGTTTATAGGTTCACTCACTTTTGTTTCTATCTAGTCTACTTTTAGTGTTTAGGTTCACTAGCTTCTTTTAGTTTGTACCCAGTCTACTTTGAAAATATCTAAAACATCCTATGTTAATGCACGGAGGGAGTATTTACGAACGGAGGGAGTATTAGTTTCATGTTTGCTTTTCTGCTACCGTGTAAAAGACGTATGGAAAATGTTACATCATGCTGAATTAGCAAGTTTCAGTGTTTGCTTTTCTGCTGCCACTCCACAGATTATCATGCTAAGCGCGTCCGCCAACAAGCTGTCGAGGCTCAAGGAGCAGGCGGAGGAGTACGCCGCGTTGATCATGGAGGAGCTTGACCCCGAACAGCTGGGCTACATTGAGGTAAGCTCGTTGCTTTGCTTTAAGTTCAGTTCGTGCTACGCCTGTCAGTGACCACCTCTTCGATGCCGGCCGGATTAAGATATGAAAATAGTCAAAATACCACTAATGTTTTCGTACGGAGAAGAAATACTAGTACTAGTACTACGAAAACAGCTGGCTGGCAGGACAAATTAAGCTGCTAACACTCCTTCAGCATGAGGGACGGGTGCAATTCTAATTTGACAACGATAGAGTGCTGGGCATATCTCAAACCGATATCAACAGCAATGAACTCATGCTCTATATATTATGCATGCGTGGCAACCTTCCTTGTTTACTTTAACCAAGGAGACCAGCTGCATTTTAGGTGTAATGGTTGACCTGGGCTGTCTGTCTTGCCAAGGCACTCAAGTTGTACCAGCAAGGAGTATACTACTAGCCGTACCAGTATCATCAGTTTTATTTTATTTATCTCACACGCATTGCTAGGTGATGGGTCATGCGTGCTGGGTGCACACCTCGACCGGCCAGATAGCCTACCTCTGAACCTGGCACTTGGCATCACGATCGCTGTAAAATTTACTGGTCACATTGAAGGGCCCCAACCACTGCCTGCAGCGAAATGCGCCATTGAAATCAATGGACTGAAGCTGGACATGGTATCCGATGGACAGTACTTCCCCATCATCATTTATATGAAGTTGGTGCGCAGCTGTGGACCAGCTAGCCAGCATCAACTTCTGTCTTGCCTCGTCCCCCCTGCCTAGTTCAATGCTACCCTTGCCGCCCACACCTCGTTGCCACACAACTTCAGTTAGGTTCCATGATTCTTCAGTTGTGCATCATTCTTCAGTTGCAAGGCTATGCGAGCTGTTGCTGGTTTAACCAATTAATCCCAGCCAAGGTTTACATTGCTATGGCCGTATGGGAGTGTTTAGCAGGGCCATGCACCCAATGTCGATTGTACTGCCTATTATATGTCAATATGTGTCATGTCAGGCCACATTTGTCCTACACCAGATTCAGGTCGATTGGTGCGTGGACATTCCACAAATTAAAGCTTAGAAAGCAGTCATATGAGCTGCCTGCGCCACCAGAGGGTTCATATTATTCACCTTCCTTATCTAAAAAAAAACAGCTGCCTTGTATTTTCCCTAAGGGTGCTTTGATTCATAGGATAGGAAAATTATTGGAATATGAAAAATATAGAATTGGGATACCCTGTCTAATTGAATCCTATGGGAAGTTGAATTCTCTTTGATTGTAGTGAAGAAATTTTTCATGAGGTCTGACCTAATGCTATTTTCGTTTGAAATTTATATCCTATGGGATATGATCCCATGAATCTAACAGTTTGTGCAGGAAATTTCCATGGGATCTCAGCTACAAAAAAATTGTGAAAATTCCATGAAGCAAAGTAGCCATAAGTAATTCTACAAATAAGTACTCCCTCCTTCCTACGAAACTTGTCAAAGATTTGTCTAAAATTGGATGTATCTACTACTAGATAGTGTCTAGATCATCCAAATTTTGACAAATCTAAGACAAATTTTGTGAGACGGAGGGAGTACATTTTGTTCACAGGCTATTACATCAACTAATGGCATTTACTTCTCAATTGATTCAATGGCTATAATTTTCGTGGCTTCTGAAAACTACACTGCTTGTTGTTATTTCAGCTGTGGCAATTGGAGACGCTTCTTTTGCAGAAAGACACGTACGTGAACTACAGCCAGGCTTTAAGTTACACAAGCCAGGCACTGAGCCAGAACCTGGCATTAAGGAAGAAGGGCTCAATCCGCAAAATAAGCTACACATTGACCTACTACATGGAGGACAACTGGAGACGCTTATGGGTGCTTGCATTATGGATTGGAATAATGGCTGGACTCTTCACCTGGAAGTTCATACAGTATCGTGAGCGCTACGTCTTCAATGTGATGGGCTACTGCGTCACAACCGCAAAAGGCGCTGCTGAAACCTTGAAGCTGAATATGGCAATCATCCTCCTGCCAGTATGCCGCAACACTATCACTTGGCTGAGAAATACAAGGGCTGCACGTGTATTGCCGTTTGATGACAGTATCAACTTCCACAAGGTTAGCCATGTCATGTTCCTCTCTTCTGACCATAACTTAGACTTTCATTGTACAGTCTTCATACAAGTAAGATCTGCGAATCTAATGGCACTGAACAATATTAGTGCATACTTGCATCATCTGTAGTCAGTTTACCTGTGACTTTTTTGTAAGGGGGGCAAAAGATTTGCCGCCATTCATTAAATAAGTAGGAGAGTCTTGACAAGACAACATAAAGCGAGAAAACCAAGTTCCTAAAAGATTACTCTCCCGTTATTACAAAACTCAAATGCTTCGCACCTGCGGCAATCCAAAGCTTGGCCTCGTCCTTGATGATTTGAGGTAGGATGGTTGGGGGCGTGGACTTGTTTAAGACTCTTGCATTTCGCTCCTTCCATATAGTCCAAGTCACAAGCATTTCTGGTACTAAAACCACGAAAAGAATTTTGGAATGGAGGGAGTATTAGATTTAGGTGTATCAGTTACTTAACTGTATCTTAGAGAGGCCACTGAAGCCATCCACATTTCAGACAAAAATAGCCATGGTAGATATGATACATCACATGAATTATTGTTGCCAGTTTGGCCAGCTCATTTATATCGAGGACTTATGTTTTTTTTCGTAACGGCAGACTATTGCAGCAGCAATTGTGGTTGGTGTAATTCTCCATGCAGGGAACCACATTGTATGCGATTTTCCACGGCTTATACATTCATCAGATGAGATGTATGCTCCCTTGGCCCAGTATTTTGGAGAAACAAAGCCCACATATTTTACATTATTCAAAGGAGCAGAGGGTGTCACTGGGTTAATCATGGTTGTGTGCATGATAATTGCTTTTACGTTAGCAACTCGGTGGTTCCGTCGTAACCTGGTTAAGCTTCCAAAACCATTCGACAAACTGACTGGTTTCAATGCCTTTTGGTACTCTCATCATCTATTCGCCATTGTGTACGTGGCTCTCATTGTTCATGGCCAATGTGTGTACCTTATTCGTGTCTGGTACAGAAAAACGGTAAGACATTCATGTATCTGTCTTTCAACTTTGTTGTAGAAACAAGGGGGTTCCTAATACTTTTATATTTTTCTTTTGATGCAGACATGGATGTATCTTGCAGTGCCTGTGTGCTTGTATGCAGGGGAGAGGATTCTAAGGTTCTTCAGATCTGGCAGTTGTTCTGTCCGCCTCTTGAAGGTCTGTCAAAATTCATAAGAAATTTTAGCATTGATTCTTTGTGCCCTGTACTAATCCAGTACCATTTATCTTCAGGTGGCCATTTATCCTGGTAACGTTTTGTCGCTGCAAATGTCCAAACCTCCCACGTTTCGTTACAAGAGCGGCCAATACATGTTTGTTCAGTGTCCAGCAGTGTCACCCTTTGAATGGTATAGTGATACTTGTGTCTCAATCATTGCTGAATTGTGTGTGCTAGATGCAACTTCTAGGATAGATAATACGGAAATTCTTCTACATTTCATATTTAGAAAAGGTCAACTTGCTGCATTACTTTGAACTTTGTACACTTTATCTCTTTCAGGCATCCCTTCTCAATTACTTCAGCACCTGGGGATGACTATCTCAGCATTCATGTTCGACAACTTGGTGACTGGACACGAGAGCTGAAGAGAGTATTCTCCGCAGCTTGTGAGCCACCAGCGAGTGGAAAAAGTGGCCTTCTTAGAGCAGATGACACAACTAAGAAAACGTATGAAGACCATCTATGTTTAGCAATTACCTTTGTGCTCTATGTTCATTTCACAAATTTTAATACTCTTTTGGCAATGCAGCTTGCCCAAGCTTTGTATCGACGGGCCTTATGGTTCTCCTGCTCAGGACTATGGCAAGTACGATGTTTTACTACTTGTTGGATTAGGAATTGGTGCTACGCCCTTTATAAGCATACTGAAGGATCTGCTCAACAACATTATCAAAATGGAGGAAGAGGAGGTTTGTTATATTAATCCCATATCTTCAGTCATCATCTTCCTAATCGCATTAGTAAAGTAAAGGATCATTAATATTTTCTTTGTACAGATACTCTTATTATCCACTCACAAGTATAATTGCAGGGTGCTTCAACGGACCTTTATCCACCAACTGGCCGGAATAAGCCACATGTTGATCTGAACACACTTATGAGAGTTGCCACGAGACCAAAGAAGGTCTTAAAGACCACAAATGCTTACTTTTATTGGGTAACACGTGAGCAAGGCTCTTTTGATTGGTTCAAGGGAGTCATGAATGAGATTGCTGAGTTGGATCAAAGGGTAAAATACATCAAATAACTTTTAATTTAGTTAACGGTGCAATTTGGTTATTTTCAGAAATTTGCATTGATTTTCATTGTGAGGTTGTACTTACAAGTTACAATTACTTTGGTCATGCTAGAATATCATTGAGATGCACAACTACCTCACAAGCGTCTACGAGGAAGGGGATGCTCGGTCAGCGCTCATCACAATGCTTCAATCTCTGAACCATGCCAAGAATGGCGTTGATATTGTCTCTGGAACTAAAGTAAGCGGCAATAAGACTATTAACAGCTTCACTAAAGCTGTAACATCAACGCATCAAAACATCAAGGCATTAATTGATTATTTATTAGCATAAAGGTCTAAAGATATGCACACATGCAGCTACTAATTCCATTAAATTATCAATGAACTCATTTTGCAGGTTCGGACACATTTTGCAAGACCAAATTGGAAAAAGGTCCTAGCTAAAATTGCCTCCAAGCATCCATATGCCAAGATAGGTTAGTATACCTAACTAAACCTTGTTTTATTTGTTGAAATCATGGACTCAAGGACATACATGCTAACAAGAACTTTTATCTAACATTATCAAAGTTCTGATGTATATCTATGCGAGAGTTATTACTTTTTTTAAAAATTACCAAAGGGGATTTACCCCCAGCTTCATTAATGAAATTTAGAATGTCTACATGGCGAGAGTTATTATTTGCTCCACGGTAGCACAGACATATGAAAACTTTCAGGGGGTGTATATATAGGAAGTAAGAAAGTACAAAACTTAAAATTTCAGATCAGCGTTTGCATGCATGACTAAAATTGCAAAGAAGACCGCACTTTGGGCTTAGCCTAGGATCTTGTTTCGCTTGGTTTTGTACTTCCTCCGATCCATATTAAGTGTCAGGGTTTTAGTTCAAACCCAGACACTTATTATGGATCCGAGGGAGTAGGTTAGATCTATTTTGGTTTCTTTACTAGGCTAGCTTTGCAGTTTCGTTTTGTTCTGTTTTGTTCCCTCCTTTGTAAGTTTTGGCACCTTCTCCGTATTCCTCTTCTAATAAGAAATGATGCACATTTCGATACGTGTTCAGAAAAGGCTTGGCCTTAGTTAGTAGCATCAAGTTCTATATAGTTAAGTGAAGTCTATAACTGTTTCGGTTGCATGCAGGTGTATTCTACTGCGGAACTCCAGTCCTGGCACAAGAGCTTGGCAAGCTTTGCCACGAATTCAATGGGAAATGCACCACAAAATTCGACTTCCACAAGGAGCATTTCTGAATTGCAAACAAGAATAGGTTATGCTACTTGTACAGCAGTTTTGTCCTCGTATATTCTTCTCTATAAAGGACATGAGAGACCAAGGCGGAGAAACAACTCCCTACACTTCTTGCTGGACAGTATACTCCCAACTCCCAAATGAGCAATATCACCAACAAGGGGGATTTCGGGTGATTGTGTAGAACTACATGTGTCGTTCATCGTGGCTTTTGCAGAACGGACCCCGGTGGATCTGCAGGGAGGTTCCTCCCGGCAGGTCTCCAATGTACAGAGACCACCTGAAGAAGACCTTGAGCTTCTCCTGAATTTAGTTTGGAATACAGGATGGTATACTAGGACATAGGAAGATGACCAATAGCCACAAAGGCCAGATAACTGTATATGTTTCTCATGCAGCATTACGTACAGTAAACGACACAAAAGTGAAAGAGCAAAGGTATACTCGATTTGAGTGTTCGTGATTCGTGATTCGTGATTTGAGTGTTCGTGATCAGTAAGCATGTCACGGCGTCGTAGTGGGGAGACTCCCTCCCATGGTGGAGTACAAATAAGTTGTAAACCTTCGTTGAACAATGCAATCAAAAAGGAGGCCGATTCCAGCAATCGGCCAAAATTATCCTCACCATACGTTACCCATGTGTTCAGCATTGATCTAGCAGGCGACGGGAAGCTAGGATATGGGTTTACATCGGCTGATGAGCTAGAAGAGATTGACATTGGTCCTGGGGATAAGCCACGACTAATATTTATCAGCAAAAAGTTGGCGAACGATCTCACATAGATGGCGTCAGGCTACAAGGACGTAACAGGTGGAGCCGATGTTCAGGTGCAGTTCCTGGAATCGGATAACTGGAAAGCCGATATCTTCAATTACTTGAAAGATTCGGCTCGGGGGGGCACCTAATGTGGGGTAACGGACAATGAAATATGGGGCCGATGCACGAAATCGGCCAGTAAAAAATATATATATACAAAACAATAGGATACAAGTACAGCCGATGCACAGACATCGACTTTAGAACTAAAAAGCCGATGCACCGCCATCGACTCTAGAGGTACAAACTCAATTGAGCAGTTATCAGGTTACATAGAGAGGCTCTACTGAAGGAATGCCTCAAGGGCATGGAGGGCGTCAGCACGAACACGATCCACCTCGGCGATCTCGGCCTCATCATCTTCGTCCTTGCCTGTCACCAGCTGCTTGTTCAGGGCACGTATTTCGGCCAGATCGGTCTTCGGTTCAGCTTTGAGGCCTTCTGCTTCCTCGTGGGAGTGGGCAATAAGAGCTTCCTTATCTTGGATGAGCTGTTTGGTTGCCCGGACCCTCTCTTCAAGGTCCTCCAACTCCTTTCGCAAGGTCTCAAGTTCAGCAGTACTGACAGAGGTGTCAGTTTTGACGTCCAAAGCTGCCTTTTTCTCATTAAGCCGCTGACATTTGTCTGCAATATCGGCTTTCAACGGAAGCTGGGCGTGGCGTAGGTCGATTCTCTGACGAGCTAATTTCACCCTTGACTCGTAGGCGAGACGAGTCACAACTGGCCGAGTTTCACCTGCAACGTCACCGGGAGATGAGGCTGGATGTCTTCAAGAATGCTCTTCACTTCCTCGGGGTCTTCAACCAATGTCTCAATTGAGGAGGAGAGCAGGGCCTTGAGATGCTGGAGTTGACCATGTGTAGCGCTGGGTCCTGACTCCTCACTTGCTTTAGAAGTAGCTGGTTCGATGGATTCAGGGTCGAACGTTAGCAAGCTTGAGAGGTCATAACCCTGACAAACAACAAGAACAACGTCAGTATACAGCGAGAGAGAGGGGTAGAGCTAAGGGAATGGAGTGTACCTCTCCTAAGACCAGAGGAACAGCCGATGAAGAGGTGATCGGCTCTTGTGTTTCTGCTGTGGGCTTGGCCAAGTTGGCAACCTTGTCAACTACACTTTTGGAAGTTGCTAGGTCCAGGGTGGCGGATGGCATCAGTACCTCCTCGAATTCCCCACTAGAGGTGTCATCAGTCTGCAAAGGAAGTGGTGAGCCGATGAGAACAGCAATGGGTTAGCATGAAATGTGAGCCAAGGAGAGTATGGAGGGTAATTACATTCGAAATCTCTTGGTTTAATGAAGAGGTTTGCGGTTCCTTTCGAGCTCTCTTGATGCATCGGCTCTTTGTGCGTAGACCGCCCTGCCCTGCTTTGATGGGAGCTTGGGAAGCAGCAGGTTCAGGTGCGGACCTTTTCTTGGAAGCCGACGGTGGCAAGTCTGGCTGGCTCTGTGTGGTGGTTTTCCCAGAGTTGCCCGAGCTCGAGTCCCTTCGACTGGATTGTGTCTCCTCGCTGGAGTTTTCTTCAGTAGAGGCCTGTAAAAGAAATACAAGCATGATGCAGAAGCCTAGAAGGGTAGATGAAATCAGCCAAGGCATGGATCAGCTTACGTGCAAACTTTCTTGAGCTGGAGTAGGGTTTTGGCGCTTCAAGGTCTTCCTAGTAGCTACTTTCCTCACTGCTGTTCTCGCCTTGACTGAGGCTCGGGGGCAGGCTGGCCCGAAGATACTCGCTCTTGGAAGCCGATTTTGGTGAAATCGGTCGGCTCGCATCACAACCTTTTTCAAGGGTGGTGAGTTTTTGCAGAAGAGGACCACCGGAGCTGGTGGGAGGAATCTGAAGGGGGAGCCGTCATCATGTACAGGTTCTGGACCATCTTGTTGCTGCAAGGAGACAGAGCAAGGTTATAAAAGAAAAGAAATCATTGTAAGTCACTGCAAGATAATTCGTGAGTAGTGGTACCTGTTCTGCAGGGATGTCATATTCAGCATCAAGTTGTTTCAGCAATGGTCCTAGAGCTCTCCTGAAGGCATGAGTCTTCCACATTGACCACCAGGTCTCAAAACCATCGGTTGATGAGGTAAAAGAGAGGTTGTGAGGAACTGGGATGGCTAGAGCATCAAAGAAGGAGTAACACCTCTGACCGGTGAGGACATCGGGCAGCTCAGCTCTGCTCTCTGTTAAGTGGTGAAGGAAGAAATGGGGAGATACCTGCCCAAGACCAAGCTACCGGGCTGCTACGACCGGCTGATAAGACTCATAACCAGGTTTGATGATCCTGTTTGAGGTGCTCATGCCAACTGGAAGGAAGCAGGGACGGATCATGATGGAATACAATTGCCGGGTGCCGGCGTCATCAGCAAAGCTGTCTAGCCTGAAGGAAACTGGATTTTCAAAATTTTCACACTCCGTATAAGGAAAGAAGAGAGGATTGTCCAGGCCTTGGTAGAAAATTCTGAACCACTCCAATGCTTCCTTGAGGGTCAGTTTACTACCTGGAAGGCTATATAGAGCTTGGCCGTAGTTAGTGCACTGGATTGGCTTCCCGTTAGTATCTGGAAAGGTGCAAGTGGCCAAAGGTGGAAAGTTTGGGACATGATTCTGGAAGTACATCTGAGCCCATAGCTGAATAAACCACCAGGGACCTCCTGTTTTAACTGTCTTTTGGGAAAACAGTTTGACAGACATTAGTTAGAGATATCGATAGACCTCTCCAAGGAACAGTTTGCCAACGCCAAGCTGGGTGCCTCTGGCAAGTTCATAGGCCAAGGAAAGGTAATTCTTGGTTGGAGCAAGTGAAGGGCCACAGAATATGAAGTGTTCCAATCAGAAATTCAGGAAGACCGTGTGTTCTTTCTCTGTTACAGGGCCTTTGTTTTTCATGTGGCGTCGGAGATAAGCACCCCAGTTTGTGCACTCTGTTTTGGAAGAGAGTGTGAAAGGGACCTTTGGCAGCATAAAAGCAGAGGGACTTGGGGATGCAATGTCTAGACCAGTGATCATGGCCACGTCTAGTAGGGTTGGTGTCATGGGGCCATGGCCAAATATGAAGCAATTCAAAGCATCAGACCAAAAGTAGCCGATGGTTTTCAGAAGGTTTTCATGTTTCTGAAGGGGAGACAGTGACAAAGCTAAAGCATCGGCTATTCCTGTGGTTTCCCAGGTGGCTTGGTGAGTTTTGGATATTCTATTATACCATGAAACCCAATCTTCAGGAGGATTAGGCCAGGCTCATAAGCAGTTGGCCCAAGAAGTTAGATCTAAATTCTGGTTCACGAAGGGAATTCTATTGGCCTCGCATGAAATCAAATGGGCAGGACTCTCGGTAGAACGAGGGCCAAGACAGAGAGAATTTGGAAGAGAAGGATGCGGCAGCAGAATGTCTGATACCTAAAAATTAATGACGGAATGAGACATTAATTCAGGTGTTTGCTGTTAATTTTAACACTATGCTCGGATAGCGAGGAGCGGTTGAGGATTACCTTCAGGCCAGAGACCGTAGCGTTGGCGCTGGATGATTCCGCCATTGGATTTGCTGCGGAGTTGAATCTGCGCGATTGAGATCTGAGACTCGCGTGGCCGTAAGTTGGATCTGTTCGAGCGGCGATTTGGGGATCTGAGTTTACTCTTTCAGATAAGGGTTGCAGGTTACCGTTTGAATAGGCAACTGATTTGGCCTTACTCGCGTTTTATGGTAAAGGCCGATGCGCTGCCATCGGCTCTTTGCGCGTTGACTTGCTTTGACAATCGGCAAAATTGATATGAAAGCAAAATCGACATAGAAACATTTTCTTCATTAATAAAGAGGGTTTTTACAGAGAAGAGCCGATTGCTCAGGAAAGGAAGAACAAAAGAAGAGCCGATTACTACTACTAGTCCTATGCTAGTAGTCCCTAATCTAAGGGCCGTCGCTGCCCTCGTCGTCGCCGTCGTGACTGCCGTCGGCGCTGCTGCCGGCGAGCTCCTCGTCGCTGCTGCCGTAGCCCTCGGCAGGGGCTTCTTCCTCCTCGTCGTCGTCGTCCGACCCGGCGCGGAAGCGCTTTGCCGGCGGATACTCGTTGGAGGAGGTGTCATCCTCCTCTTCCTCCTCCTCGTCGGAGGAGGTGAAGTCGTCCCAGGAGAAGAGGTCGTCCTCGCTCTCCGCCTCCAGCTCCCCATCGACGAGGAACTGGAAGTCGTCTTCTCCATCGGTCAAGGACTTGTCATCCTCGGACCAGACGGAGGAATCGTGATCCTCCTTGTCCCACGTCGTTGGGGCGAGGATATCGTGCGCCGCCATCGAGTCCCACTCCGGCGTCAGCTCACGAGAGGAAGAAGATAGGGAGGAAAGACCCGATGAGGCAGAGGAGGAGGAGGAGTCCATGGTGCAGAGGAGGGCTTTCCGGTGGCTAGTACGGAGCAGGGGGATGAAGAAGCGAACTGCTCGACGCGGTTAAATAAAGGGGATATAGTGGAGATTTAATGCTACGGCGGTTTTCGAGGACGTGGTGCCAAAACTGTCAAATCGTGCAGAGAAGTTGAGAAGGCAGGGCATCATGATGAAAGGATACTGTGACGGTTCTGCTCTGCCACGACGTGACCCTACGAAGAAAAAACAGAGTGGTTTTGAAATTATCATTACCAAAACCAGGGGGGCATGTGTTATCACCAGAATTTAGCCAGAGCAGGAGATGAGCCGTGATCGAAGATGGGCTTAGAGGACATGCATATAAAGTGTCTCTGAATCGACCTTGTGCGAAAGTTTGGGCTAGATTGCCCATGTATCTGTATATTATGGTAGATTACGTTTTATGTTTAGAATTAAGAGATAGAGTTTAGTCGTACACAGCTGGGTTTATTCCCAAGTTAGAAAGTCCACAGACTATAAATATGTACCTAGGGTTATTATGAAAGGAGGACGATCACGTTCACAACAAACCAATCTAGGCGCATCGCCACCCCTTGTTCCGAGGGTTTCTTCCGGGTAAGCGTCATGCTGTTTATTCGTTGCTTGGTGTTGCTCGTGCTGAAGCCTTGTTGATGGCGAGCAACACCCTTATCATAGATATTTTGGGGCTGATGTCGATACTTTCATGATCTGCTTGCTTAGCTACGCTGCCCCTCAATATCTAGCTGCCTTTGCACCTATCTTGGGTGTAAGGGCAGCATCTTGCTTAGTCTTTATTTAGTAGATCTGATCTGTTATAGTCGTTTCTTGTTCTTCAAGGATTAGTTTGATATCTGCATGGTTAGGCCTTGCAAACGGGTTGAACGATCCGGTAGTGCGTAAGGTATAGTTTGCTGATCCTAAAGGGATTGTTCCGGGAATCGACGTTATGTTGGTTTTTAGGCCTCTTTAGGACTAGTTTTCTATTATCTTACGTATCTGCTAGGTTCAACTACGTGTAGGATGTTTCGGTTATGCGGTGAAAACCCTAGACTGTCGTAGATTGATTTATCTTGGTTTTGATTAAGCAGGATCCCCATGTTATCGTAAATCCAACGTGAACCATGGGGTAATCGGCTCTTTGAGCCGATTCACAGGGTAACCTAAGAGCCGATCGGGGCTCATATTTAATGTTTACGTGTTTGCCATGCAGGAAACTAATCGAAGCAATCCATCACCTTCCTGACCAGGTATAGGTCAGGTGGCACGCCCTCGCACCAGCTAGGACGCGTGCCGGAGCATTGCGGGCCGTTGCCCGAGGGACCAGGGCCCACCAGCAGTCTTGGGAGCCTCCCGGCTCTCCGTGTTGCCCGTCGCTGCTCGCCGGTGGGTTTTGGTAGGCAACAGTCTCCAACAATTATTCCAATAATTACATATCCGATTTTCCCTAAGAACGAATATGCAAGCATACTCATGCTTGTTTGAGTAATAGCAAGGAGATTCCCTTCATCTCAGTTCCATGTGAATCATTATTGAGATTTTTCGAGTTGCACGTGGGTCGCAACAAAGATTTTTTTTTCATTTGCATACGGGATGTAATTTGGATTTTTCTAGTTGCACGAGAGTTGCAACTGAAAATTTTCCAGTTGTATGTCGGTCGCAAATGAGATTCTTCTTAGTTGCATGTAAGTTGCAGTTGAGATTTTTCGACTTACATGTGGGTCGCAACAAATGTTATTTTAATTTGCATATGGGATATAACTATATGGGATGTAACTGGGCTTCTCCCAATAGCATCTGGATCGATTTTCCCAGTTGCTGTGGTCGTAACTGAGAGCTTGTTGTTAAGCGTGAGTTGCCGGTTAGATTTAACTAATATTTTTCTTGCTGCATGCGGGTGAGACGAATATTTTTTTTTCAGTTGCGTGTGGGTTGCAACCTGCATTTTCCTTTCACTTGAGTTGCAACTAGGATATTTCGAAATTCACGTAGGTTGCAACTCATGCGCCGAGCTTTGTTGTATTGACCTCGCGCATTAAAAATAAGTTTGTGGTCCGTTTCTCTGACCTTTACTATGTCAATAGGCTTGTTCACTACTGGTTGTTGTATGACAAAAAAAACCCTAGTCAAACAACTTTTACTGCCCCACGTCTAAGCAACAAACAAAGGCTGATGTGCAGCCCATGAAATTGGCTGACAAACTAAGGGGGTGTTTGGTGTGGCTTTTTTTGGCTTTTGGCTTTGGCAAAAGCCACCAAAAGCACCTAAATAGGTGCTTTTTTTGGCTTTTGGATTTTGGAAGCCAAAAACAAAGATCTTATTCTTTTGGCTTCCAAAATCCAAAAGCCAAAAAAAAGCACCTATTTAGGTGCTTTTGGTGGCTTTTGCCAAAGCCAAAAGCCAAAAAAAGCCACACCAAACACCCCCTTACACGTACTTCTACACTATGGCTTAATAAGCAGCTGACGTCAGCGACTAAAATTTATTAAGTCTCTGATTTTCAGATGCACCCTATATATTGGGCCACTTTTTCACTACGTAGCTTCCTTGCTAGATCAGTTGGGAATGATAGCAGATTGTAATTTGTTGAGAACCAGTCGCCCCAGGCCAGAGAAGAAACCACAGAGAGTTCACAATTACTTTGCGTTCAGGGTTAACCAAATTATAAACTTTGACTAAATATTTATGAGAAAATGTCAACATTTTCAATATAAAATGTCATGCAATAGAATTTCCATCATACTATATGTATTTGGTATTATGGATAACACTTTTTTATCAAACTTTGTAAAGTTAGTCTTTGACTACACCTAGTAAGCGAACTAAGAGCATCTCCAGCCGCGTCCCCCAAAGCGGCCCCCAAACGGCGCCGGATTTATCGTTTGGGGGACGTGTTTCCTTCGTGACGTCGCTCCCCAGCCGCGTCCTCAAAACTTTAAAATACTGTATTTTTATTTTAATAGATAGAATAAATTTGTAGGTACGGTGTAACGTTGTACTAATATTCAAAGCGATGCAACTTAAACAAATTACATATAAAAAATTCAAAAAAAAACATAAACAAATTACATACTCCCTCCGTTCTTTTTTAATTGACTCGAATTTAGTACAAGTTTGTACTAAATCCGAGTCAATTAAAAGGAACGGAGGGAGTATAAAAACTTTGAAATTTTTTTTAAACTACTTCTTCTTTGATGGCCCTGCCTCGTCATCCTTTCGGTGGCGCTTCTTGCTCGTCACCTCTTCCGAAGAGGCGGTGTCCTTCGACGCGTCGGAGGAACTTGTATCCTCCTCGTCATCGATGGTGCTCGCCGGCTGCGCCTTCGCTTTCGCCTCCGACTCTGCCTTCGCCCGGGCCGCCGCCGCCTCCTCAGCCTCTTCCTCCTCCTCCTCCTCCTCCCATTCCTCCTCGCAGTCCAGCAGTGGGGAACCATCGCTGCTAGGCGTTGCAACTTTGTCCCACCAATGGCGCCATCCCGGCGGCTTCCCCTCGCCGTCGGTGTCTGATGGCAGCTGAGAGAGGTCGCTCATTGTGAGAGAGGAGAGGAGAGATGAATGGCGCCGGCCGGTTGTAGATCGGAAAGCGCATACGTAGGAGTCTTACTGAGCGCGGATGAATGGCGACGCAGATATTGAAGAGAGCGGCGATTGCTCTTCCGCGGAGTTCGCGCTCCATTCTGGCGGTTCGCGCGTCGATCGACGCGGTTTCCCCTGCGATGGTTCCCCTTCCCGGCAACTGGACCGTCGCTAGGTAGGCGGTGGTTGAGCGTCAGTTCGTGAGTCGCTGGCGCGATGGTCCCGCGTCTTCTCACCTCGCATTTCGTTGTGTACGGTGTGCCCGGAGCGTCCTCTGTGTAGCGGGGACGGGCACGGGGCGCCGACGAAAAGGGTCTTTGGAGCACGCGACTGGGAAGGATTTTTTGTTCGGCGTGTCCCAAATCCCTTTGGGGGTCGCTTTGGGGAGCCGGCTGTAAATACTAATAGTAGAGAGTATGCCATTGTGTGAATGCAAACACCCTCTCTCTCCTCACCCACTCATGCTTTAATTTAAAGATCCAAAAAAAAATAGATTGTATATTTTAAATTAAATGTTTGGTTCATGTTCTATTGCACTTTTGTGATCCAGATGATGATGACTTGAAACAAGACAAATTTTAAATATATTCTAACAAGTTCCAAAACCAAATTTTTAAAAAATTATCAAACTCTATGAAACTTAGTGAAACTCCATGTACACATGGAAAATATAGTTATGAAATAAAGTGCAGTAAACTAGATTTATATATGACACACTATTTATTAGTGTTTTCATGGTTTCATATTGTTCGATCAAGTTTCACCAAGTTTTAAACCTCAAATTATAAAATTTATGAAAAATGTATTCAGTATATATAAAAAGATTTATATAATTGTCCCATAGATGCAACAAAAATCATTTATCTAATTTTCCACAAGTGCACAAAATATATTCAATATAACAAAGATTAAATGAAAAACGATGAATCTAGATAAACTACGTAGTTTAAAACTTTTGTACTAGTACGTATCTTATCATGCAATGATGTACGTCATCACACAAGGAAACATCACTACACACCATGGTACACGATGTTTACTCTTTTATGCATGCAAAATAAAACATAACAAGCTTTGAATATTTGATACATGTCATATGGAGAGATGAATATACACCGTACACTATGCATGTCATAGCGCAAATCTGACAAAAGACTAAGGAGGGAAAAGGTGCGGGCTCTCTCGATCTGCGTTAATTTTGCTCAAGATTGAAAACTAGAAATAGCAAACCTACATAGATGACACTAACTTTGAAAGGTGCAGAAAGAAGCATAATTCGCATATAACATCAAAAGAATCGCGCGCTGCCCAAATCCCACATGAGAGGTTTAGAGCTTCACATCAATCCTGTTGCAGGGTTTGAGTATCCAGATTCTGGAGGAATTGAAGAAACGCCAAGTGAGACGAGCCCCCTTCTTTGAGCGCCTCGGCGGCTCCATCCTTGGCTGCCGCCGCCCGCTCCCTGAGCGCCCTGCCGCCGTGGGACGCCATGACCCACCTGACTTTCTCCTCCACCTCCTCGGCCTTAACCACCTCTTCGTTGTAGCCTCTCATCTCAACCCCGAGCACCATCTCTTCCACTATCTGCACCTTGTTCACCCTCTGCTCTGCGTAGAGCGGCCAGCAGAGCAACGGCAGACCGGCGGTGACGCCCTCCAGCGTCGAGTTCCAGCCGCAGTGCGTGACGAAGGCGCCGGTCGCCCTGTGGCGGAGCACCTCCACTTGCGGCGCCCAGGACTTGACGACGAACCCTCTGTCTTTTGTCCTCTCCAAGAAGCCTTCCGGCAGGAGCGCGTCGAGGTCGGGCTCCGGCAGCGCGTCGCCGTACGTGAAGTCCGGACTGCGCGGGCTCCGGACAACCCACAGAAACCTCTCCCCTGATTTCTCGAGCCCGGCCGCGATCTCCAGAAGCTGCTTGGCGGAGAAGGTGCCCATGCTGCCGAAGGAGAGGAACACTACGCTCTTGTCTGGCTGCGCGTCCAGCCACGTGGTGCACTCGTGCTCCTTGCCTCCACCTCCGGCCGAGACTAACGGCCCGATGCAGTAGACCGGCGGTGTGGCGCGACCAGGGACGCAGAGCCCGTCCCTCAGAGCGCGCACCGCGCGCGGCTCCAGCGAGTCGAACGAATTGATAAGGATGCCGTCGGCGCGAGGCATTCTGTCGAACATGCCTACGATGGCCGGGAGCGCTTCGCCGTCGCTGGTAACTTCGTTAGGCAAGTCCGAAGCCTTGAACGGGGGAACACCCGGGAAACTGATCACGGAGTCGCCGAGCTCCTTCATCCTTGCAGTGTTGCCGGCGACCATGCTCGGCAGGTTGAGGAAGATGGCGAGGGCGGCGGCGCCCGACGCGTAGAAGTAGTAGACCGGCAGCTTGAGCTCGAAGGCGACATCCTGGGCGTCGACGCAGAACATGTCGAGAATGAGCGCGTCGACGGAGGGAAGCGAGCGGAGGAAGTCACGGAGGGGGCCGTTCATGGCGGTGAGGAACTGGAGAATCTTGGTGACGTGGTGCTTCGTGGACGCGACTTGGGAGTCTGATGAGTCCACGGGCGCGGGCGGCGGCGGCGGCAGGACGTGGAAGTGGACGGAGGGGTTGGAGGCCTTGACGCGGGCGACGGCGGCGGAGAAGTCCGTGGACTCGACCCCCGGGTCGCCGAGCGCCACGATGACGGCCACGCCGTGCTTGAGGAAGAGCTTGGCGACCTCGGCCATGGGCACCAGGTGGCCGACGCCAACGCCAGGGTACAGCACGATAGTTTTCTTCATTGCTAGTTTCACTCTTCCTCTCTTCCGCGTGTGGCTGAAATGTGTGGTCTGAAGTCGACAGACTGTTCTTGCCGCAACCCACCAGCGCGGTGTATATAACGGCGCTGTCTGGAACCAAGCAATGTTGCTCGAGGAGTCTTGGATTCGCGTTGCACGGCACTACACGTCCAAGAACAAGACCACGAGGCGCACCGGTACCGCGTTCGCGGTTTCTGCTGCTCCATCGATCGACGATCCTGATCTGGACTGCGGAGCAAGGGCAACTCTAATACGGGCTCATTATTCACACAAAAAAAAAAAAAATGCTTCTCATCGGCCGACCGATCACCGCGCATCGATCGGTCGTCCCGTCCCATCCCGCGCGAGCATGCATTTCCTGCCTAGTCGCTATCTGGTTGTTTCGTCCAATCCCTCCGAGGCTCCGACGAGAGTTCTTTGTTTTCTGTGGACACAGCTAGCCAGTGGTAGACCCATGTACGCATGCATGCGGCAGCAGTAGGCCAAAGAGCAGCGAGCCAGGACCTTTGCATGTAAGGGCATCTCCAACCGCGCGATCCAAACGGACGCGCTGGGCCGTCCGTTTTGGGCCGTTTGGGTCGCCGCCCGGACACGCGGACGCGGGCGCGACCCAAACGGACGCGCTGGGCCGTCCGTTTTGGGCCGTTTGGGTCGCGCGCTGCGCCCAACGCGCGGACGCATCGCAAATTGGAGAAACACGAAAACAAATTTAAAAGGGCAAATTTAAACGATATTTGATTAAACATATGCCCTATTTTGGGCAAATTTAGTACATAGCCCTATTTTGGGCAAATAAAACTAACAAAAGAAGCCCCTATATGGGCTTTTAAATTTAAACTAAAATATAAACAGAAAATAAAAAACCCTCTAGGGTTTGGTCGGCGGCGCGGTGGCCGCCGGTGCGCCGCCTAGCCCCCGTGGGCGTCGTCGGCGACGTCGTCGAGGTCCCCGGGCGGCGAGGCACTGTTGTGGCTCGACCGCGCCGGGGACTCCGGCCAGGGAGACCACAGGGCCTCCTCCCACGGCGAGTGGGGGTCCGGAGCCACCCGCGCCGCCTGGAGGCGCGGCTGCCTCTCCTGCCAGCGGCGCCGCCTGGCCTCCTCGGCGCCGACTCCTCCGGCCGGCGGCACCTCTCCTCTTGGCGGCGCTCGCTGCTCGGCGGCGCGGCGCTCGGCCTCCTCCCGCCGCGCCGTCTCCTCCTCCTCCTCCCGTCGCGCCCGGAGGGCTCGGTCGTAGAGCGCCCGGCCCTCCGCGTCCTCCACCTCCCGCCGCGCCGCCTCCTCCATTTCGGAGGTGCGAATGGCCGCATGGAGTTGCGGCCATTTCGCCTCCTCCTCCGCCGCCGAGACGATGAGGGCGGCGAGCAGGTCCGGGTCCTCCTCCGAGGACTCGGGCTTGGGCTCGAGCGGCAGCGGCGGCGGTAGCGGCAATGCCGCGCCGCGGCGCGGCGGCCTCTCCGATGTGGAGGCCGCCTCGTCGCGCGCGCCGGCGGCCGACGCCGACTCGCTGCCGGCCTCGTCGTCGTTCGCTCCGGGAGCGAACCGTCGCTTCGGGGCCATGGCGGCGGTTTTTGCTCGGGGAGTGGAGTGGGGACTGGAGTGGAGGGCCAGATCCCCTCCAATCCCCATTTAATAGACTCCCCTGGTCACCGACAGGTGGGCCCAAGGGAGACGAGGCGACCAGCGCGCGGACGCGAGCGGACGGCGCGTGCCATCCGCGGCCACGCAAACCTAGCCCAGATTTGGGCCGGGTTTGCGTCGTTCCGGACGCCGCGGCCGTCCGCTTTTGCGGTGCGTCCCCGCGTTGGGCCGGGTTTTTGTCCGGCTGGACCCATCCGGACGCGCGGGCGCGGGATGGGTCGCCCCGTTGGAGATGCCCTAAGGGCATCTTCAGCGGTGCGAGCGAACTGTTTGCGTCCGCCTTGACCGAAAATGCGTCTGGCACCACCTCCAACGACACGACAAAGTAACCGGGCCATCCGTAGAGACGCAAACCTGGCGCATATTTGCGGCAGGTGTGCGTCTCTGTGTACGCTGCGCGGACGCGCAAACTGTCCGCTCGCGTCTCGTTCGGGCCGGCGGTCAGCGCTTTCGTGTCTGCGCTGCAACCTTCGCCATCAACGGCACGGCTGCCTGCTCTGCGCGCGCACTGCCAGGCGGCGGCTGGGCTTCTGCGCCGCCTTCAATGGCATCGTATCCCGCACGTGGCCGCCCTTAAAAGTCCATTGCCCGCATTCCTCCTTCGCCCACACCTCCACTCGCACCACCACCGCCGCAGCGCCATGGGGAAGAAGAACAACTTCGAGGCCTCCGGCAGCGGCAGCAGGAAGGGGACGCAGAGGGTGCCACTGCCCGTCACGCTGGGGAGGCTGATGCACGGGATATGGATGCCGTGCGAGCGCTGGTCGGGCGTGCAACTGCCTGGCGGCTGGCGGCTCAGCTGCCGCCGGGTGCCCATCCCTCCCGTCCCTGCGCGCGAGCCTGATCGGACCGCGGAGATCCGGCGAAGGAGGCGGTACCTGCCGCCGGACCTCTGCGCCGATCCAGCGTACGCCATCGACTCTAAAAGTTGGCGTACCTATCTGTTGACCGAGACGGATAGCAGGAGGAGGGCGGGCTTCATGGGCGACAGGGATTTTCCCTTCGACCGTCCACCGCCGACTCGTCCACGAATACAGCAGGCCCCGACGCGTCGTCAGCAGGCGTCGACGCGCGCGCAGTACAACGACGACGACAACGACGACTACGACGACGACGCCGACTACATCGAGGAGCTCGCGTACCATAACGAGGAGGTCAAGGACGACAGCGATGACTACGTCGCAACCGTCTTCCACGAATGGCAGCAGGCCATGGCGGAGGGCCGCAAATTTGACTTCCCGAGAACACGACGGACGACGAGATGGCAAAGCTCGACGTCCTCGTCTCCGAGAACGACGCACCAGTGCAGCCGCTGCCCCGCTACGCCACCGGCGTCATGCCGCTGGGCCTATCGGAGGATGAAGCGCTTCGACTGGCGCTACAGGACTCGACCGCGCCACAACCGTCGTCATACAACCCCTGGGCACCTCCACCGCCACCACAGCCGCATCCATGGGCGCCTCCACCGCCGCCACAGCCACACCCCTGGGCGCCTCCACCGCCGCCACAGCCACAGCCCTGGGCGCCTCCACCTCCAGCACCGCCGGCGCGCCCGGCGTACTCTCCCCCGGATGGCAACTGGCCGTGGACGGTACCGGAGCTCATCGTGCTCGACAGCGACGACGAGCAGCAGTAGGCGCACGCGTTTTTGTTTTTTTTTCATGTGTTAAACTATGTAAATTATGTTTTCATGTTAAAAAAAATGTTTCGGCCAAAAAATGCGTCGTGCCGCTGGAGCCACCCCCGACTCAAACGGACGCGCGGTCGATTTCGACCATTTCAACCGACGCAAACGGACGCGCTCGCATTTCTGGACGCTAAAATGCATCGCGCCGCTGGAGATGCCCTAACAACAACTAGGACAACTACCATACCTAGGTTTTTAATCGTGCATGCACCACTTACATTGCTAATTTGCCATGTGCACCCACGTACTTTGTCAGTTATTACTTTCTACAGATTTTTTTTTTACATTTGTTCTTCCTATATCCGCCATTTGGCTGCAAGTTAGTCTGTCGTCTGCCACGGGCTGCTGCCTCTGTCTGACTCGATTGGTGCAAGCCAACACCAACGTGGTCCACGACAATGTTGTCAGGCCGCTATGTCGTCGCCTGGGCTGTGGGTTGTCCACCGCCTGTGCTTCAAAGGATCATCGTCTATGCTGGAATTATTTTGTTGATGCGATAATTTTGTTGTAATGCCACAAACGCTTTTTTGTTGTTGTCGTTGTGAGCCTAGGAAGATTCAGAACCAAACAAATGGAACCTATGTCACCTTATCTAGCGCTGATGGGCTCTAGCGAGCTGGATTTTATGTCAAGGACTCCGAATCGACGAGATCCGGTCCATCCAGGATGATGTTACATCTATGCTTTCTCATGAATTTTTTATGTTGCATACTTGTGTTAAAATTGTAACGAACTCGTATAAGGTTTGTTGTAAAAGTAGTTCCCATATGTTGCAATGTTATATGGGTGTTTCCTAGAACTTTTGTTTTCCTCGTATTTTCAATGGTGCACACGTGTTTTCAAAATGTAACAACATAGTACAATTTTTGTTGTGAAAGCGGACTCGAGATGTTGCAATGTTTTTATGTGAGTTTGCTACAACTTGTGTTTTTCTCGAAGTTTTGAAAATGGTACAAACATATGATTTTTTTGTTGTAAATGTTTGTGAGTTTTGGTAAAATAGTTGATGGTTTTTGTTGTAAATAAATGTGCAGAAAAATTTGTTGTTTAACAATTATTTTATTATTAAAAACACATGATTTGTTGTTGTAAAAACTTATGATTTTTGGTAAAATAGTTGGTGGTTTTTGTTGTAAATAAATGTGCAGAAAAATTTGTTGTTTAACAATTCTTTTATTATTAAAAATATATGATTTTTTGTTGTAAAAACTTATGATTTTTGGTAAAATAGTTGGTGGTTTTTGTTGTAAATAAATGTGCAGAAAAAATTGTTGTTTAACAATTCTTTTATTATTAAAAACACATGATTTTTTGTTGTCAAAACTTATGATTTTTGTTAAAATAGTTGGTGGTTTTGTTGTAAATAAATGTGCAGTAAAAATTTGTTGTTTAACAAATTTTTATTATTATAAACACATGATTTTTTGTTGTTGTAATGGTTTGTGGTTTTTATTAAAATCTTTGATGATTTATGTTGCAAATCAATCTCTACCCAAAAATGTTGTTTAACCAAAAATTTCTTTTGTAGTATTACTTTCTTCAAATGATGATTTTTGTTACAAATGGTGAAGCAAGGTCTACTTATTGTCTAATTTTTGCCTATGCCTTTGAGTTACGTGTGTGCATATGTGCAGTTTGTATAGCAATAGGATTGAATGCATTGTCTGGCCAGCTAGCTAGCAGCAACTAGAGTCTAGGATTCATGCGAGGCATGCAATAGCTAGCAGCTTCACGCCTTCACATGACTGCATGCGAAGAAGAGGTCAGCAGCATGGCACGTCGTGGGCTCCACTTGCTTGGCTAGCACCGCACGATGTCCATAGGATCGAAGGCCAGCATGGCAGAAAGCAACTCACTTTGCGCGGTACCTCCTGAGCAGCAGTAGGACGGAAGAAAACGTGCATGCTTTTCTATCCGCAAGATGCTCATCGGACGGAAGCAGTACGACCGATTTTGGGCTAGATATCATGCGACCGACGCCTAGCGTCCGCCCGAGAGAGACTTATGTCCGCACGGTCAAGGCGGTGACACATTAGATCCGTGATGTCTATTGTTCTTCTTCACTATTTTGGTTATCTTTAAAAGTGTTCCATTTTCTTTGGCGTTTCATAATTTTCTTCTCACTTGAAAACTTGTTTATTGTCTGTCTCCTGCAATGCGAGCGTCGAAGCTTCACCTTTTGCATCTTGTTTGGAATTCGCCCCCCCCCCCGCGGTTGAAACCGCACGAGTGCCCGTACTTGGTGTGCCTTCATCAAGGTTGATTAGCGATGATTCGTTGCCATGTCTCCTTCATCGGAATGAATTGTTATCGTTATTTTTGCAGTGAAGAATATATATTTTTGTCACTTTTTTGAAATTCTTCGATCATCCTCGCAACAGTGAGTCAATGCGAAAGGTTTATTGGCATATTGTTCCTTGAAGAAATATCCAAAGGATGGTAGAGGAGTAAGACACCAGCCTCTATCAACTAATGCACATAGCCTTTTATTAAAAGTTTTATCATCCAAAGTTAGTACAAACCATTGATCGCATTACGTTTGTTATTTTTGCAATAAAGGGAATACATTAATATCGTGAAAATATCAATCGCTCACAGCCTCTGCACCAACAAGATGTTCAAAGACATCGCGGCTGCACACATCGCGCTGATGGAACACTCAGCAACACTCTAACCACCACCGAAGACAATACCCGGACCACAAAAGATATTCTTCAGAAGCAACGTCTCCAAGCAGGAAATTAAACGTGATATAACCAATTTATTTTAGAGTATTGGAGAAAGCTTTGCACAAACTTGGGAATGATTCTCTAGGATTCTTATGAGTGTTCCCAATTACGGTTTTCGTAATCGTACAATTGTGCAATATTTTTATAATGGGCTCACTAATCAGACCAAACAAAAGATTGACTCAACTATAGGAGGATCTTTGAATAATTTAAAGGTGGAGCAATGTTTGGACCTTTTAACGGTAAGAGCTTCTAATGAAGAACAATACAATTCAAATGGAGAAACTGAATCAAAGAAAGGTATGCTCTTTGTAACACTGGATTCATGCCTGAGTTTAAGAGGTCAATGGAGAAAAAAGGTATATCAACCGAACTTATCCAAGAAAATAAAGTTGATGTTCTCCAAACTATAATAGATGAAGATGAGTTGCTTAAAGTTTTTCAGCAATGTAAGCATCAACAAATTCCATTTCGTCATAATTTTAATAAGCATATCATGCTTCATGAAAAAGATATAAATGAATTGATAGAAGATTTTGATGATCTAGGACATGCAACTAGTCACCTAGATAAACATGTTAGGATGGTTAAGATTCAATGTGATCAAATAGCTGAGACTCGGGATCTTATTCTAATTCAATAAGATTTGATAAACCCATTGTTATTAATGTTGTTACTAGACAAGGTACAAAGACTAAGGAACCTCTAGGACCACCTTGGCACCAAGAAGAGCAAGCTCGAAAGGCTAAAGAAACACAAGAGATGACTCAAGAAGAATAATACCTTGTTAATCTGCAAGATGATGTTTAACTTGAAGCTCAAAGAAAGCAGACAAAAGCTCCATAAGAAAAAACAAGGGGACAATGTAAATGATCAAGATAAGCCATAAGACTACGATGCTGAAACAGCAAATACAATAGAAGAGAATGAATTGAGTTATGAACAAGAAGAGGATGATCATAGCCAAAGAATACCAAGCTGAGAAGCATAAGTCTAAGAACAAGACGGAAACAAAGGTTGCAGAACTAACACCAAAGATAAAAGAGAAGGTAAAGAAAAAAACAAGATTATTTACCCTGACCGAGTACATAATGAACCTAATAAGGATATATATAACTCGGTTGCCGCAGTTCTAATCAATCTACGTTTAGAACTTCCTCTAGCTTATTCCATTCAAGTGCCTACTTATAAAAAGTTCATGCGTGATATTCTCAACAGAAAGAAAAAGGTAATTGGAACTGTAGTAGTAATGACTACTTATGGTGATAAACTCCCTGCTAAACTTGGGGACCCTGGTGTACCGACTATCCCTTGCCCTATAGGAACAACTAGCATTTATAATGCTTTATGTGATCTATGTGCATGTATTAGTGTTATGCCATATTCTCTCTATAAGAAATTTGATCTCGGATATTATTCCCGTACTTCTGTTACTTTGCAAATGGATGACAAAACCACAAACCAACCGGTCGGCATGATCGAGGATGTTCTGCTTAGAATTGATCAACAAGTTATTCCTACCGACTTAACTATACTTGATATGCCTTAAGATGATAAGTTATCAATCGTTCTTGATAGACCTTTTCTTGGTACTGCAGAGGCTAATATTGATTGCACTAGTGGGAAAATTGTCTTCACCATATATGATGATTAGATCATTCCATACTTTATGAAGAAACACGGAGGGTGGTGAAAAGTATGTGCCACCTTCTAAGCGTGTTCATGCAGTAAGTGCCTTGATGATGGGCAACCAAAGGTATGCATTTGAAACTAAAATTTGGTTGAATCAAATCAACCAGTTCTTGTAATAAAATGCTTGATTGGAGTCAACCCATCTTTGAATAAATTTAGTTATTTAATTTTTTTATTTCTAATGTAATTCTTATGGCTGAAGTTTTGGAGAGAAAATATTAAGTTAAAACTTAGTTGTGAAAGTTTGACCGGAAGAAAAGAGAAAATAAGAAAAAGAGAAGCTACACGAGTTGAAGTCTTGATAATGGCCGGCAAAAGTGTTGATGGTCTCATTGAGTCGTAGGTGAACAATAGATTTAACGAGTGTTAGTATAGTTGGGATATGCCCGTACCGTGTGCATGTACCATAACTTCGACTAAAACAGAAGAACTCACTGCATAGTTAACGACCAGTGGTACGATTGGACGCCCCATACCGTACACCCTTACCGAACCTTGGGTGAAATAAGCGCCAACTCACAGTAAGTTTAACGATCGTCAGTACGACCGGGCGCCGCCGTACCACGCACCCGTAACACCGCTAGTTATGTGATCCAAACCCTATATCGATGTATCTGTCATAACAACCACGGTCATGGGTGGGATGTACCCGTACCGCGCCCGTACCATGTGCGTCGCACATCAAATTTGATGGCGGATGGCTAGGAAGCCAAAACCAGCCATTATTTCTCTCAATTTTCTCTCTTTCTCTCTCAAAGACAAACCCTAATCACCTAGAATTGCCGATTCTTCATCGATTTCTTCCGTTTGAGTGGGGTCTTCTTGACATCGGTACGTTTTTCATCTGATCCATATCTTACTTGCAAAAATCCGTGTGTATATCTAGACAAGTTCATAATATTTTTTTAATTCCATTGGTTCTACATGTTAGGATTCTAGTTATTGCGTGAAGTCGTTAGTTGATAGCATATAAACCTTGTGCCTATAGTTTTGTGTTGAAATTTTGTAGTACAATGAATTTGGCAAAGATGTTTAGCCGTGGAGGAGCCTCCAGCTCGAGGCTCAAAGAAGGTGACCAAGCGCTATCGTGCTGAGATCGATGCTTTGAAGGGTGCCCTTAACAAGGACTACAAGAGGGTCAATTCTCGCAACATGTTGCTCACAAAGTGGGTTTGTGAGGAATTCCTCTCGCGCAATGGGCGGCAAGAGGGACTTCATCACCATGGTCCAACACTCGGGCATTGATACATCCAAAATATATCTACTTTTCCAAGCACTTTGCTCAATAAATTACTCCGGAATCTCACCATACTTGGATAAAAAACTGTTGATTCTGATGCTATTTTTAGCAAAGTCTCCTTTTTGTCAAGTTTTCGCAGCAAATAAAATCGGGAAAAAATACCACGGAAGATTTTCACCAAAAGAAGGGCCCTGGAGCTTTGGATCACGAGAGGGGAGCCACGAGGCCCGAACGAAGCCAAGTGGTGTGCCCTACCTCTTTGGGCACGCCACCCAGGCCCGTTCGGCCCTCGGTCGCCGTTTCGCGTCCCCGCTTCGCAAGGTGCCTTATATACCCTAAAAACCGATCCCCTTGAAGCACACAATGTTCTGGGAAACATAGCGCTGCCAAGACCACGATCTTCACCCCTGAGAGAGGGATTTCGAGGGTTTCTTCATCATCGCCGCCACCGCCATCATCATCAACCATCACGGGATCACTCTCCATCAGCAAGTGAGTAGTTCTCTGTAGGCTTAAGAGGTTGATGGGTTTTGAATGAGATTGATCATGTTATCCTCCATATGTATCAAAATTTTAGGTGTTCGTCTTGAAGAGATATTCTTGTATGTATGAGTGTTGGTACACCTTTGAGATATTTAATGCTTGTTACTAGGGCCCCGAGTGACATGATTTCAGTACTGAACCTATATTACTTTATCATATATATGATGTTGGTATTTATCTGCGAGGTGTATTGCTTTTCATTATGGTTATCCTGCGCATCCCTAAGGTGACAGATGGGGAAAAACAAGGAGATGTAATAATTTCGAGGGTTACATGTGTTCATGAATCTTAATGCTTTGTTCCGGTCTATTCGGAAGGGTAGACCTTAATAGCTGGTAGTTCGAAGTTGGTCCTGGTGAAATGGGCAAGCTGGACAAAAGATGTTATGCAAATTCTCTTAGTTAGTATGCATAACTATATTTGGAGCACATACCTACACAAATAGATATTTTTTGTTTCCAAAAGAGAAAAGGAGTTGCAGATTTGGAGCACATACCTTCACTGTTTGATTTTTAGTTCCTAGCATGTAACTCCGATTGGGCTGAAACATTCGCAGGAATTTAAAACTTTTCATTCCCTACTTTCAAAAAAAATTGGATAAAACTCCTGGGATGTTTAAATGGGGCTAAAAAAGGGTTGCATAGCTCCTAGAATTTATTGACAGATTTTGTTTTTCATCACTAAAAGTGGCTAGTTGAATTTTCGATTGGTCCAAAATGAGTGCTATACTCTTATATGGATCCCAGCAACATAATACACCTTGTTGAAATCATATTTTTAAGATTTTTGTGATACCTTCGATCCGGATTATGGATTGTAGTATGATAAGATGTTTCCCTGAAAGAGCTAGGTTTAATTGAACTTTGGGAAGCAGTGCTAAATGGTGTGAAGGAAACGTCAACAAGGCTTGCTAGTGTACTTTATCTTCAGTTTACCGGACCTATCTAGTTTATTTTTAAGGGGTTTGTGTTTAATGATGGAAATAGGCTAGGGTTAAGGTTTCACCTGCAGCTATGCATACATATATAATTGAAGTTCATATGTGTAACAAATAAAATAGAGATAAGAGATTTGTGATTAGCACATCCGTAAATACTCTTGCCCCTAAAGCTAGAGGTGACAAAAGCCTAATGGTCCAACCACTGTCCTTACAGCCGCAAGCAACAACAGTTATTAAGTAAATGAATACAGACCAAAGCCTTAAGCTAGATGATTGTGCTATGATCCCAAATGAATCACTAAACATGTATCGTTACTTTCCCCTTTCTGTCACTGTGGTTTCGTGGTAGCACGCCATTCTCCACTCATCCCACTGATGACCCACAAGTATAGGGGATCGCAACAGTCTTCGAGGGAAGTATTACCCAATTTATTGATTCGACACAAGGGGAGACAAAGAATACTTGAAAGCCTTAACAGCGGAGTTGTCAATTCAGCTGCACTGAAACGAGACTTGCTCGCAAGAGTTTATCAAGTAGTAACAGTTTTATAGTAGTAGCAGTGGTGAAATA
>NC_061513.1:104804912-104931401 GCF_022539505.1 Lolium rigidum
AGTTGCATCCAAAATACACAAATTAGAGGCAAAACAATAGCAAAAGTGTTCGGGAAAGTAGATACGTTTTGGACGTATCACCCACCTCTTCCCTTGATCGACTCGAATGATATGGGTACCTGCAGATCATCAAGACGAGGCAAAGGGA
Source organism: Lolium rigidum (assembly GCF_022539505.1). Lineage (NCBI taxonomy): Eukaryota > Viridiplantae > Streptophyta > Magnoliopsida > Poales > Poaceae > Lolium > Lolium rigidum. The sequence goes on from NC_061513.1 coordinate 104,805,061, forward strand.
CAATGATAAAAGATTGTAAAACTCATATTCAATCCTTATACATAACATAAAATTAAATGCACATGAACGCTGCGAGGATTCACCCCAACCCGCAGCCCGTGAGGACTACTCACAATAATATCAAGATCAAATAACAAAATAGAAATAATTATGCAAAATACTTAGATTGAAATCACAATATTCTTGTAATGGTCACCAATTCTCAACGATATCTCTATTGCAATGGTGATGGTTATGGCTATGGAGGAGATGGGAGATGGGATGGATGAACAATGGTGATGGATCTCGCTCGGTGTGGTGCAGATGGATCTGGTGGATGGCGGTCCTGTTTGGCGACGAATGGCACTCTTTTTAGAGTGAGTCCCTTCACGACTTTTATAAGGTTTGACCTCGGGAACGCAGCGGCGAGTGGTTCGGGCGGGCGGTACGAGCGGGGATTGCCCATACCGATGCCCATTAAAGATCCTAGAACCGCATTTCCGAGTGTAGTCAACTTTGCCATGCTCCTGACATGATGTTATTCATTAATTGCAGGTCCATTTGCCATTATGACGCGATTTCATACACAACATCCAAAAATAGAAGAGATTGCACATCTTTGCATTGACTAGGCATTAGTGGTAAGTTGAGAGGTAAACTTAGTCAATTTCTTGACTTAGCTAAGGGTTTAAACGCTAGAAAATATGGCGTATTTCACAACCATCATGCTACTATAATAATAATGAGATGCTTTGAGTGAACCAAGTTTAAAACTATTAATTTATATTTTAGCTTGTTGCGTAGTTCCAGTTGGGAGAGGAAGAACAACGATGATGAAACTATATGTGAGGATCGTTAAAAGAGGTATGGCACCTTTCCTATAGTCATGTATGGAATTTAACGATAGAAAATACTGGTGCATAGTTTCATCAATATTTAGGAAAGTGATATTAGATGTCTACTATCTTTGTGTTCTTCTCTCCATTTATGATGCAAGAGAGATATTATTGAGGAATGCTATTTATACATGATTAAGAGTTAGTGGTTTTGAGTAAAGTCCGTGCATCCCATCATACTTGTTATTAGGGACTTGACACATATTCAATGATGAATTATATTCCTATGTGCCTTTAAAATATGAAGGTTGATGTCTGTGTGACAGTCCAGCCCTTTAAATGACAGAACTCATTGTTGAGACATATATAAGTTGGTTGATAGTATATTTGGTTGACCTACCATTGTTCTTTTTAGCCCTAAACCATTGAGCCCCATCCTAGAGAAAGAAAAGAAAAAAAGAAAAAAGAGAAGGAAAAGAAGAAAAATATTCAGATAAAAAAGTGAGAGAGGGAGAGTTAGGAGGATGCTCGCCGTATGTTGTTCATGTTGTCCCGGTATGGATGGCCTATAGTAGAGATATCTATCTCCTTTTGGTCCTTTGTATAGGAGGCATGGAGGTACCTCTTTGCGATACTTGTGAGAGAAGAGAAATGGGCCGCTAACAAAAGCCATGCCTAATCATGGTGAAAGTTTCAGCAAAGAGCATCCTAAAATTAGAAGAGTGAAAAATGAGAGATTGGAAAAAGAAAGAAAGAAGTGAGGAAATAAGGAGAAGAAATAGAACCCAATGAGTTGGCCGCTTTGAAGACAGAAAGGGCTAAAATTAAGAAGTGCGCGCTAAAAAGGGATGCACCCCTTCCACTCATAAGGTGTTAAAGCTAATAAGAAAAATACCTACTTTTCCTTTCCACCTTACGGTCAACCAAAAATACTAGCTTCTAACTCATGTATGAGTCCTATATGAGAGTCTGAATGTTAAAGGACTGGAAGGATACGACATCCTCCCATTATTTGGTTTTGCAATTCAAGTATGATGAAATTACTAGTCAACAATTGCAATTGAAGGAATCGAAAGGACTCAACCACCTTGCTCATGATTCAATCAAATGCGATGATAGAACTTTCCTTTTTGCTACTACCAATTAATCTTGTCCAAATAATGTTGCCATATAGTACCCCCTTTACGTCATGCATAGATAGAGGAACATGAACATAGTGCATATTTAGTAACACTTTGTCATTCATTTGTGAAGCTATGTTTCGAATACTTGCCATGTTAAATTGTTTGCATGCATTGAGCAAAGTTCTAGTCAAAGTCTTTTATCGCTTCTACACTGCGTTTGAGTTGTTTGAGGACAAACAGCGAGCTAAGCTTGGGGGAGTTGATACATCCCAAATGTATCTACTTTTTCAAGCACTTTTCTCAATGAGTTACTCCGGAATCTCACCATACTCTGATAAAAACTGTTGAATCTAATGTTGTTTTTAGCAAAGGCTCCTTTTGTCAAGTTTTCGCAGGAAATAAAATCGGGGAAAAATACCAAGGAAGTTTTTCACAAAAAGAAGGCCCCTCGAGCTCTGGATCACGAGAGGTGAGCCACAAGGCCCGAACGAGGCCAGGTGGCGCTGATACGTCCAAATTGCATCACTATTTTATATCATAATTTACTGTTATTCATTGATATATTTCATATTTAGAGATGATACATATGTTATTTCATCTATTTTGCATGTTTGATGATTATTGGAGAATTAACTGCCAGAGTCAGAATTCTGCTGGAAAAAGGACCATCAAGATACCATATTTCTGAAGAACAACAATTCCCTGAAAATACCCAGAAACTCCTATTTTTCCAGATGCCGGAGGAAGCCAGAAGAGGAGTCTGAGGTGGGCCAAGAGGGGCCACACAACCCCTAGGCGCGGGCCACCCCTGGCTGCGCCTAGGCATGGTGTGGTGGCACTGGCCCACCTCTGACATCGTGCCTTTGCGTATCTCATCCCCCGAGAACCCTAAACAGTGGAGGAGCAAACAGAGAAATATTCCGCCGCTGCTACGGGGAGGAAAACCACACACAGAGAGAGAGAAAAGCTCTCCGGCAGGCAGAAATCTGCCGGTGAAATTCCTTTCCCGAGGGGGGAAATCGTCGCCATTGTCACCATCATCGAGCTGGACTTCATTTGGATCATCATCATCTCCACCACCAGCACTGTCATCACCACCATCTCCACTCTGTCCCGCTGTAACATTTTTGGGTTTGATCTTGTCTAGTTCATAGGGAAAACTTTCCCGGTGTTGATTACTCCTTTTAGTTGATGCTATTGAGTGAAACCATTGAATTAAGGTTTATGTCCAGATTGTTATTCATCATTATATCACCTCTGATTATGATCCACGTGATGTCTTGTGAGTAGTTCGTTTAGTTCTTGAGGACATGGGAGAAGTCATGATGTTAGTAGCGGAACTATGTTGAGTAATATTTAATGGTTTAATATTTAAGTTGTGGTGTTATTCTTCTAGTGGTGTCATGTGAACGTCGACTACATGATACTTCACCTTTATGGGCCTAGGGGAATACATCGTGTATTTGGCTAGTAATTGTGGGGTTGCATGAGTGACAGAAACCTGAACCCCCGTTAGGAAACCCGTGCATGAGGGAGTGTAGGATCTCAAAGTTTAAGGATGTGCTTAGATTTATCTTAATTACGTTCTTGTAGTTACGGATGCTTTCAAGGGGTATAATCACAAGTATGCATTAGTCCAAGTAGGGGTATTGCATGAGCATAGGTTCACCCACACAACACCTACCAATCTGATAAAGATTATTCAGTTGCGTGAAGCGAAAGAACTTGACAAAATTCTCGTGTGTCCTCAGGAACGTTTAGTCATCATAAGTAAAACAACCGTTTTGTCCTTTGCTCTAGAAAGGATTGGGCCACTCGCTGCAATTATTATTACTGTCTTTTACTTACTCGTACTTTATTTATTTGCAATACCAAATACTCCTGAAAACCTATTTGCTAGTGTTTACAATGAAACCTTGATCAAAACTGGTTGTGAACACCTTCTGGTCCTCATTGGGTTCGACACTCTTATTTATCAAAAGTACTACGATACAACCCTTATACTTGTGAGTCATCAAGACTATTTTCTGGCGCCGTTGCCGGGGAGTGAAGCGCTATTGAAGAGTGGAATTGGTAAAGGAAATTTTCACTGTAAGTGTTGTATTTATTTCTGTCTTCCACTTTATTTCATTATGGAGAAGTCTCCATTTGACTCCCTATTTGGGATTACTACTACCACTGTTACGGTAGTAGATGAAGCACCGCATGCTCAATTGGATCCTTTTAAAATTCCATGAAAATTGTTGAACGCTTTATGAATAACTATTATTTAGGAGATGGAATTGTCCATCCTGGTGATCATTTACTCTTTATACATGAATTATGCGAGTTGTTCAAGTGTGCAGGTATTTCAATGGACCAAGTTAAGAGGAAATTATTGTCTTTATCACTTAAGGGAAGAGCTGCGGAATGGTATAAGCTGAGGAATGGCCGATCTATTGGCTGGGAGGAAATTGTACCTCTGTTTTATTCCAAATTTTATCCTCCAAGTGAGATTCATAAAGATCAGAATCAAATATATAATTTCTGGCCTCGAGATGGAGAGAGTATTTCCCAAGCGTGGGGGAGATTGAAGTCACTAATGCTCAAATGTCCCATTCATGAGCTCCCAAGTAATATTGTTATTAATAACTTCTATGCAAGGCTTTCTCTTCATGATAAGGATTTATTGGATGCTTCCTGTTCTGGATCATTTACACGTATGAAAGAAGAAGCTAAATGGGATCTCCTCGACCGCATTCAGGAAAATACTGAAGGATGGGAGAATGACAAAGGAAGAAAGTCAGGTATAAATTATGATTATGAATGCATTGAATCCTTTATGAGAACTGACGACTTTCATAATACTAGTGTTGTTTATGTTCTTGATTCTCAAATTCTTGCAAATTGTTTTAAGTCATTTGTCTCTTATCTTGATGTTCCCAAAAAGGAGTGGAACAAGTACCATGCACCTTATAAAGATATTGTTAATTGTGTTCCTGCTAGAAAATATTGAAGTTTGTACTGTTGATCGTGTTTTTCCTGAACCTTATATTGAGAAAGTACCTTTCCCTGCCAAGGTAAAGTAACATTCTATTATAAATAATGTGGTTAACAAAAGTACAAAGAAAACTATAGAACCTGATGAACAAATAACTATTGAATCTGCGGTAACAATAGTAAAGGACCTTGTTACCGAAAATGTAGAAGATTCTGTGAAGATGCTTCTAATATTGTTTCACATCCTAGTAAATCTAAGAAAACTAGTGTTCATGTGCTTTCTGTGAGAATAGGTGATCATTGCAATTATTGTTTATGTGATATTGGTGCAAGTTCAAGTGCTATTCCTTATGATCTCTACACGGAAATTATGCATGAAATTGGTTCTTGTGAACTTGAAGAAATTGATGTGGTTATTTAGCTTGCTAATAGAGAGACCATCTCTCCAATTGGTATTGTTAGAGATGTAGAAGTTTTATGTGGTAAGATTAAATATCCTGCTGATTTTCTAGTACTTGGTTCAGTTGCTAGTAAGACTTGTCCTATAGTTTTTGGTAGACCTTTCTTAAATACTTGTGGTGCTATTATAGATTGTAAGAAGGAGAAAATTCTTATTAAATTTGATGGAGAGTCTTATGATTTTAATTTTTCTAAGTTTGCTAAAGCTCCTTATGAAACTGAATTGCCTAATGAAGACTTTAAAGTTGAACAAGTTGCCTCTATTGCTCTTGCTCCTAACAATGCTTTGCAGCAATATATGTAGGACCACGCAAGTGATATCTTTATGGAGGAAAGAAATGATATTGATGAGATTCTTCTTCGTCAACCGGAGAAGCTTAAACACAATTTACCTGTGGAAGACTTGGGTACCACACTACCACCCAAGGAGGATCTGTTTTCGATTTAAAACCTTTACCTGATGATCTTAAATATGCTTATATTGATGATAAGAAAATACATCATGTTATTATTAGCTCTAAAATTTTAGGGCAGGAAGAGGAAAGATTATTTGGAGTATTGAAGAAACACCGAGGAGCTATGGGATATACTCTTGATGATTTGAAGGTGATTTCTCCTACTATATGTCAGTATGTTATTAATATGGAACCTGATGTGAAGCCAGTTGTTGAACATCAATGCCGTTTAATTCCTAAGATGAAGGGTGTGGTAAGAAATGAGATATTGAAACTCCTTGATGCTGGTATTATTTATCCAATTGCTCATAGTAGATGGGTTAGTCTTGTGCATTGTGTCCCTAAGAAAGGAGGAATTACTGTTATGCCCAATAAGAATAATGAACTTATTCCTCAAAGAGTAGTTGTTGGTTATAGGATGTGCATTGATTTTAGAAAAGTTAACAAAGTTACTAAGAAAGATGATTACCCTTTACATTTTATTGATCAAATGTTAGAAAGGTTGTCTAATAAAACTCATTTTTGTTTACTTGATGATTATTCTTGGTTTTCTCAAATTGCTGTTAAAAAGCAAGATTAAGAGAAAACCACTTTTACTTGTCCTTATGAAACTTATGCTTACGGGCGTATGCCTTTTGATTTGTGTAATGCGCCTGCTACGTTTCAAAGATGCATGGCTGCTATCTTTCATGGTTTTTGTGAAGAAATTGTGGAAGTATTCATGGACGATTTCTCCGTCTGGGAATTCTTTTGATAACTGTTTGCACAATCTTGATAAAGTTTTGCAGAGATGTGAAGAAACTAATATTGTTCTTAATTGGGAGAAATGCCACTTTATGGTAAATGAAGGAATTGTTCTTGGACATAAAATTTCTGAAAGAGGTATTGAAGTCGACAGAGCCAAAGTGGAAGCAATTGAGAAAATGCCCTGTCCTAGGGATGTTAAAGGTTTTCATAGTATTCTTGGTCATGCTGATTTCTATAAGAGGTTTATTAAGAATTTCTCTAAAATTTCAAAGCATCTTACTAATATTCTTCACAAGGATGCATCTTTTGTTTTTGATGATGATGCAAGGAAGCTTTTGAAACTCTAAAGAAGACTTTAACTAATGCTCCTATTGTTCAACCACCTGATTGGAATTTACCCTTTGAAATTATGTGTGATGCTAGTGATTTTGTAGTAGGTGTTGTTCTTGGATAGCGAGTAGATAAAAAGTTGAATGTTATTCATTATTCTAGTAAGACTCTTGATGCTGCTCATCAGAATTATGCTACTACTGCAAAAGAATTTCTAGTTGTAGTCTTTGCTTGTGATAAGTTTAGACCTTATATTGTTGATTCGAAAGTTACTATTCATACTGATCATGATGCTATTAGGTACCTTATGGAAAAGAAAGACGCTGAGCCTAGGCTTGTTGGATGGGTGTTGCTTTTACAAGAGTTTGATCTGCATATTGTAGATAGGAAGGGTGCTGAAAATCATGTTGCTGATAATTTGTCTAGATTGGAAAATATTTCTTATGATCCTATTCCCGTTAATGATAGTTTTTCAAATGAAAATTTGGCTGCAATAAAAGTAACTTTGCGAGAGAGTCCTTGGTATGCTGATTATGTTAACTTTATTGTTTCCAAGTATTTGCCTCCAACATTTACAACTCAGCAAAGAAGGAAATTCTTTTATGATTTGAGGCATTATTTTTGGGATGACCACACTTATATAAAGGAGTGGATGGTATTATTCAAAGATGTGTTCCAGAATACAAGCAACGAGAGATATTGAGAAAATGACATGGTAGTGCTTATGGAGGACATCACGTTTTTATTGGCCTACTATTTTTAAAGATGCAAGAAATTTTATTTTATCTTGTGATCGATGAATGCCAAAGAGTTGGTAATATTTCTAGACGCAATGAAATGCCTATGAATTATTCTCTTGTTATTGAACCATTTGACTGCTGGGGATTTGACTTTATGGGTCTTTTTCCTCCTTCAGAAGGTTATACTCATATACTTGTTGTTGTTGATTATGTTACTAAGTGGGTATTAGCTATACCTACAAAGAGTGCTGATGGTGAGACCTTGTTAAAATGCTTAAATATGTTATTTTCCCTAGGTTTGGTGTGCCTAGATATCTTAATTATGACTGATGGAGGTTCCATTTTATTCATGGTGGTTTTAGGAAGGCTCTTGCTAGATATGATGTTAATCATAGGATTGCTTCAGCCTATCATCCCCAAACAAGTGGGAAAGTAGAATTATCAAATAGAGAAATTAAATTTATCTTGCAAAACACTGTTAATAAATCTAGGAAGAATTGGGCTAGTAAGCAAAATGATGCTTTATGGGCTTATAGAACTGCTTATAAAAATCCTATGGGTATGTCTCCTTAAAAATGGTTTATGGAAAAAAGCTTGTCACTTGCCTTTAGAATTAGAACACAGAGCTTATTGGGCAGTGAAAGAACTTAATAGAGACTTTGAACTGGCTAGTAAGAAAAGGTTGCTTGACTTAAGTTCCCTAGATGAATGGAGGAACGAAGCTTATGAAAATTCTAGAGTCTTTAAAGAGAAGGGTAAGAAGTGGCATGATATGAGAATTTTTAAGAGAGAGTTCCATGTTGGTGATAAAGTTCTATTGTATAGGTCTCGTATCAGATTTTTTGCACGAAAATTACTCTGAAAATGGGAAGGACCTTTTATTACTGAAGAGGTGTATCGTTCCGGTGCCATAAAAATTGCTTCATTGAAGGATAACACTACACAAGTGGTGAATGGTCAAAGACTCAAACATTATATTTCTGGAGATTCTTATAATGAAGATATTGATATTATTCAAGTGGTGACTCCGGAAGAATTTATTAAGGAGCAAATCCAGGAATCTGCAGAGTGCATTTTCGAATAGGTAACAGTTTTAGTAAGAAAAAGTTCGCTTTTAACTTTCCAGCTTATATTTTTGTCGTTTTTATTAAATATGAAGAATTACGAGACGAAAACGGGTAGGAGAAGGTGCATGTGGGAACCACACCACCCCTAGGTGCGGGCCAGCCTCAGGCCACGCCTAGGCATGGAGGGGGCGCCTCAGAGCTCCTCTACGACCCGGTTTCGTCATGTACCCTTCCTTTTGTTACAAAACTTTTATCTATATAATCCCCCGGATCCCCCGAGGTCTCTATATCGTGTTCTTGTCGTGTTTTTGTTTTGATCCGTATCTGACATGATTTGTTCTCATATTTAGAGCCACCATGTCTTCTTCTGGATCACCTAAAGACAACTCCTTCGTGAACGCTGTGAACCCGTACATGGATGAGCTGAAGATGCATCCTAAGGAGTTGTTGCTCAAGGATGGGAAGGTGCAAGTAGAAGATTTTTGGGGCCCTAAATAAGAAGGCAGTCTAGAGGCTAGGATGGAAAACCTCGAGCAAGAAGTCTTTAGATACAAGAAGATGGCAGAACGTGAAGTGGACGTTATCCATAAGATAAATGCAGAACTCATTGGCGAGCACATGAAGTAAGTTGCAAATCTTTGGGATGATATTTTCTCGTTCCACGAGACCACCAACAAGTTACAAGCACAACTCTACGACGTGCAAAATCAAAATTGTGAGTATGAGACAAGGTTTAAACGCATAAGTTCTGCTGCCAGTTTCAGGATATTGGAAACCAAGTCATCCTTTGTTTATGGGGAGCCTTTACCTTGGAAGTTTGATCATGAGAAGGATTCACCACCACCGAAGGAGTGATTCGTCATTGGTATTGGCATCCCCTTGGCTTGTTCCAAGCTTGGGGGAGTGTCGCGGTATCACACTATTATCTTTTACCCTTTTTACTTTCCAGTAGAGTCATATCATGAGTAGTGAAGTTATCATATAGGATAGTTTGCAGTGTGGAAGTATCCCTCCTTTAGTTGATTATCTATGTATTCCTTGGTGTGAGCTGCCGTTATGGAATATTAATGAGAAGTTTTTATCATTACTTTCTACACACCTTATTTTAGTTTGTAATTTCTATCATATGATTAATCTTGTTAGTTAGTATTGGTATAACTTTGGGAGCATCAAGTAATTGTAGTTGGTCTTGGCAAACTTAGCATTGGTCAGTAGCAAAAATACTTTGAGGCTTAAGTAGAAAGAGAGAAATACATGTAGATATATTATTCCATTATCTTTCTTTCTTGTTGGCTCATAAGCTTGGTATTCTAAAGTTAAAATAGTTTGTACTTTCGGGGAAGATTGCATGATTGTTTTCTATCACATGTATATTTGTTTGTTTCGCTCAACTCTTACGCTTGCTACCCAGCCTTGCTAACCAAAGACATGTACTGCAAGGGAATGCTTCTCGTGCATCCAAACTTTGAACCAAAAACCCATGCCATTTGTGTCCACCATATCTACCTATATGTGGAATTTCACCGCCACTCCAAAGTAAATTGCTTGTGTGCTACCTTTAAAACCTTCAAAAGCTATTACCTGTTCTGTGCTCCTGTTTTAGCTCATGATGAAGCGTTGGATGTTTTATTTTCTATTTCATGTTTATTATGGCTTCACACCCTGACTAGCATGCACAATGTGCTAGTCCTGAATTCTGCAAAAGAGCGGGCGCGGGTGCCCAGCCCACTAAAATATAAATTGAACCAATAATCCAAATCTCCTAACACTATGAACTTGAGAAATCATGAACTTAGCTTGTTCAAACAAAGAAGAAGAGAAACTTTATTGTTCTCTCTATGGGGTCACTCTTGAAGCAATTAAACATGAAAAGATGATAAATCATTTGATGTCATTCGTTGACATAGACATACACCACTCTCAAAATTACATTTTCATACCTCTGATTCATTTAAAATTAAAAGCTCTAGCATATGAGTAATCTTGTTTCCCTCTGCGAAGGACCTATCTTTTATTTTTATGTTGAGTCAGTAAACCTATTCCCCTCTATATCAAGCAAGCATTTGAGTTGTTGCGATCTAACCATTTATGTGTGGTGATGCATTCAATCATATCTTTTACCGTTTCTTGTGTAGCATAATGCTTTTATCTAAATGAATATACCGTTGAAAGTTGTCTATGATTGTAAAGAGACTGTAATGATTGAGCATGTGATTTCTGCAATATAATCTCTAATATAAAGACTCTACTCGAAAGATAAGTACAATCTGTTAATTGTTCTCTAACAAAGAATGATTTTCTCTTTGCATTTCTATTAGTGATTCCTTACTCATTTCAAGTTGAATTGTATAAGAGGAAGTTGTTGTCTATAATGACTTGTGTATTGGTAAGTATGACGCTTCTTGTCTGTATTTTGTTTATCGACACTTCACTCTATAAACCCGTGGTCTGGTTTACTAAGTTCAGTTTTCTCTTGGGGACAAGAGAGGTGTAAGCTTGGGGGGAGTTGGTACGTCCAAATTGCATCACTATTTTATATCATAATTTACTGTTATTCATTGATATATTTCATATTTAGAGATGATACTTATGTTATTTCATCTATTTTGCATGTTTGATGATTATTGGAGAATTAACTGCCGGAGTAAAATACCATATTTTTGAAGAACATCAATTCCCATAAAATACCTAGAAACTCCTATTTTGCCAGATGCCGGAGGAAGCCAGAAGGGGAGCCTGAGGTGGGCTAGGAGGGGCCCACACCACCCCTAGGTGCGGGCCACCCCTAGCCGCGCCTAGGCATGGTGTGGTGGCCCTGTCCCACCTCTGACATCATGCCCTCGCGTATTTCATCCCCCGAGAACCCTAAGCAGTGGAGGAGCGAACAGAGAAATATTCGGCCGCTGCTACGGGGCGGAGAACCACAGAGAGAGAAAATCTCTCCAGCAGGTAGAAATCTGCCGGGGAAATTCCTTCCCGGAGGGGGAAATCGTTGCCATCGTCACCGTCATCGATCATCATCATCTCCACCGCCAGCACTGTCATCACCACCATCTCCAGTCCGTCCCGCTGTAACATTTTTGGGGTTTGATCTTATCTAGTTCATAGGGGAAACTTTCCTAGTGTTGATTACTCCTTTTAGTTGATGCTATTGAGTGAAACCATTGAATTAAGGTTTATATCCAGATTGTTATTCATCATTATGTCACCTCTGATTATGATTCACATGATGTCTTGTGAGTAGTTCGTTTAGTTCTTGAGGTCATGGGAGAAGTCATGATGTTAGTAGCGGAACTATGTTGAGTAATATTTAATGGTTTGATATTTAGGTTGTGGTGTTATTCTTCTAGTGGTTTGATGTGAACGCTGACTACATGATACTTCACCTTTATGTGCCTAGGGGAATACATCGTGTATTTGGCTACTAATTGTGGGGTTGCGGGAGTGACAGAAACCTAAACCCCCGTTAGGAAACCAGTGCATGATGGAGTGTAGGATCTCAAAGTTTAAGGATGTGGTTAGGTTTATCTTAATTACTTTCTTGTAGTTGCGAATGCTTGCAAGGGGTATAATCACAAGTATGCATTAGTCTAAGTAGGGGTAGTGCATTAGCATAGGTTCACCCACACAACACCTACAATTCCGATAAAGATTATTCAGCTACGTGAAGCGAAAGCACTTGACGAAATTCTCGTGTGTCCTCGAGAACGTTTAGTCATCATAAGTAAAACAACCGGCTTGTCCTTTACTCTAGAAAGGATTGGGCCACTCGCTGCAATTATTATTACTGTCTTTTACTTACTCGTACTTTATTTATTTGCAATACCAAATACCCCTGAAAACATATTTGCTAGTGTTTACAGTGAATCCTTGATCAAAACTGCTTGTCAACACCTTCTGCTCCTCGTTGGGTTTCACACTCTTATTTATCGAAAGTACTACGATACACCCTCTATACTTGTGGATCATCAGGTGCGCCCTACATCTTTGGGAGCCCCACCCAGGCCCGTTCGGCCCTTGGTCGCCGTCTCGCCTCCCTCCTTCGCGAGGTGCCTTAAATACCCTAAAAACTTATCCCCTGGAAGCACACGACATTTCGCGAAATAGAGCGCCTCCAAGACCACGATCTTCGTTTCGGGGGTCAGATTGATCATGCTCTCACCTCGGAGAGAGGGATTTTGAGGGTTTGTTCATCATCACCACCACTGCCATCATCATCGACCATCATGGGCTCACTCTCCATCACCATGAGTGAGTATTTCTCTGTAGGATTAAGAGGTGGATGGGTTTTGGATGAGATTGATCATGTAATCCTCCATATGTATCGAGATTTTAGGTGTTCGTCTTGAATATATTCTTGTATATATGAGTGTTGGTACACGTTTGCTATGTTTAATGCTTGTTACTAGGGCCCAAGTGACAAGATTTCAGTACTGAACATGTATTACTTTATCATATATATGAGGTTGGAATTTACCTGCAAGGTATATTGCTTGTTATTATGTTGATCATGCATGCGAATCCCTAAAGTGAAAGGTGGGGAAAAACAAAGGGGAGATATAATAACTTCGAGGGTTATGTGTTCTCATGAATCTTAATGCTTTGTTCCGGTCTATTCAGAAGAGGTAGACCTTAATTTCTTGTAGTTCCAAGTTGGCCCCGATGAAATGGGCAAGCTGGACAAAATATGTTATGCAAATTCTCTTAGTTAGTATGCATAACTATATTTCGAGCACACACCTACACACAACTGAATAAGAGATGAGTGCTATGTTAGTTGGATTACATTACATGATCAATATCATCGATATATCACCCCATTGCTGACTCATACCTATGCTTTTTACTGAGGATCCTTCATTGGTTTTCACTTGGTATCGTTGGTTTTATTCTTTCAACTAACGCCAGTATGGCAAAACGATAAAACCTTGTTCTATAATGTGACTTTCAGATTTTGGACACTTTTCGAAGGATCCAAGGCCATTTATGAGCTGATTGGAACAAATCAAGCAAATCTTTAATTGAATACTTTTTTTATCGGAGGCTCCAGTCAACTTAACGAGCGCCATTACGGGTGCGGCTCCTCTTTACGGCCCGCCCTCACCATAGGCCACCGTCTTCTTCTGATCAATACAAATATGTTTCATGAAGGAAATATATACCGAAGAGAGACACACAACCACCACACAAATAGACCAGGAACAAAGGAAGGAGAGATCCGATCAAAGGAGGAGAAGAATTCCATCGATCATCTATGATATCTCCAATCTATAGATCATTCATTCAACATCATTCCCCTTGTACTAGAGAGAGACATTCATAGTTGTAAGTTTAGAGTTTGGGATACTCTTCATACTTTGTTTTGCATTGGATTCGATCTTCCTTCTTACTGTAGCTTGCTATGGTAATATCGAGATGAATCCTATTTACTTTATGATCATATCAATGTGCTACTCTCCTTTATATGCAAGTAAATCTCCATAGGCTTGCGAGATGCAGGAGATTGGTGAGATGTGATGTGCCTATACTAATTTCCATCTATTTGTGATTATCGTTATGACTATTCTATGCAGGAAAGGATGTTTATGTTTGCATAATGCTTGTTGTCTAATAACACAGACAACATAATCCTGAGATCTCATAGACATGAACTTATTTTCTAGTGAATCGGTGACCCTCGAGTGAGATGACGATATCAAAGAGGAGTTAGTATAACTCAAGTAGTACGAGGAACCATTAAATTTAAAGCCTTGATTTGGGCTCATGACTTTAATTGATCTGCTGACCATTGCTTGTGGTAATAGGCAAAAGAATCAATGGAGTCAAGCGAATCTACCAAGACGAGTCTTGACTATGACATACGTTTTTCTCTCCTACTTGCATATTAATATGAAGTATTATAATGACATACACCATTTGTTTCACCTGGCACATTCACTATCACCATGAACCATACCTCGGCGCCCAGTCTCTCATCTTTAGGGAATTCCAAATAACATTCATGCTTTTTTACATTTTTATTCTTTACATTTACACTGTTTAATACACTATATTCATCTATTCATACTCACCTATTTCCATCTCAATTCAGTCAATTTGCTCAAGACTAGTGATACCTTGAGTGTGACAAAAACGCCTTAGATAAACACTTTTCTAAACCCCTTGTTGGGATTGACATAAAAATTGGAAATAAAACTTTCATGGAAACGTGCTCTGACGAACCATGTGCTCTTGTAGGCCATCACTGGGGCGGCGGGAGTGTTTCCTATCATGAGCGGCAGCTAGGACGGAGCTTCCTAGGCGAGGTGTAAGCGCCGGTCTACTTCCTCGATGACCCACGGCGATGCGACCCGTAGAGAAGTGGCGGGGTTGTCGATCTTGCACAACTAGGAAAATGGCTACCTGTAGCGTGCATTTTTGGGGGTTAGTAGCGTGCTCCCTCCACGCTACAGCTATCATGCCAGTGTAATATGTTCCTGTAGCGTGCACGTCCCACGCTACTGGTACATCCTATACCTACAGCGTGCCTCCACCCCCACGCTACAGATAATATAGCGAGCCAGAGCTAGATGTGGGCGAGGCGCTGGAGCGCACGGCCGAGGCGGGCGCCACGGTGAGCATGTGTGGGCCAGCCCGTCGGGGCGCAGCTAGGAAGGCGCGGCCGTGGCAAGGTCACCTGCGTGGCTAGAGGCATGCGCTGCTGCGCGCGATCTTGCTCGCTGCTGCTTGCGTGCTGCGGCTGCTGCCTGCTCTGATTCCTGCTCGCTGCGTGCGGCCACTGCTGATGATAAGGGCATCTCCAGCGGGCCGACACATTTCGGACGTCCGAAATGTCCGTTTGCGTCGGTCCGGGGATGCGATGTGGCCCAGGGCGATCGTTTGCGTCTGGGGTACCTCCAGCGGTGCGGACGCATTTTTAATCGGGGACAGCGTCAAGGTCGCTAATGGCGTTTTACGTCCCGTCGAGGACTGCCGCCGGCGATTAACTGTTCCCGCGCGTGCCCAATACATTGGGAAGTTTCGCCGGCGTTTCGCGCGCGCGGGAAACGTCCTGCGCGCCAACGCTGTTTCCCGCCGCGCCGTGGCTATATATGGTGGACACCGGCGGGGGCGACGGGCACACCTCAAACCCTACCATCCATCCATGGCCGACCACATTAGTTGGGAGCAAGTTTTTCAGATGTGCCGGCACCTCCACCCGGAGGAGGAGGAGGAGGTAGTCGCCGCCGGCATTGAGGCCCAGCAGCTGGACGTGGATGCGGCGGCAGCGGAGGAGGAGGTTGCGCAGGCGGCAGAGCGCGCGGAAGGGCACCTCGCGGCGACCAGGGCGGAGATCGCCAACTCCATGGCCGAGCTCGCCGACGCCAGGGCCGAGCTCGCCGAGGCGCGGGCAGCCATCGCTGCCCCTCCGGCGGACGATGTCATCCACGACATCGCGGACGACGACCCCCCCCCCCGTCCCACCCGCTTTCGAGTGCGCCGGTGACCAGCGGGTTCTGCTCGCGTCCTTCGAGTCCCTGGTTGGGGACGCACAGCGCCGTCAGGCTTGGGTGGCGGAGGAGGAAGCCCACAGCTATGCGATGGCCATGGCTCGGGGGTTAATGTGCTCCGACCTGGACCCGCTCCAGCGTAGGGGCCCTTCTCCCGTGCGGGTCGAGCAGGAGAACCGGGAGCTGGAGGTCGCCATTGCCGCCAGGTACGAAGCGGTGGCGGAGGCGGCTAGGGATAGGGCCCGCTTCATCGCCGACGTGGCGGCGATCCAGGCGGCGGCGACCCAGGCGAACGAGGACGCGGCGGCGGTCCAGGTGGCGGCGGAGGAGGAGGAGGCACAGGCGGCGGCGGAGGCGGCGGCTACCCAGGTGGCGTTGGCCCAGGCGGAGGCCCTGTGGGACAGCTCCCTGGCCGAGGCCCTCGAACGCCGCAGGTGGCAGGACGAGATGTCCGTTCGCCGGCGTGCGCGGCGCGCGGAGTGCGCGAAGCGCTCCCGCTTCGACGACGGCGCCGACCCTTCCGGCGGCCAGAAGTAGGGCGCGCGACTGCGAGTAACCGAGGCCGGTGTAGGCCGCGCGACGGCGAGTAGGTACGGCCGTTGTAGTTTTAGGTTAACTCGACTAACCATCTCTGTAAAGATGGTCCTTTTAGCCAATTAATAGTAATGAAAAAATATTTTGCTTACCTACTCACTACCGACCGGGCCCGGATGCACCCAAAGCGGACAGATTCCACGACCGCGGAGCGTCCGCGGAGACGCAAAACCTGGCGCAAATTTGGGCTAGATTTGCGTCTCCGCGGACGGCCCGGTCACTTTCCGTCGCTCCGCTGGAGGTGGTGCCAGACGCATTTCCGGTCACGGCGAACACAAACGGTCGCTCAGCGTCTGTTTGCGTCGCGCCGCTGGAGATGCCCTAAGGAGCGGACAGGCAAGAGGAGGCCGGGCATGCAGGAGCTTGAAGGTCGACGAGGTCGGGCCGGTCGAACAGAGTTGTCGAGCATTGCTGCCCAACCGAGCCCCTGCTTCCGTTGTTGTGCGTGCGCGTCGAGTGCCGCTGCCGCTGCTCAGATAAGATAAAGTGGAAAGAGGAAGAATGCAAGTGAAATAAAGGAGAGTGTAGGAGGGTGCCCTAAAATGAGGATCTACAAATGTTAGTAGCCTGCTAAAATCACCACACGCTACAGATACAAACTTATCTGCCACCCTGCAGATACTTTTCGATTGGACAAAAATATGGACCCCACTTACCTGTAGCGTGTTGTTTAGGAGCCCACGCTACTGGTACCACTTAGCTGTAGCGTGCCCTTTTTTCACACGCTACAACTAATACCAGTAGCGTGTGAAAAATCAGGCACACCACTAACGTTGATGCACCTATAGCCAATTTTCTACTAGTGTCGGGTCCCTCCAAGATCCGTTGTTGATGCGGTTCCGGCCAACAGCGTGTGGCGGAGGCTGTACTGCTGCGGCTTCCATGGTGGCGGCGCCGCAATGGGTTTCTTCTAGCCGTAGCTCGAGCGTGTGGTACTCCAACCCATGTTGGTGGCGGCCAGTGCGTGTGGTTCATGTGATCTAAATAAAGGTGGTTTGGCTATGATGATCTTC
Source organism: Lolium rigidum (assembly GCF_022539505.1). Lineage (NCBI taxonomy): Eukaryota > Viridiplantae > Streptophyta > Magnoliopsida > Poales > Poaceae > Lolium > Lolium rigidum. The sequence continues at coordinate 104,822,874 of NC_061513.1, forward strand.
GAGCGCCAAGTCGTCGCTCTGCTTCATGTCGGCATCCTCAATCTAGACGCTGACGAATTCCAGTCTTCCTCACGAAGATTTCCGCTGATTGGAACATGTTCCCACTTGATATCTATATCGGAATCGATCCAGTCTTGTGTGACCTTATCTTCAGCCAAGTGAGGCTTCATGAGGGGGTTTTGGTGAAGCTTCGCTTTCTTGTTGCTGCCATGAAAACATCTAAAATTTTTTTGAGACAACCATCATATGCAGAAAGGGCTTCCTAAATCTCGGTAAAGTGGTACAAAGGAACCCCTAACCTAACCCCTCCCCCGTCCCCCCGTGCGGCGGCGCTGCGCCGCACCGGGGCTCCACCTGCCGCCGCCCGAGTACCCCTCCCCTCCGCCCTCCCTTCCCTCCGCCGCCGCCGGCGGCGCTGCCGGGCAAAGCCCGCGCGGTGTGGCGGCGGCGGGGCTCCTGCTGGTCGCGGCAGGGCTCGGCGACGGCGGCGCTCGCTCTCGGGCCTTGCGGTGGTGGTGCGTGGCAACGGCGGCCGAAGGTGCGGCGTTTGGCGGTTGGCAGATGGCGGCGGGGTGGTTGGGCTCGATCTGGACCCGCATGGGTCTGGAGGGCCCCGAGCTCCTGCACCATGTTGTTCCGTCGCGGGTTGCATCGATGGTCTGCGGCTCTGCCCGCATCACTTGGGCGTCGGGGCCGCGGCCCCGACCATGGCGGCGGCCTCCTCCTTCTGCCGGAGAGGGCCAGCAAGATATGGTGGATCTTGGGATCTCATGTCTTGCAGAATAAAAGGCGGCGGTCCTAGGGCCTCTCTTGCGTGAAGAGGAGGACCTACCGGAGGCCTGGACTCGTGATCCGGCCGGAGGGTTGAGTTCGGAAGGCTCCGCCGGCGAATGTAACGGTGCTTTGCCCGGAGTTTGCTGGATCGGAGGTATTCGGTCGTGCGCACCCATGCTTTTATTCCGACCGATTGGTTCTGGAGGGAGCGGCGTGAAGCTCTTTTTCTGTGTTGACATCAAGTGACTATGGATCCATGATGAAAGTCGGAAGAAGAGAATTTCATGAAGGCCGGAGGGGAGGACTAGCTAAGGGAGGTTCAAGTATCCACGCTGTTGAGAGACTGGCTTGGTGTTCCGGGCTTCACAACAGCGGTATGAAAGTGGGGGCGCCAACACATGTGAAGCGCAGAGTCCTACCTTTCAGGGTGAAAACCCAAGGTCCGGCCTTAGCTCGGTTGTGCCCGGCAATGGCATTGGTGGAGGCATTGTTTTGAGAGCGGGGACTATCTTCGGGGTGAAAACCTAAGATCTTTGATCGGGCGACGATGGTGTTTGAGCACCTGTTCCCTTCTTGGAGGCGTCGTTTTTGGAGAGTCTGTAATTTAGGTGTTGTCTTGGCGGTGGATGTACTGCTGTTGTTAGGCCCGAGATGCTGTAGCGGGGCTTTTGTTTCTTAGTTTTCTTTTCCTTTTTTTGGTTGTGTGCATCCGTAGTGCCATTAGAGTGGTGCGTTGTTGCAGAGGCTAGGTGTAATTGGTATCTTCTTGATATTAATATATTCCCTTTATCGAAAAAAATGAAAACATCTAAATATAGATTTTCAAGGTGTGGACAGAGGTGGAGAAAGTCATGCCGGCTGCAATCGGAGGTTTGTAATGGTGGAGAAGTTCTCACTAGTAGAGAATAGTCTTGTAGTGGCATGGCATTTTTTTAATTGGTGGAGTTTTTTTAATTGGTGGAGTTAACTCGGCGTTCCGCCAACTTGGCGCCACTGTTAAGTCATACAGGTAGAGTTGCACAGACATGTCACCATACCATAGTATATGGCGTTTCTGGCTGCACACCAGAAAACTATGTGTAACCGTGGCATGGGAAAACACCACACCACGAGTCTATTTCACAATCCCCGCACGACCATTGCTGTTTTGAAATTATGGCACGAGAAATCCAAATATTTTGAACCAATATTTAAAAATGTAGATTTCATTCAAATTTAGGATAATTTACATGTATGAATGAAATTTAAAACCGAATACAAAAGAGAAAAACTAAATCCTTATCTACGGGCCGCCGTCTTCTTTGCCGCCATCATTGTCCTCGTCGTTGATGATCGATGATGATGCCCGCTTGAGTGGCAGACTACTGGATGGTGACGGTGAGCCTTGCCCATCCGTCTTCGTGGCGGGATGTCGAGGGGAGGGAGTACGCCATCCTCCAGGGTTTTTGCTAGTACGACTCCAACTTCGGCTCCATCTTGGGAATCTTCTTTGGACGTTGGGATGGCGACGAGGCTGGCGTTTGTTCTAACTTTGGCTCTAGCTTGGCAATCTTCACCAGCCATTCGGATGGCGGCGATGGCGAGTACTCCGCTTTGGGCGCCCAAAAAGAAATTCCGACTACGGCCGACCAACGACGGCCAACCACGGAAAATGGTGTCGAAGTGGCTACGACAGGACGGAGGGAAGTAACCGACCACGCAAAAGATGGGGATGCGCCATCGGTAGTCCTAGCGGACGCGACGGAGGCAGTGGCGATGGGAGCTCCGCATGGAGGTGATGAATTTGAGTGAGTGTCATGATCCTCTTGCCCATATTGATCACCAGGTTCCGCGGATTTTGCTGATTTTATCACCATGCATGCAGTAATCCGTGTCCCAAATGCTCATGACCTACTGAAAAATGATCTCATAGTGCATTGGTGGAGGCTTACAGAACAGTCATCAACTATATCGGTGGCTTTATCAAGTTGAACTTCAAATTATTTGGTTTGCTGTATGTTTTATTTTCATTCACAAAGAATATTGATTTTATTTTATTTATTTTCGGATTTCAAGACTATAAATTGCAAAAAAAGAAAAATCAATTTGAGAAGCCATTAGGGGAACGTGGCTGGCAACCGGTGTGCCTCAGATGCGACAACTCATGGCAGCGTCCCCAAATTATTAGATCCGACACTTTTGTCGGATGTTGTTTGGAGACCGAACTGGACATGCTCTAAGACCATCTCCAGTAAGCCACCACAAACGGATATAATCGGTCTATTGTTGTCCGTGCGGCCTAAACGCGAGGCCCAACAACGTTTCATAAATGGACGAGGCGACCGATTTTGTTTCAGCTCAAAGCTAAATTTGGGTTGGCTTTGCGGTTAGTGCGGACAACATGCACGTCTGCATGTGTCCTCCCTGGATTTTCCCGTGAACGTGCATCAGCGATCGAGAGAGGCGGGGAGATGTAGGTCCACGCAATCCTCTTAATGGGGTCCTATCGTTCTCTCGAAGCCTGACCATGTTCCCCGCACGCCAGCCCACTGGTCACTCCAAGCTTCCGTTTTGAAAACTCTAGACCTTGAAAACCCTTGGCACCATCACCATGGCGAAGGGCCACACATGCATTGTTCCGCTTAGGCCGCAACCACCACAAGACTGGTGGCTTTGGCTCAGGCCGTGGCCGCTGTTTATTTCGTGTGCCCGGGCCAAGGGCAGCATGATCACCTCCCGTGCCACGCTCCGAGTGACATGTGTAGATCAAGGTGGAGGTGGAGCTAGTTCGCCAAGGCGGGCGGGCTACTGCCATGGCCAGATGTTCCCCTATCCCACGGGTGGCATGTGAACCAGGCCTGTGTGCCCATTCTAGCCATCCCAAGATTATGCAGCGTAGGGTCTTCTAGTCGCCGGATCTGTGACGGGCCCCCCAAGTACGGTCAACTTGCCGCTTTAATAGAGGTGACCACCCCATATAGAAAAACTAGGATGAGAGAAAGTGTCAGAAAAAAGAGAATGACATGTGAAAACTAGGAGCTACATGCATGCTTCCGGATGCTATTTTTGTGTCCGGCGTCCCCGGTAGAGACTCTATATTACACTCTATACCTAAAATACCGGACACAAAATAAGGCTTTATTTAGCTTTGGAGACGCAACTGAAAAGCGTTTTTCTCTATTTCTTGGGAACGTGACTGAAGATGCTATCAGTACACACAAGGCGTTGAGCCGCTGCTTTGGCTGCTGCCTTGTCCGCATATACCAGCGGAGGAGAGGAGGCCGAGGACCCGCAAGAGGATGAAGGGGGTGTTTGTTTGGTTTTTTTTTTGGACCAATTTAAATATTTTCGGATCCAAAATACGGTCGCCCATTGGAAATGTCCTAATAAGAGGCAAGTACGGGTTCGTATTTGCTGCCGGTCCATTGGTCCTGATCCGGGCTAGTGTGGAGTAGCACTCACCGAATCCTCCTTGGGACACCATACCAGTGTGGTGCCATGGTGAGATGCCAACGTAAGCCGTGACGTTGATGTTCATTGAGCCCTTTTACTGGCGCGATGCCGATCTCGGCTAGGCATCGACGTCTTCTAGAAGGCTCCGCTAGCTGTCCACGGCGTTTCTCCTGCAAATTCTGCCGCGAGCACATGTCGCGCTGGCATGGCATGAATATTGATGGGACGTTACGCTTTCTTGCGAAAGTGTGTTGACGATGACTTGACTGTCTTGAAGGAGAACATATCTAGTGATACCATCCCTTACATGATACCATGATATTACTCTTTAGAATTGAAATTTTCAATGTCAAAAAATTTAAAACCAAAATTTTGGGTGTTCACAAGATGCGTCTCTACGTGCCCCTGTAACTTTCATAACTAAATTCAAAATACCCTAAGAGAAATAAAAATGAGAAATCAAACATGAATAGTGTCACATAAAGACAAAAACACAAAATGCCACTATTCACATACAATTTGTCTTTTTTTTTTTTTTCTCTTGGTGTATTTCAATTTTGGTTGTGAAAAATCTAGAGAATGTAAACACACATCTTGTCAACAGCCACAATTTTTTTTCTAAATTTTTCGACACTTAGAATTCAAATTTTATGAAATGGTATCATGGTATCATGTAAGGGATGGTATCACTAGATATTTTCCCTGTCTTGAAGATACAGTTACGCCGAGTACAGACGAAATTGGACTTGGAGTCATATGCGTACGAGTACGACCGTTCGTGAGATGAGCTCAGGCTCAGTGCCACATCTTCAGATAAGGGCATGTCCAATGCACTGCCCTAGAGGTAGTGCTTCACACTTTTAGCTAGGTTTGGGTGGTCCAAATTAGGTTCGGATAAGGAGGCAGCCTCCTCTTTAAGAAGTGGGATCTTAAACTTTAAAAGTATGCTTTTTGGAGAGAGAGAAAGAGATACATAGTGTCATATTTGTGGGGTCTCTTCTTTCTTTTTTCTAACTAAAGTTGTAGCTTCCATTGGAGAGATAAAATTCACCATGTTGTTTCTGACAACTTTTTTACATGAAGCATCTAGTTGTGTATGCCACCATTGCTCATGCCCTAAGGAGCTCAGCGCCACACGTACGTACGATCGATCGTTCTAGTAAAAAATATTTGAGGCGTGTCGATAAAAAAACGTTCCCAGCTGCGTGCTTTAAAAATTATTTTTGTCCGGCGTGGCCATACGATGTCCGGTGCGAGCCCGTCTACACTACACAGGGGACGCTCCGGGCACGCCGGACACAACGAAATGAGAGGCGAGAAGGCACGGGCCCGACGCGTCAGCGGCTCGGACGCTCAACCGCGGCTTTCGTATCGATCGTGCAGTTGCCGAAAAGCGGAACCGCGCATTGGCAACCGCGTCGACCGACGCGCCAACCGCCGGAATGGAGCACAAACTCCTCGGAAGAGCAACCGCCGCTCTCTTCGACTTCTGCGCCATCGTTCATCCGCGCTCAATAAGACCTGTACGTTAGCGCTTTCGGATCTTCAACCGACTGCCATTCCTCCAAGCTTCTTCTCACGATGAGCTACATCTCTGACCTTCCATCTGACACCTCTAGCGAAAGCAAGCCTCCAGGATGGCGCCATTGGTGGGATAGAGTTCGGACGCCCATCAGCGGCGATGATTCCCCGCCGCCACTTGACAGCGCGGAGGAATGGCAGGCCGTAGAGGAAGAGGCGGAGGAGAAAGGGTCTGAGGAGGCGGCCGCGGCCCGTGCGGAGGCGGGCGCGAAAGCGAAGACCAAGGCCAAGGCCAAGGCGCAGCCGGCGAGCACCGGCGACGACGAGGAGGACACAAGCTTCTCCGACGTGTCGACCGACACCGCCTCTTCGGAAGAGGTGACGAGCAGGAAGCGCCACCGTGATGAGGACGACGAGGTGGGGCCATCATCAAAGAAGAAGAAAACGTACTTTAAAATAATTTATATGTAATTTGATTATGTTTTTTCGAAGTTTTATATGTAATTTGTTTATGTTGCACCTTCAATATTAGTAAAGAATTTTCTTCTATCTATTAAAATTATTTTTAAATTTTGGGGGCCGGCGTTTGGGAGCGCGGCTGGGGAGTAAGAGCATCTCCAGTCCCGTCCCCCAAAGCGTCCCCCAAAGGGATTTGGGGCGCGCCGGACAAGAAATGCGTTCCAGCCACGTCCCCCAAAGCCCATTTTTGTCCGGCGCGGCCCGATACGGTGTCCGGCGCCCCGAGCCCGTCCCCGTCCCACAGGGGACGCTCCGGTCACGCCGGACACAACGAAAAGCGGGGCGAACCGACGCGGGCCCGACCCGTCAGCGGTTCGGACGCTCAGCCGCCGCCTACGTAGCGACGGTGCAGTTGCCGGGAAGCGAAACCGTCGCATTGGCAACCGTGTCGACGACGCAGCAACCGCCGGAATGGAGTCGGGACTCCTCGGAAGAGCAGCCGCTGCTCTTTTCGACTTCTGCGCGGCCGTTCATCCGCGCTCTATTAAGACCCATACGTCGGCGCTTTTGGATCTTCACCGGCCGCATCCGACACCTCCAGCGACGATGAGCTACATCTCCCAGCTCCCGTCCGACACCTCCAGCGAGGGAAAGCCTGCTGGATGGCACCATTGGTGGGAGAGAGCTCGGACGCCCAGCAGCGACGACGATTCCCTCCCGCCACCTGTCACCGCGGAGGAATGGCTGGGCGTGGAGGAGGACGCGGAGGAAGGGTCAGATGAGGCGGCGATGGCCCGTGCGAAGGCGGAGACGGACGCGAAGGCCAATACCGCCAAGGCCAAGGCCAAGGCCAAGGCCAAGGCGTAGCCGGCGAGCACCGCCGACAACGAGGAGGACTCGGACGCGTCGGCCGACACCGCCTCTTCGGAAGAGGTGACGAGCAGGAAGCGCCACCGTGATGACGACGACGAGGCGGGGCCATCATCGAAGAAGAAGAAGTTTAAAATAATTTTTATGTAATTTAATTATGTTTTTTCGAAGTTTTATATGTAATTTGTTTATGTTGAACCGATTTGAATATTAGTAAATAGTTTTATTCTATCTATAATAAGTATTTTAAATGTTTGGGGGCGGCGTTTGGGGACGCGACTGGGGAGCGACGTCCCCCAAACGCGGCACGAACGAAACACGTCCCCCAAACGCTCAATCCGGCGCGGTTTGGGAACGGTTTGGGGACGCGACTGGAGATACTCTAACTTCCCCTAAACGCGACACGAGTGAAACACGTCTGCCAAAAGCTCAATCCAGCGCTATTTGGAGAACGGTTTAGCAGCGACAAGTTCCAGCCAGGTTTGCGTTTCACGGCACTCTGCACCTTCTCAACCACGAAGCCAGTTTAGCTCATGTGCTTGAGAGCCCGAGAGATGATCAGGACCAGGGTTCGTGGCTGCTGCCGGTCCACTCGTCTCGATCTGAAGCTTCAGGTTAGACGGTCAACGTCAGCGGTGACGATACGGTCAGTGGAGCCCCCTTTATTACTCAGTGGGCACGCGCGAGGTCAGACTCAGACGTGGTCTTCTAGAAGCATTTGCTTGCTCTTCAATTTAAATTTTGATATTTAGGGCTGCTCTCTCCTCTTGGCCTAAGGGAGGCCAAAACAAGGGCAAGTTTCTATGCAGATGATGCCGCGCTTTTTCTCAACCCTTCCAAGGAAGACATGATCGTCACTTAAAGGATTCTTCACTCCTTTGGAGAAATCTCAGGGCTGAAAGCTAATTTGAGCAAATGTGTGGTATATCCAATCCAATGCAATAACATAGATATATCTGAGGTGTTGGATGAGTTTGGTGGCTCTGAGGGTGTGTTCCCGTGTCAATATCTTGGTCTGCCTTTAGGGATTAGGAAGCCTTCTCGAGCTGATCTGCAGAGGCTCATAGATAGAATTGCTAGCAAGCTAAAACCGTGGAAGGGAAAGCTGATCTCAAGAACGGGTAGACTTGCGCTGATCAACTCGGTCCTTACTGCAACCCTGACCTTTTTCCTCACTAGTTTCTATCTAACTCCTTGGGCAATCAAGAAGATTGATAAGATTCGGCGAAGCTTTCTATGGAGAGGAGACGAAGAAGCAAATGGAGGCCACTGTTTGGTCAATTGGAAGACTGTATGTTCACCAAAAAAAATTGGTGGGCTGGGGATCAAGGATCTGACAATGTTTGGGAGGGCGTTGCGTCTAAGATGGCCTTGGTTTGCTTGGGACAGCGCTGAGAGACCTTGGAAGGGCATGGCAATCCCTTGCGATGAAATAGACTTGCAACTGTTTGCGGCTTGCACCAAAATTTCTGTTGGCAATGGGCAATTAGCAAGATTCTAGAAAGATAGGTGGCTCAATGGAGTGGCGCCGGCTGAGATGGCTCCTCTTTTATTTCGGCTGACCAAGAGAAAATCTTTATCGGTGGCCGAGGAATTGAGCAATGGGTGCTGGCTTCGTGGCCTTTCCAGAATTTCTAGCGAGGAGGAGTTACATCAATTTCTGCAGCTTTGGGTTTTAATTGATCATGTCCAGCTCTTGGATCAGCCTGACACAATTTGGTGGCAATAATCTTCCTCTAGGGTATACTCTGCAAGCTCGGCGTATGATGTTCAGTTCACGGGGAGGCTGCTGTAACCTTGATAACCCACAAGTATAGGGGATCGCAACAGTCTTCGAGGGAAGTATTACCCAATTTATTGATTCGACACAAGGGGAGACAAAGAATACTTGTAATCCTTAACATCAGAGTTGTCAATTCAGCTGCACCTGGAAACAGACTTGCTCGCAAGAGTTTATCAGTAGCAACAGTTTTATAGCGGTAGGAATAGTGAAATAACGGCGACGAGTGAAATAAAGACAGCGATAGTGATTATAGTAAACATCGGGATTAAAATACGTAGGCACGGGGACGGATGAACGGGCGTTGCATGGATGAGAGAATTCATATAACAATCATGGTAGGGCATTTGCGGGTAATAATAAAGCGGTATCCCGAGTACTAATCAATCAATAGGCATGTGTTCCATATATAGTCCTACGTGCTCGCAATGAGAAACTTGCACAACATCTTTTGTCCTACCAGCCGGTGGCAGCCGGGCCTCTAGGGAAACTACTGAAAATTAAGGTACTCCTTTTAATAGAGTACCGGAGCAAAGCATTAACACTCCGTGAACACATGTGATCCTCACATCACCGCTTTCCCCTCCGGTTGTCCCAATTCTTGTCACTTTGGGGCCTCGGGTTAGCAAAGCATTAACACTCCGTGAACACATGTGATCCTCACATCACCGCTTTCCCCTCCGGTTGTCCCAATTCTTGTCACTTTGGGGCCTCGGGTTTTATAATTTAGCCTTTCCCCGCCGGTTGTTCCAATTCTTGTCACAACGTGTGTATACAACTTGCAGGTAAGATCATAAAATAATGCATATCATGATGAAATAATAACATGTTCAGATCTGAGATCATGGCACTCGGGCCCTATGTAACGACCCGGAAAAACCCCATATATTAGTTTTTCTTCGCTGCTTGTTTTTCCGTGTCGTTCCAAGTTCATCATGGCATATGCATCATCTCATCCATGTTTTTATTATTTTATAAACCCCCTTGTATTCTCCATTAAATAAAACCTAAGTCTCTCTCTCATAATTCTTATTTTATAATTTAGCCTTTCCAACAAATAAATCTTAAATATAAATGTGCTTTGTTTTGGTTACAAATAAATTAAATATTTTAAAAACTAGTTTTTGAAGCTCACTCTCTTTCCTGGTTTAAATTCAAAACAGAATTGAATCCAAATTTCAAATAGTTTGTAAAATGAAAATAAAAAGAAAACCCCTTCTCTCTTCCTGGACTGCTCTCTCCCTCTGGCCCATCTCTGCTTCCAATCCGGCGGCCCAATCCCCTTCCCCCTGGCCTGCTTCTTCCCTCCACCGCTCAGCCCACCTTCCTTCTTTTCCTCTGGCCCAACCCACCCCAACAGACCGAAGGGGTACGCACCTTATCTTCCTGTTGTCGTCTTCCTGGACGCCGAGCACGCGGGAGACGTGCTCCGTCGACGTCACCACGCACTCACGCCCTCCTCACCTGCTCCCTCCCCTTCTTATCCCCTCCTCGAGGCCCCTGGAAACCCTAGCCCTCGCCATCTCCTCCCTCGCGCCGCCAGCAACCCTCATCTCTCTCCCCTTTTTGTTTCCTGCAAGCACCGAGCGCCACCGCCACTTCCTCGTCGTCGCCTGCTCACCTCCGGCCACCCCGCACACCACCAAGACCACCACGGGACGCGCCTTTTCCTCCTCTTCGTTCTGGTGCGAGGAATCGGCCCGAGTGCATCTCAATCTCAAATAATTCCGCCGTTCCCCTTCCCCGTCTCCGGCGACGTTTTCGTCAATTCCGACGACCACCCTCCTCCTCTGCCCTCGCCGTCGACGCGTTGAGCTCCAGGGTGAGTCCACGCACCTCCTAGACATCATCTTCACCCCTTTTGCTTCCGTTCTCCGCCTTTTCACCGTGAGTCCGGCCACCACCGCCGCATGACCTTGTCGCTGGTCTCCTTCCGGTGATCCCCAAGACGGTGCGCCACCATGCTGGCGTGTAGTTGACGTGGGAGTTAGAAATCTTGGTGGTGTAGCTTTTCTTCAGTTCCCCGGCAACGGCGCCAGAAAACAGGCTTGATGCGCGTAAATGTACACGTCCGTTGGGAACCCCAAGAGGAAGGTATGATGCGCACAGTGGCAAGTATTCCCTCGAAAGAAACCAAGGTTTAATCGAACCAGGAGGAGCCAAGAAGCACGTTGAAGGTTGATGGTCGCGAAATGTGATGCGGCGCAACACCGGGGATTCCGGCGCCAACGCGGAACCTGCACAACACAACCCAAGTACTTTGCCCCAACGAAACAGGTGAGGTTGTCAATCTCACCGGCTTGCTGTAACAAAGGATTAAGCGTATCGAGTGGAAGATGTTTGCAAAGAAAACAAGTAAAACACAATTGCGATAGATTGTATGCTATGTAAAGAATAGGACCGGGGTCCACAGTTCACTAGAGGTGTCTCTCCCATAAGATAAAAACATGTTGGGTGAACAAATTACAGTCGGGCAATTGACAAATAGGGAAGGGCATAACAATGCATATACATGATATGATAAATATAGTGAGATTTAATCCGGGCATTACGACAAAGTACATAGACCGCCATCCAACTGCATCTATGCCTAAAAAGTCCACCTTCGAGTTATCATCCGAACCCCATTCAGTATTAAGTTGCTAAGCAACAGACAATTGCATTAAGTATGGTGCGTAATGTAATCAACAACTACATCCTTAGACATAGCATCAATGTTATCCCTAGTGGCAACATCACATCACAACCTTAGAACCTACTGTCACGATCCCAGGTGTCAATGAAGGCATGAACCCACTATCGAGCATAAATACTCCCTCTTGGAGTTAAGAGCAAAAACTTGGCCAGAGCCTCTACTAATAACGGAGAGCATGCAAGATCATAAACAACACATAAACAATAGATTGATAATCACCATAACATAGTATTCTCTATCCATCGGATCCCGACAAACACAACATATAGTATTACAGATAGATGATCTTGATCATGTTAGGCAGCTCACAAGATCCAACAATGAAGCACAACAAGGAGAAGACGACCATCTAGCTACTGCTATGGACCCATGGTCCAGGGGTGAACTACTCACTCATCACTCCGGAGGCGACCATGGCGGTGTAGAGTCCTCCGGGAGATGAATCCCCTCTCCGGCAGAGGTGCCGGAGGCGATCTCCTGAATCCCCCGAGATGGGATTCGCGGCGGCGGCGTCTCTGGAAGGTTTTCCGTATCGTGGCTCTCGGTACTGGGGGTTTCGCGACGGAGACTTTAAGTAGGCGGAAGGTCAACGCGGGGGGCCACACGAGGTGCCCAGGGGGTAGGGCCGCGCGGCCGGGACTCGGGCCGCGCCGCCCTGTCCCCCGGCTGCCTCGTGGCCCCACTTCGTTATCTCTTCGGTCTTACGGAAGCTTCGTGCAAAAATAGGACCCCGGGCGAAAGTTTCGTCCAATTCCGAGAATATTTCCTTACTAGGATTTACGAAACCAAAAACAGCAGAAAACAAGAATCGGCTCTTCGGCATTTTGTTAATAGGTTAGTTCCAGGAAAATGTATAAATATGACATATAATGTGCATAAAACATGTAGGTATCATCAATAAAGTAGCATGGAACATAAGAAATTATCGATACGTTGGAGACGTATCAGCATCCCTAAGCTTAGTTCTGCTCGTCCGAGCGAGGTAAAACGATAACAAAGATAATTTACGAAGTGACATGCCATCATAATCTTGATCATACTATTTGTAAACATATGTAATGAATGCAGCGATCAAAACAATGGTAATGACATGAGTAAACAAGTGAATCATATGACAAAGACTTTTCATGAATAGTACTTCAAGACAAGCATCAATAAGTCTTGCATAAGAGTTAACTCATAAAGCAATAAATCAAAGTAAAGGTATTGAAGCAACACAAAGGAAGATTAAGTTTCAGCGGTTGCTTTCAACTTATAACATGTATATCTCATGGATATTGTCAACATAAAGTAATATAACAAGTGCAATATGCAAGTATGTAGGAATCAATGCACAGTTCACACAAGTGTTTGCTTCTTAAGGTGGAGGGAGATAGGTAAACTGACTCAACAATAAAAGTAAAAGAATGGTCCTTCAAAGAGGAAAGCATCGATTGCTGTATTTGTGCTAGAGCTTTTATTTTGAAAACATGAAACAATTTTGTCAACGGTAGTAATAAAACATATGAGTTATGTAAATTATATCTTACAAGTTGCAAGCCTCATGCATAGTATACTAATAGTGTCCGCACCTCGTCCTACTTAGCTTGGACTACCGGATCTTTGCATGCCATGTTTCAACCAAGTGTCACAAAGGGGTACCTCCATGCCGCTCTGTACAAAGGTCTAAGGAGAATGCTCGCATTTTGGATTTCTCGCTTTTGATTATTCTCAACTTAGACATCCATACCGGGACAACATGGACAACAGATAATGGACTCCTCTTAAATGCATAAGCATGTAGCAATGATTATTATTCTCATATGAGATTGAGGATATATGTCCAAAACTGAAACTTCAACCATGATTCATGGCTTTAGTTAGCGGCCCAATGTTCTTCTCTAACAATTTTGCATGCTCCAACCACTAAAATGATAGATCCTTCAGATCAAGACGGACATGCATAGCAACTCACATGATATTCAACAATAGTTGATGGCGTTCCCTGAAGCATGGTTATCGCACAACAAGCAACTTAATAAAAGATAAAGTGCATAAGTACATATTCAATACTACGATAGTTTTTAAGGCTATTTTGTCCCATGAGCTATATATTGCAAAGGTGAATGATGGAATTTTAAAGGTAGCACTCAAGCAATTTACTTTGGAATGGCGGAGAAATACCATGTAGTAGGTCGGTCTGGTGGACACAAATGGCATAGTAGTTGGCTCAAGGATTTTGGATGCATGAGAAGTATTTCCTCTCGATACAAGGTTTAGGCTAGCAAGGTTATTTGAAGCAAACTCAAGGATGAACAGGTGCAGCAAAACTCACATAAAAGACATATTGTAAACATTATAAGACTCTACACTGTCTTCCTTGTTGTTCAAAACTCAATACTAGATATTATCTAGACCTTAGAGAGACCAAATATGCAAATCAAATTTTAGCAAGCTCTATGTATTTCTTCATTAATGGGTGCAAAGTATATGATGCAAGAGCTTAAACATGAGCACAACAATTGCCAAGTATCACATTATCCAAGACATTTTAGAATTACTACATGTAGCATTTTCCAATTCCAACCATATAACAATTTAACGAAGAAGAAACTTCGCCTTGAACATTATGAGTAAAGCCTAAGGACATATTTGTCCATATGCAACAACGGAGCGTGTCTCTCTCCCACAAAGTGAATGCTAGGATCCATCTTATTCAAACAAAAACAAAAACAAAAACAAACCGACGCTCCAAGTAAAGAACACAAGATGTGATTGAATAAAAATATAGTTTCAGGGGAGGAACCTGATGATGTTGTCGATGAAGAAGGGGATGCCTTGGGCATCCCCAAGCTTAGACGATTTAGTCTTCTTAGAATATGCAGGGGTGAACCACGGGGGCATCCCCAAGCTTAGAGCTTTCACTCCTCTTGATCATAGTATATCATACTCCTCTCTTGACCCTTGAAAACTTCCTTCACACCAAACTTCAAGCAAACTCATTAGAGGGTTAGTGCACAATTAATAATTCACACATTCAGAGGTGACACAATCATTCTTTACACTTCTGGACATTGCATAAAGCTACTGGACATTAATGGATCAAAGAAATAAATCCAACATAGCAAAAGAGGCAATGCGAAATAAAAGGCAGAATCTGTCAAAAACAGAACAATCCGTAAAGACGAATTTAAAGCTGGCACCAGACTTGCTCAAATGGAAAAACTCAAAACTAATGAAAGTTGCGTACGTATCTGAGGATCACGCTCGTAAATTGGCAGATTTTTTCGAATTTTCTACAGAGAACTGTGCCCAGATTCGTGACAGACAGCAATGCTGTTTCTGCGCAGCGATCCCAAATATAACATCAACTTTGACATAGAAACTTTACTTGGCACAAAAACATGATAAGGAGAGGTTGCTACAGTAGTAAACAACTTCTAAGACTCAAATATAAAACAAAGTACTGTAGTAAAAACATGGGTCTCCCATAAGCGCTTTTCTTTAACGCCTTTCAGCTAGGCGCAGAAAGTGCAAATCAAGTATTATCAAGAGATGAAGCATCACCATCATAACCAGGGGTATTGGGAGTTTTCTCAACCAAGCATAGTATATTGGATACATAAGTTTTAGCGTCTCCCTTTTCCTTAGTCTTGGGCTTGCTACTCTCATCGAACAAATTTTCAGGAACAAGCCAAGCATAGTTATTTTCTAGTGCATCATTCATAGCTAGGAGTTTACATGGTATTGGTGCTTTGATTTCCCCACCATCATTAATGTTATTAGTGTACCTTCTTCTATCCATGTCCATTTTTTCAAGGAGACCAATAAAATTGGTATGAGAACCTAGCATATTAAATTTAGCAAAAACCTTTCTAGCCTCTCTTGCTAATCCCCCAAATTCTCTAAGAAGAGTTTCTAGAACAAAATCTTTCTTTTCCCCTTCTTCCATATCACCAAGTGTGAGAAACATGTGTTGGATTATAGGATTGAGATTAACAAATTTAGTTTCCAACATGCGAACTAAAGCAGACAGCAGCAATTTCATAGGTAGGTGCAAGTTCTACCAAGTGTTTATCTTCAAAATCTTCGGTAATACTAACATGATTGAAAAATTCTTCTATATTATTTCTCCCAACTATGGACCCACGTCCTACCGGTATGTCTTTTGTGGTAAAATTAAAAGGAAACATGATGCAATAAGCAAAAAGTAAACTAGGCAGACAAAGTAAAGACAAGTAACTAATTTTTTGTGTTTTTGATATAGAGAGCAAGACAGTAAATAAAGTAAAACTAGCAACTAATTTTTTTGTGTTTTGTTTAGGTTCAGCAAACAAAGTAGTAAATAAAATAAAGCAAGACAAAAACAAAGTAAAGAGATTGAGAAGTGGAGACTCCCCTTGCAGCGTGTCTTGATCTCCCCGGCAACGGCGCCAGAAAAAGAGCTGTTGCCGTGGGAGGCAATTCTCTGTGGTGTAACTTTTCTTCAGGTCCCCGGCAACGGCGCCAGAAAAAGAGCTTGATGGCGTGTAACTCACACGTTCGTTGGGAACCCCAAGAGGAAGGTATGATGCGCACAGTAGCAAGTTTTCCCTCAGAAAGAAACCAAGGTTTAATCGAACCAGGAGGAGCCAAGAAGCACGTTGAAGGTTGATGGTGGCGAAATGCGATGCGGCGCAACAACGGGGATTCCGGCGCCAACGTGGAATCCGCACAACAAAACCAAAGTACTTTGCCCCAACGAAACGGTGAGGTTGTCAATCTCACCGGCTTGTCTGTAACAAAGGATTAAGCGTATCGAGTGGAAGATGATTGTTTGCAAGAAAACGAGTAAAACACAATTGCAGTAGATTGTATGCTATGTAAAGAATAGGACCGGGGTCCACAGTTCACTAGAGGTGTCTCTCCCATAAGATAAAAGCATGTTGGGTGAACAAATTATAGTCGGGCAATAGACAAATAGAGAAGGGCATAACAATGCATGTACATGATATGATAAATATAGTGAGATTTAATCCGGGCATTACGACAAAGTACATAGACCGCCATCCAACTGCATCTATGCCTAAAAAGTCCACCTTCGGAGTTATCATCCGAACCCCATTCGGTATTAAGTTGCTAAGCAACGAGACAATTGCATTAAGTATGGTGCGTAATGTAATCGACAACTACATCCTTAGACATAGAATCAATGTTTTATCCCTAGTGGCAACGACACATCACAACCTTAGAACTTTACGTCACCGTCCCGGTGTCAATGAAGGCATGAACCCACTATCGAGCATAAATACTCCCTCTTGGAGTTAAGAGTACAAACTTGGCCAGATCCTCTACTAATAACGGAGAGCATGCAAGATCATAAACAACACATAAACAATAGATTGATAATCACCATAACATAGCATTCTCTATCCATCGGATCCCGACAAACACAACATATAGTATTACAGATAGATGATCTTGATCATGTTAGGCAGCTCACAAGATCCAACAATGAAGCACAATTAGGAGAAGACGACCATCTAGCTACTGCTATGGACCCATAGTCCAGGGGTGAACTACTCACTCATCACTCCCGAGGCGATCATGGCGACGAAGAGTCCTCCGGGAGATGAATCCCCTCTCCGGCAGGGTGCCGGAGGCGATCTCCTGAATCCCCGAGATGGGATTCGCGGCGGCGGCGTCTCCGGAAGGTTTTCCGTATCGTGGCTCTCGGTACTGGGGTTTTCGCGACGGAGGCTTTAAGTAGACGGAAGGGTAGGTCAGGGGGCCACACGAGGTGCCCAGATGACAGGGCCGCGCGGCCAGGGCTTGGGCCGCGCCGCCCTGTCCCCTGGCTGCCTCGTGGCCCCAATTCGTTATCTCTTCGGTCTTCTGGAAGCTTCGTGCAAAAATAGGACCCTGGGCGAAGATTTCGTCCAATTCCGAGAATATTTCCTTACTAGGATTTCCGAAACCAAAAACAGCAGAAAACAACCAACTGGCTCTTCGGCATCTTGTTAATAGGTTAGTTCCAGAAAATGCATAAATATGACATATAATGTGCATAAAACATGTAGGTATCATCAATAAAGTAGCATGGAACATAAGAAATTATCGATACGTTGGAGACGTATCAGCCGCCGCCGACCCACCACCAGAAGCTCCAGATCCTGGCGAGAGATCCAGAGGCTCCATTCCTAAACAGCAGCAAAACGCCTAAAAAACCTATATCTACACCTATAAGCTACTCCGGCGCCTCTCCGTCACCATCTCCGACCGGCTGAGCCGACGGAGAAGGCTCGGGATCGGCCCGGCCAACAGGGGAAGAAGCTCAGAGGCGGAAGGAGGAGATAGGAAGAGAGGAGAGGATAAGGCCTCTAGGTCAGGTGATCCACCACTTGCATGTTGATCACTTGCTATGTGCACACATAGCAAGTTGTTAAGTTGTTAGTATTTTTAGAGTTGTTTTAGGATATTTTTTGATGACCGCCGTTAATCCGAAAGCACGCCATGAACAATGGTACATCTATTTTTCGAGTTTGCATATGTGCATTAATATTGTAACAAACTCATGTGTGTTTTGTTGTGAAAGTATGCGTGAGATTCCTTGGGTTTTTGTTGCATAAGTGATTCTAAAATGTAAAAAATGTACGAGGTGCACAAGTTTTATTGAAAAGGGCCACCGTAGATGTTGCAAGGTCTTTCTGTCATTCTTTAAAAAATTTGGTCTCTTCCAAACTTATTGATGTTGCATACGTCCATTACAATTGTAACATACATATACGAGTTTTGTTGTGAAAGCGTACATGAGATGTTGTAATGTTTTTTCGATGTTTACTACAAGTTGTGCTTTTCTCAAAGAATTTGTTGTTGTATAAGTGTTTTTCAAATGTACCAAATTCGCACTAGTTTTATTGTAAAGAAGCACGCGCGATGTTGTAAGGTTTGTCTGGGTTTTTTTAAGTTTGTGTTTTCTTACGAATTCAGTGATGTTGTATATGAGAATTGAAGTTGTAACATACACATATGATTTTTGTTGTGAAAGGAGACGCGAGATGTTGTAATGTTTTCCGCGTTTTTTCCTACAAGTTGTGTTTACCTCAAAAAAAATTGATGTTGTATAAGCGATTTCAAAATGTAATAAAGTTGCACAAGTTTTGTTGTAAAAGGCACACATGAGATGTTGCTAGGTTTTCTGGCATTCTATCAGTGTACGTTCATCTAGATTTTTTGATGTTGCATATATGGTTTAAAATTGTAACCTACTTATAAGAGTATTGTTGTAAATTCAGACACTAAATGTTGCAACATTGCAAGTTATAACTATGCATGCCACCGTGTGAGCTAGCCTTAGAGCATCTCCAACAGGTGTTGTATCCAGCGCTGTATCCAAAAAAGCGACTAGATTAGCGCGAGAGGCGCAAATTGTTGCTCCAACAGATGGTGTAACCGGTGTTGTAAAGTGGAGCGCGCTGCAAAAGCGCTATCTGGTGCATCGCGCGCAGAAACAACTACCTAGTTTTACAGCTCCAAAATTTAGAGCTTCTGCCGGAGGAGAACATGGCCTCACGCGCGAAACACAGATTGAGCGCTGCAAAGTGCTTTTACAGCTCCAAAATTTAGCACGGCTGTTGGAGATACTCTTAGGGCATCTCCAATGGGCGACGCAAACGGACGCTGAGCGACCATTAGCGTCCGCCCGGGCCGGAAATGCGTCTGGTACCACCTCCAGCGGGGCGACGCATCGTGACCGGGCCGTCCACAGCGAAGCAAACCCGGCGCATATTTGCGCCTGGAATGCATCGCGGCGGACGCTGCGCGGATGCACCAAGTGACCGCTCGCTTCTCCACCGGGCCCTCCTGGCAGCGAGCCTGTATCGAGGGCATCGCTTTCGCGCGCGGCCATCGCTTCCGCGGTCAGCGCTTCTGCGTCTGCGCCGCAACCTGATGTCTACGGGTGCTTCTATTCTTGTAGAAAGTGTTGGGCCTCCAAGAGCAGAGGTTTGTAGAACAGCAGCAAGTTTTCCCTTAAGTGGATCACCCAAGGTTTATCGAACTCAGGGAGGAAGAGGTCAAAGATATCCCTCTCATGCAACCCTGCAACCACAAAGCAAGAAGTCTCTTGTGTCCCCAACACACCTAATAGGTGCACTAGTTCGGCGAAGAGATAGTGAAATACAGGTGGTATGAATAAGTATGAGCAGTAGTACGGCGCGGAAAAGTGCTTGCTGGCGTGCGGTTGATGGTAGTAATATTGCGGGAAGTAAACATGCAGTAGAACAAGTAAACAAGCGATGACTTCAGTATTTAGGAACAAGGCCTAGGGATCATACTTTCACTAGTGGACACTCTCAACATTGATCACATAATAAATACTTCTTCTCATATGTGCTACATACACTCTTGTTTGATAATGAACATCATTCGTTGCGTAGGATTACACGAACCCTCAATGCCGGAGTTAACAAGCTCCACAACATTCGATATTCATGTTTAAGTAACCTTAGAGCATAATAGATCATTGCAAAATAAACCAAGAACTAACATAGCGCACGCACCGTCCACATTACACTATGAAGGAGGAATAGATCACATCAATACTATCATAATGATAATTAACTCCACAATCTACAAGAGATCATGATCATAGCCTACGACAAGAACCACACGGTGCACACACTAATCACCTTTACACCATGCAGGAGGAATAGACTACTTTAATAACATCACATGAGTAGCACACAACTAGTAGCGATACAAAGCTCATCATATGGATCTCAATCATGTAAAGCAGCTCATGAGATCATTGTATTGAAGTACAGAGAGAGATTAACCACATAGCTACCGGTACAGCCCCGAGCCTCGATGGAGAACTACTCCCTCCTCATGGGAGCAGCAGCGGTGATGAAGATGGCGGTGGAGATGGCAGGGGTGTCGATGGAGAAGCCTTCCGGGGGCACTTCCCCGTCCCGGCGGCGTGCCGGAACAGAGACTCCTGTCCCCCAGATCTTGGCTTCGCGATGGCGGCGGCTCTGGAACTTTTCTCGTACCGTGGCTTCCTCTGTAAGGGTTTTCGATGCAGGGGCTTTATATAGGCGAAGAGGCGGCGCAGGAGGGTCAAAGGGGCGACCACGCCATAGGGTGGCGCGGGCCCAGCCCCGGCCGCGCCACCCTATCATCCGGGGCCCACAGGCCCCCTCGCGCGCTCTCGGGTGTTCTGGATGCTTCCGGGCAAAATAGGAACTCGGGCGTTGATTTCGTCCAATTCCAAGAATATTTCGTTACTAGGATTTCGAAACCAAAAACAGCAGAAAACGAGAACTGGCACTTCGGCATCTTGTTAATAGGTTAGTTCCGAAAACGCATAAATATGACATATAATGCGTATAAAACATGTAGGTATCATCAATAAAGTAGCATGGAACATAAGAAATTATCGATACGTTGGAGACGTATCAGCATCCCCAAGCTTAGTTCTCGCTCGTCCCGAGAGTAAAACGATAACAAAGATAATTTCTTAAGTGACATGCCATCATAACCTTGATCATACTATTGTAAGCATATGTAATGAATGCAGCGATCAAAACAATGGTAATGACATGAGTAAACAATCGAATCATAAAGCAAAGACTTTTCATGAATAGTACTTCAAGACAAGCATCAATAAGTCTTGCATAAGAGTTAACTCATAAAGCAATAAATCAAAGTAAAGGTATTGAAGCAACACAAAGGAAGATTAAGTTTCAGCGGTTGCTTTCAACTTATAACATGTATATCTCATGGATATTGTCAACATAAAGTAATATAACAAGTGCAATATGCAAGTATGTAGGAATCAATGCACAGTTCACACAAGTGTTTGCTTCTTAGGGTGGAAGGAGATAGGTAAACTGACTCAACAGTAAAACTAAAAGAATGGTCCTTCAAGAGGAAAGCATCGATTGCTGTATTTGTGCTAGAGCTTTTATTTTGAAAACATGAAACAATTTTGTCAACGGTAGTAATAAAGCATATGAGTTATGTAAATTATATCTTACAAGTTGCAAGCCTCATGCATAGTATACTAATAGTGTCCGCACCTCGTCCTACTTAGCTTGGACTACCGGGTCTTTGCATGCCATGTTTCAACCAAGTGTCACAAAGGGGTACCTCCATGCCGCTCGTACAAAGGTCTAAGGAGAATGCTCGCATTTTGGATTTCTCGCTTTTGATTATTCTCAACTTAGACATCCATACCGGGACAACATGGACAACGAGATAATGGACTCCTCTTAAATGCATAAGCATGTAGCAATGATTATTATTCTCATATGAGATTGAGGATATATGTCCAAAACTGAAACTTCCACCATGATTCATGGCTTTAGTTAGCGGCCCAATGTTCTTCTCTAACAATTTTGCATGCTCCAACCACTAAAATGATAGATCCTTCGTACAAGACGGACATGCATAGCAACTCACATGATATTCAATAAAGAGTAATTGATGGCGTTCCCCTGAAGCATGGTTATCGCACAACAAGCAACTTAATAAGAGATAAAGTGCATAAGTACATATTCAATACTACGATAGTTTTTAAGGCTATTTTGTCCCATGAGCTATATATTGCAAAGGTGAATGATGGAATTTTAAAGGTAGCACTCAAGCAATTTACTTTGGAATGGCGGAGAAATACCATGTAGTAGGTAGGTATGGTGGACACAAATGGCATAGTAGTTGGCTCAAGGATTTTGGATGCATGAGAAGTATTCCCTCTCGATACAAGGTTTAGGCTAGCAAGGTTATTTGAAGCAAACTCAAGGATGAACCGGTGCAGCAAAACTCACATAAAAGACATATTGTAAACATTATAAGACTCTACACCGTCTTCCTTGTTGTTCAAACTCAATACTAGAAATTATCTAGACCTTAGAGAGACCAAATATGCAAATCAAATTTTAGCAAGCTCTATGTATTTCTTCATTAATGGGTGCAAAGCATATGATGCAAGAGCTTAAACGTGAGCACAACAATTGCCAAGTATCACATTATCCAAGACATTTTACCAATTACTACATGTAGCATTTTCCAATTCCAACCATATAACAATTTAACGAAGAGGAAACTTCGCCATGAATATTATGAGCTAAGAACACATGTGTTCATACGAACCAGCGGAGCGTGTCTCTCTCCCACACAAGGATGAACTTATTCAGAGAACTAAGATAACAAAACAAAAACAAAAATAAAAGCACACAGACGCTCCAAGTAAAGTACATACGATGTGACTCGAATAAAAATATAGTTTCACTAGAAGAAACCCGATAAGTTGTCGATGAAGAAGGGGATGCCTTGGGCATCCCCAAGCTTAGATGCTTGAGTCTTCTTAAAATATGCAGGGATGAACCACCGGGGCATCCCCAAGCTTAGACCTTTCACTCTTCTCGATCACATTATATCACCCTCTTCTATTGACCCTTGAAAACTTCCGCCACACCAAACTTCAAGCAAACTCATTAGAGGGTTAGTGCATAATCAAAATTCACATGTTCAGAGGTGACACAATCATTCTTAACACTTCTGGACATTGCACAAAACTTCTGAAAGTTAATGGAACAAAGAAACTCATTCAACTTAACAAAAGCGGCAATGCGAAATAAAAGGCAGAATCTGTCAAAAACAGAACAGTCCGTAAAGACGAATTTAAAGCTGGCACCAGACTTGCTCAAATGGAAAAACTCAAAACTAATGAAAGTTGCGTACATATCTGGGGATCACGCTCGTAAATTGGCAGATTTTTTCGAATTTTCTACAGAGAAATAGGCCCAGATTCGTGACAGACAGCAATGTTGTTTCTGCGCAGCGATCCCAAATATAACATCAACTTTGACATAGAAACTTTACTTGGCACAAAAACATGATAAGGAGAGGTTGCTACAGTAGTAAACAACTTCCAAGACTCAACAAAACAAAAATTGCTGTAGCAAAATAACATATGGGTTATCTCCCAAGAAGTTCTTTCTTTATAGCCATTAAGATGGGCTCAGCAGTTTTAATGATGCACTCGCAAGAAATGGTATTTGAAGCAAAAGAGAGCATCAAGAAGCAAATTCAAAACACATTTAAGCCTAAAATGCTTCCTATGCATAGGAATCTTGTAAATAAACAAGTTCATGAAGAGCAAAGTAACAAGCATAGGAAGATAAAACAAGTGTAGCTTCAAAAATTTCAGCACATAGAGAGGTATTTTAGTAACATGAAATTTTTTACAACCATATTTTCCTCTCTCATAATAACTTTCGAGTAGCATCATGAGCAAACTCAACAATATAACCATCACATAAAGCATTCTTATCATGAGTCTCATGCATAAAATAATTACTACTCCCAACATAAGCATAATCAATTTTATTAGTTGTAGTGGGAGCAAATTCAACAAAGTAGCTATCAAATATAGGAGGTATATTGTAATCATAATCAAATTTATCCTCCATAACAGGTGGTAACAAAAGACTACTATCATTATAATCATCATAAATGGGAGGGAAAGTATCATCAAAGTAAATTTTCTCCTCAATGCTTGGGGGACTAAAAATATCATGCTCATCAAAACCAGCTTCCCCAAGCTTAGAATTTTCCATAGCATTAGCAACAATAGTGTTCAAAGCATTCATATTAATATGTTCCATGGGTTTTTTAATTTTCGCATCAAACCATCCATGTCTTAAATCAGGAAATAGAATAAAAAGGTCATTGTTGTCCATTATGCCTAACTAGTGTAAACAAGAAACCAAATGTCGCAATTGCAGAGTCTAAAGGAAATAACTTCGAGCACACACACAATGGCGCCGAGAAAGTATCACGTTACTCGGAACCGAAGTATGAGTGCCTTTTACCTTTCCTCCCGGCAACGGCGCCGTAAAAATGCTTGATGTCTACGGGTGCTTCTATTCTTGTAGACAGTGTTGGGCCTCCAAGAGCGAGAGGTTTGTAGAACAGCGAGCAAGTTTTCCCTTAAGTGGATCACCCAAGGTTTATCGAACTCGGGGAGGAAGAGGTCAAAGATATCCCTCTCATGCAACCCCGCAACCACAAAGCAAGAAGTCTCTTGTGTCCCCAACACACCTAATAGGTGCACTAGTTCGGCGAAGAGATAGTGAAATACAGGTGGTATGAATAAGTATGAGCAGTGAGTACGGCGCTGAAAAGTGCTTGCTGGCGTGCGATTGATGGTAGTAATATTGCGGGAAGTAAACATGCAATGAGAACAAGTAAACAAGCAGCGACTTCGTATTTAGGAACAAGGCCTAGGGATCATACTTTCACTAGTGGACACTCTCAACATTGATCACATAATAAATACTTCTTCTCATATGTGCTACATACACTCTTGTTTGATAATGAACATCATTCGTTGCGTAGGATTACACGAACCCTCAATGCCGGAGTTAACAAGCTCCACAACATTCGATATTCATGTTTAAGTAACCTTAGAGCATAATAGATCATTGCAAAATAAACCAAGAACTAACATAGCGCACGCACCGTCCACATTACACTATGAAGGAGGAATAGATCACATCAATACTATCATAATGATAATTAACTCCACAATCTACAAGAGATCATGATCATAGCCTACGACAAGAACCACACGGTGCACACACTAATCACCTTTACACCATGCAGGAGGAATAGACTACTTTAATAACATCACATGAGTAGCACACAACTAGTAGCGATACAAAGCTCATCATATGGATCTCAATCATGTAAAGCAGCTCATGAGATCATTGTATTGAAGTACGTAGGAGAGAGATTAACCACATAGCTACCGGTACAGCCCCGAGCCTCGATGGAGAACTACTCCCTCCTCATGGGAGCAGCAGCGGTGATGAAGATGGCGGTGGAGATGGCAGGGGTGTCGATGGAGAAGCCTTCCGGGGGCACTTCCCCGTCCCGGTGGCGTGCCGGAACGAGACTCTGTCCCCCGGATCTTGGCTTCGCGATGGCGGCGGCTCTGGAACTTTTCTCGTACCGTGGCTTCCTCTGTAAGGGTTTTCGATGCAGGGGCTTTATATAGGCGAAGAGGCGGCGCAGGAGGGTCAAAGGGGCGACCACACCATAGGGTGGCGCGGGCCCTGCCCTGGCCGCGCCACCCTATCATCTGGGGCCCACAGGGCCCCCTCCGGCGGCTCTCGGGTGTTCCGGATGCTTCCGGGCAAAATAGGAACCCGGGCGTTGATTTCGTCCAATTCCAAGAATATTTCGTTACTAGGATTTCTGAAACCAAAAACAGCAGAAAACGAGAACCGGCACTTCGGCATCTTGTTAATAGGTTAGTTCCAGAAAACGCATAAATATGACATATAATGTGTATAAAACATGTAGGTATCATCAATAAAGTAGCATGGAACATAAGAAATTATCGATACGTTGGAGACGTATCACAACCTTCGTCTAGTTGCCTCTTCTGCACGCGCACTGGCGGGTGGCGGCTAGGCTTCTACGCCGCCTTCAATGGCATCTTTAGCCGCGCGCGGCCGGCCTTAAAAGTCCACCGGCATCGTTCCTCCATCGCCCACACCTCCACTCTCACCACCACCACCGCACCACCATGGGGAAGAAGAAGAACGCCTTCGAGGCATCCAGCAGCGGTACCAAGAAGGGGGAGCGGGCGCACAGGTGATGACCCACAAGTATAGGGGATCGCAACAGTCTTCGAGGGAAGTAAAACCCAAATTTATTGATTCGACACAAGGGGAGGTAAAGAATACTTATAAGCCTTAACAACTGAGTTGTCAATTCAGCTGCACCTGGAAAAGCACTAGTAATCGAGGGTGATGTGAAAGTAGCAGTAATATGAGAGCAGTAGTAACAGTAACACAGCAGCAGTAATAGTAACACAGAGGCAATGGCACCAGAAAATAGTTTTGATACTACTTCCAATGACATGTAGGAACGAGTATATGATGATGAAAGATGGACCGGGGTTCCCAGCTATCTACACTAGTGGTAACTCTCCAATAACAAGTGTTGGGTGAACAAATTACAGTTGGGCAATTGATATGATTGAAATAGCATTAAGACAGAACATCAAGATTATTAATAATGTAGGCATGTTTTCCATATATAGTCATACGTGCTCGCAATGAGAAACTTGTATAACATCTTTTGTCCTACCAGCCGGTGGCACTGGGCCTCTAGGGAATCTACTGGAAATTAAGGTACTCCTTTTAATAGAGCACCGGAGCAAAGCATTAACACTTGGTGAAAACATGTGATCCTCATACCTACGCCTTCCCCTCCGGTTGTCCCAATTTCTGTCACTTTGGGGCCTCGGGTTCCAGACATAGACATGTGCAAACAACTTGTAGATACAATCTAAGCAATAAGTGTAGAGCTTAAATCTAAGATCATGCCACTCGGGCCCTAGTGACAAGCATTAAACACAACAAGATTGCAGCAACAATAACTTCACAAACTTTATAGATAGACTAATCATAATGTAACAATCCATCGGATCCCAACAAACACAACACCGATTACATCGGATGAATCTCAATCATGTAAGGCAGCTCATGAGATCATTGTATTGAAGTACATGGGGGAGAGAGTACCAACTAGCTACAGCTAGAACCCGTAGTCCATGGGGGAACTACTCACGGAGCATGATGGGGGCGGTGGCGTCGATGGAGATGGCTTCCGGGGGCACTTCCCCGTCCCGGCGGCGTGCCGGAACAGAAATTCTGTCCCCCGAATTGGAGTTTCGCGATGGCTGCGGCGCCCCTGGAGTCTTTCTGGAGTTTCGGCAATTCGTATCGCGTTTTTAGGTCGAAAGGGCTTATATAGGCGAAGAGGCGGCGCAGGAGGGGCACCAGGGTGCCATCCCCACCTGGCAGCGCGGCCAGGCCTGGGCCCGCGCCCAGGTGTGGTGTGGTGGCCCCCTGGCCCGCCTCCGACTCTCCTTCGGTGTTCTGGAACCTTTCGGGGAAAATAAGATATTGGGTCTTCGTTTCGTCGAATTCCGAGAATATTGCCTGAACAGCCTTTCTGGAACCAAAAACAGCAGAAAACAGGAACTGACACTGTGGCATCTTGTTAATAGGTTAGTTCCGGAAAACGCATAAAAACATTATAAAGTGTGAGCAAAACATGTAGGTATTGTCATAAAACAAGCATGGAACATCAGAAATTATAGGTACGTTGGAGACGTATCAGCATCCCCAAGCTTAGTTCCTGCTCGCCCTCGAGTAGGTAAACGATAAAAAGAATAATTTCTGTAGTGACATGCTACTTACATAAACTTGATCATACTATTGTAAAGCATATGAGATGAATGAAGTGACTCAAGGAAATGATCTATAGTTGCTAACAAATAGATAACATATAGCAAAACTTTTCATGAATAGTACTTTCAAGACAAGCATCAAAAGTCTTGCATAAGAGTTAACTCATAAAGCAATAAATTCAAAGTAAAGGCATCGAAGCAACACAAAGGAAGATATAAGTTTCAGCGAGTTGCTTTCAACTTTCAACATGCATATCTCATGGATAATTGTCAACACAAAGTAATATGATGAATGCAAATAAGCAAGTATGTAAGAATCAATGCACGGTTGACACAAGTGTTTGCTTCTAAGATGGAAGGAAGTAGGTAAACTGACTCAACATAAAAGTAGAAGAAAGGGCCCTTCGCAGAGGGAAGCAGGGATTAAATCATGTGCTAGAGCTTTTTAAGTTTTGAAATCATATAGAGAGCATAAAAGTAAGGTTTTGAGAGGTGTTTGTTGTTGTCAACGAATGGTAGTGGGCACTCTAACTACCTCATCAACCAGACTTTCAAGAGCGGCTCCCATGAAGGACGTTATCTCTACCAGCAAGGTAGATCATCCCTCTTCTCTTTTGTTTACACATGTATTTTAGTTTTATTTATGGTTGACACTCCTCCCAACCTTTTGCTTACACAAGCCATGGCTAACCGAATCATCGGGTGCCTTCCAACATTCACATACCATGGAGGAGTGTCTATTTGCAAAATTAAGTTGCTTACTGATAGATCAGAGCAAAACACGTGAAGAGAATTATTAGTGAAAGTTGTAATTAATTGGGCCGGGAACCCCATTGCCAGCTCTTTTTGCAAAATTATTGGATAAGCGGATGTGCCACTAGTCCATTGGTGAAAGTCCGTCGAAGTAAATGACAAGATCGAAAGATAAACACCACATACTTCCTCATGAGCTATAAAACATTGACACAAATAAGAGATAATAGCTTTTGAATTGTTTAAAGGTAGCACATGAAGTATTTACTTGGAATGGCGAGAAAATACCACATAGTAGGTAGTTATGGTGGACACAAATGGCATAGGTTTTTGGCTCAAGGTTTTGGATGCACGAGAAGCATTCCCTCTCAGTACAAGGCTTTGGGCTAGCAAGATTGTTTGAAGCAAACACAAGTATGAACCGGTACAGAAAAACTTACATAAGAACAAATTGCAAGCATTATAAAACTCTACACTGTCTTCCTTGTTTCTCAAACACTTTTACCAGAAAATATCTAGACCTTAGAGAGACCAATCATGCAAACCAATTTCAACAAGTTCTACGGTAGTTCTCCACTAATAGGTTTAAACTACATGATGCAAGAGTAAACATGATCTACTTGAGAGCTCAAAACAATTGCCAAGTATCAAATTATTCAAGACAGTATGAGGCATTTTCTGTTTCCAACGGAATAGCAATAAATGCAACAGCTTCCAACTTTTACCATTGAACATTAAAAGTAAGAGCGAAGAACACAAGTGTTCATATGAAAAAGCGGAGCGTGTCTCTCTCCCACACATGGATTGCTAGGATCCGAATTTATTCAAACACAAACAAAAATAAAAACACACAGACGCTCCAAGTAAAGCACATGAGATGTGACCGAATAAAAATATAGTTTCAATAGAAGAAACCTGATAAGTTGTTGATGAAGAAGGGGATGCCTTGGGCATCCCCAAGCTTAGACGCTTGAGTCTTCTTGAAATATGCGGGGATGAACCACGGGGGCATCCCCAAGCTTAGACTTTTCACTCTTCTTGATCATATATCATCCTCCTCTCTTGACCCTTGAAAACTTCTGCCACACCAAACTTCTCATAAACTTCATTAGAGGGGTTAGTACTCAAAAAAAACTTTAATCCGCTTTGGTCCTGTAGTGACACATTGCAAGAACTCAATAAAACATTAGCTACAGCTCTCCACGTCTAGAAAGCCTCACTTAAAGTCCATAAGAGACAATGCAAAAAACAGAGACAGAATCTGCCAAAACAGAACAGCCAGTAAACACGAATTTTTAAGAGGTACTTCCGTTGCTCAAATCAGAAAACTTAAAACTAATGAAAGTTGCGTACATATCTGAGGATCACGCATGTAAATTGGCAGATTTTTCTGAGTTTCCTACAGAGAGATCTACTCAAATTAGTGACAGATAGAAATCTGTTTCTGCGCAGTAATCCAAATCTAGTATCAACCTTCTATTAGAGACTTCACTTGGCACAACATTGCAATAAAATAAAGATAAGGAGAGGTTGATACAGTAGTAACAACTTCCAAGACACAACAAAACAGTAGCAAAATAAAGACATGGGTTATCTCCCAAGAAGTGCTTTCTTTATAGCCATTAAGATGGGCTGAGCAATTTTAATGATGCTCATATAAGGATGAGAGTTGAAGCAAAGAGAGCATCAAAAAGCAAGTATGAAACAAATTTAAGTCTCACCCACTTCCTATGCATAGGAATCTTGTACACAAATAAATTCATGAAGAACAAAGTGACAAGCATAAGAAGATAAAACAAGAGTAACTTTAAAATTTTCAGCATATAGAGAGATGTTTTAGTACCATGCAAATTTCTACAACCATATTTTCCTCTCTCATAATAATTTTCAGTAGCTTCATGGATAAACTCAACAATATAACTATCACATAAAGCATGCTTTTCATGATTCACAAACACATAATTTTTATCAAGCTCAGAAATAATAGGATTAAAACTTTCAAACCCACTTTTATCAATAATATAACAAGATGATTGATCAATCTCAAAAGATATGGGACTCATAGATAAAGTCAAGAACTCTCCAATCCCATTTTCATTAGTAGTACAATTAATATTATCAAGTAACATAGGACCATCAACTAGAGATTTATCATAAACATTTGCCAAGCAAAACTCTTTAGTACCATGCATTTCGACATCAGGCACAAACAAAGCATTATCATAAGATTTATCAAAGTAGCATGGATTATCATAAATGACAGTAGCATAATTATTCTCACAAGTTTTACTCATAGGGAATATTTCAAGAGAATCCACAGGAACATAACATTCATCCTCTTTCGGTAAGCATGGAGGACAATCAAATAGTGTACGAGATAAAGAGTTACTCTCTTTAGAAGGTTGGCATGGGTAGCTAATCCATTCTTCCTCCTTTTGTTCATCACTCTCCTCTTCTTTTTCATCCAATGTGCTTTCAGGTTCATCAATTTCCTCCTCTTTTTCATCCAATGAGCTTTCAGATTCATCAATTTCTTCTTCCACTGGTTCCTGCAAATTGTGAGTGCATTCTTGTGCGTTAATGAGTTTCTCCTTATAATCAATGATATAAGGATTATTGGTGTAACTTTCTATGCAAAAATTAAGGATAGAAGAGACATAATCTTTAAGGTCCTTACAAACAGCACAAGTTTCATAATTTTTAAACATGAATGATTCTATCTCAGAGGCTCCCATAAATAAGACAAATTGTTCTACCTCTTCGAACCCAAAATGAATATAGCTATTCCAATTATAGTTCTTAATTAAAACTTTCTCACTAAAGCCACATTGAAATTTAAGATGTTTAGTATCCTGTTTAGAGCAACATTTTATATCATGGCGTTTAAGCAAGATTTTAGAAATTGTATTTAATTTTTCTATCACAACACTCATAACTTTTCCCGTTCTTGATTCTCTATAATTATTATATAATGCTATAAGCTCCAAATAGGTTGTAGGTTCTCCCATAATAGCAGTTTTTAATTTTTAGGTTTTTCAAATTTTTATGGATTTTCGGGTATATAGGGAAAATAAAACAAGACAAAAGTAAACTAAGCAAAATAAAACTAGACAAAAATAAACTAAGCACAAATAAACTAGACAAAAGTAAACTAAGCAAAACAAAATAAAATAAAACAAAAACAGAGAGAGAGGTAGAGTGTACTCCCAGGTGAACTTATGAGTAGAGCTATGCCTCCCCAGCAACGGCGCCAGAAAATAGTCTTGATGACCCACAAGTATAGGGGATCGCAACAGTCTTCGAGGGAAGTAAAACCCAAATTTATTGATTCGACACAAGGGGAGGTAAAGAATACTTATAAGCCTTAACAACTGTGTTGTCAATTCAGCTGCACTGGAAAAGCACTAGTAACAGGGGTGATGTGAAAGTAGCGATAATATGAGAGCAGTAGTAACAATGAACACGCAGCGAGTAATAGTAACACGGAGGCAATGGCACCAGAAGATAGTTGATACTACTTCCAATGACATGTAGGAACGAGTATATGATGATGAAAGATGGACCGGGGTTCCCAGCTATCTACACTAGTGGTAACTCTCCAATAACAAGTGTTGGGTGAACAAATTACAGTTGGGCAATTGATAGGATTGAAATAGCATTAAGACAGAACATCAAGATTATTAATCATGTAGGCATGTTTTCCATATATAGTCATACGTGCTCGCAATGAGAAACTTGTATAACATCTTTTGTCCTACCAGCCGGTGGCAGCCGCCAGCCGGGCCTCTAGGGAATCTACTGGAAATTAAGGTACTCCTTTTAATAGAGCACCGGAGCAAAGGATTAACACTTGGTGAAAACATGTGATCCTCATACCTACGCCTTCCCCTCCGGTTCTCCCAATTTCTGTCACTTTGGGGCCTCGAGTTCCGGACATAGATATGTGCAAACAACTTGTAGATACAATCTAAGCAATAAGTATAGAGCTTAAATCTAAGATCATGCCACTCGGGCCCTAGTGACAAGCATTAAACACAACAAGATTGCAACAACAATAACTTCACAAACTTTATAGATAGACTAATCATAATGTAACAATCCATCGGATCCCAACAAACACAACACCGATTACATCAGATGAATCTCAATCATGTAAGGTAGCTCATGAGATCATTGTATTGAAGTACATGGGGGAGAGAGTACCAACTAGCTACAACTAGAACCCGTAGTCCATGGGGGAACTACTCACGGAGCATGATGGAAGCGGTGGCGTCGATGGAGATGGCTTCCGGGGGCACTTCCCCGTCCCGGCGGCGTGCCGGAACAGAGATTCTGTCCCCCGAATTGGAGTTTCGCGATGGCGGCGGCGCCCCTGGAGTCTTTCTGGAGTTTCGTCAATTCGTATTGTGTTTTTAGGTCGAAAGGGCTTATATAGGCGAAGAGGCGACGCAGGAGGGGCACCAGGGCGCCCTCCCCACCTGGCGGTGCGGCCAGGCCTGGGCCCGCGCCCAGGTGTGGTGTGGTGGCCTCCTGGCCCGCCTCCGACTCTCCTTCGGTGTTCTGGAACCTTCCGGGAAAAATAAGATATTGGGTCTTCGTTTCGTCGAATTCCGAGAATATTGCCCGAACAGCCTTTCTGGAACCAAAAACAGCAGAAAACAGGAACTGGCACTGTGGCATCTTGTTAATAGGTTAGTTCCACAAAACGCATAAAAACATTATAAAGTGTGAGCAAAACATGTAGGTATTGTAATAAAACAAGCATGGAACATCATAAATTATAGGTACGTTGGAGACGTATCAACTGGGTGCCGCTGCCCGTCAGCATGGGGAGGCTGATGCACGCGAACTAGACGCCGTGCGACCCGTGGGGGACGTGCACATGCCTGGCGGATGGCGGCTCAGCTACCGTCGGGTGCCCGTCCCTCCCGTGCCTGCGTGCGTGCCAGATAGGAGCGCCTAGATCCAGCGAAGGAGGCGGTACCTGCCGCCGGACCTCCGCGCTGATCCCGCCTACGCCATCGACTCCGACAGCTGGCGCAGATATCTGAGTCCGAGAAGGGTCCGAGGAGGAGGGCGTGCTTCATGGGCGACAGGGACTTCCCCTTCGACCGTCCACCGGCGTCTCGTCGTTGAAGATGACAAGCGCCGACGCCTGCACAGGACGACGACGAGGACTACAGCGAGGTGTTGGCGTACCAAAACGAGGAGGCCAAGGACGACAGCGACGACTACGTCGCGTGCATTTTCCAGGAATTGAAGTTGGCCATGGCGGAGGGCCGGGAGTTTGAGTACCCGGACAACATCATAGAGAGCGCGAGGCTCTGCGTCCTCGTCTCGGAGGTGGACCGACCTGTGCAGCCGCCGCTGCCCCGATACGCCACCGGCATCATACCGCCAGGCCTCTCGGAGGAAGAAGCCCTACGACTGGCGCTACAGGACTCGGCCACGCCACCGGTTCAACCGCTGCCTCCACCTCCGCTGTAGAACCCGTGGGGGCCTCCACCTCCGCCATAGGCTTGGGCTCCTCCACCTCAAGCACCACCGGCGCGCCCGCGTATGTTCGGCCGCTTTCCAACTAGCCGTGGGTGGTACCGGAGCTCGTCGTGATCGACAGCGACGAGGAGAACCAGTAGGCGTAGACGTTCTTAGGTTTTTTCCCTTTCTTTTACTATAAAAATTATGTTTCATGTTATAAAAAATAGAAATTAAAAAAAAAATGCGGCGTGCCGCTGGAGCCACCCGACTCAAGCGGATGCGCGATCGATTTCGATATTTAGGGCATCTCCAGCGGCGCGACGCAAACGAACGCTGAGCGATCGTTTGTGTCCGCCGTGACCGAAAATGCGTCGTGCACCACCTCCAGCGGCGCGACGCATAGTGACCGGGCCGTCCGCAGAGACGCAATCCTGGCCCAAATATGCGCTAGGTTTGCGTCTCTGTGGACGCTGCGCGGACGCGCAAAGTGTCCGCTCGGTCCTCGCACGGGCCCGCCTGGCAGCGGCACAACTGCTTCTTCTTCCGCGGCATTACTTCCGGGCGGCGCGCTGCAGTCTTTGCAGGGCCGCGTTAATGGCGTGCCTCGGCTTCCGCGAACGTGCGCAGCTAGTAGTCGTTGCACTGGCAGGCCATTGAAGGCGAGATGGCGTCGGAGCCTTTTAAAGGGACGCTGCCGGCGGCCATTTCCACGACCAAACCATTGCCAAATCCCACAGTATCCACCCCACCGACGCCATGTGAAAGAAATGCTGGCCGTTCCGCAAGACGAAGAACGACCAGGAGGCTAGCGGCTCGCGTTCCGGCAAGAAGGCACGGGTCGGCCGGTACGTCCGCGTTGACCTCACGCGGCAGCTATGGGAGGAAAACCGGCCGGTGCCATGGCCGGACGCGAACTTGCCGGGAGGGGGCTGGTACCTGAACTCGCGGCGCGTGCCGGTCCCCCCCCCGTGCCGCGCGAGGGCCGAGAGCGGCGGGACGAGGTGCAGCGCCGCCGAGCGATCTTGCCGCCGGATCTGCGGGAGGATCAGGCGTACGCGCTGAACTCTTACAACTGGATTTCATTCGGGACGTGGGAGTTCGACGCGCGCCGCCGCGCTGGCTACCTCGGCGACGTGGACTTCTTCGACCGAGAGATCGCCGCAGAAGAAGAAGAGAACGACCAGGAGGACGGGGACGAGGACGACGACCAGTAGGCAGCAGCTACTTTTAGCACGCCTTTATGCCGTTTTATGTTTTTTTATTAATGTAAATTATGGCTGCATGAATGAAAAAAAAAATTATGCGTTGCACCGCTGGAGCCACCCCCGACGCAAATGGACGCCCGGACGATTTCGACCATTTGGGCCGACGCAAACGGACACGACGCGTCCGTTTCGATGTCCGAAATGCGTCGCGCCGCTGGAGATGCCCACCCGAGCGACCCAAACGGACGCGCTGGGCCGTCCGTTTTGGGCCGTTTGGGTGGCCGCGCGGACACGCGGACAGCGGCCCGCGTCTGCGTGTCCGTTTGGGTCGCACGCGGAGCCCAACGCGGCGACCCAAAGAGACGCCACGTGGTTCGTCTTCCTTGCGCGGCGCTGCGCCATGGCCATGGTGGGCGGTGGAACGCGCGGGAAAGTTCCCGCGCGCACCAAGGTTCCCGCGCGCGCGAAAAGGCCATTGGCGCGCGCTCGCGCCCAAGTTTCCCGCCAGGCCGCCGGCTATAAAAGACGGCGGCGGTCTCACACAAACTGCATCACCTTCCTCTCCCCCTCCACCTTCTCCGGCGCCATGCCGCGCACCCTGCAGGCCACGTGGGCCAAGCTCTCCCTCGCCGCCCGGGCCAGGTTCCCGCGGACGGAGGAGGAGGAGCGCGCGGACTCGCGGTGGGTCGCCGACGACGAGGCGCTCCGCGTCGCTGCCGAGGCGGCGGCAAAGAAGGCAGGCGACACGGAGATGGTGGAGGCGGCCGCAGACGGCTGGCACGAGACCGCGGATGGCTGGTACGAGGCCGCGGAGGAGGGGGCGGCCGCCGCGGAGGAGCCCGTCGACGAGGAGGACCTCGCGCTAGCGAACATCAACGCCGTTATCGAGGAGCATCTCGCCGACCTCACGCGCGTGACGAAGGAGCACGAAGCCACCTGCCGGGCCGGCCGCCGCCGATTAGGTGACCTCCTCGGCCAGAAGAACGAGCTGCTCGCTATGCGAGCAGCCCATCACCTCATCCAGATGCCCTCGCCCGAGCGGCGCGCCCGGGAGGCTGCTGCGTCGGCGGAGCGCGACCGGCAAGAGCACATGCGCCGGCAGCAGGAGAACCACTAGGCCCAGGCCGCCAGCCGCGTCCGCCTGGAGGCGCGCGCGAAAAGGCCATTGGCGCGCGCTCGCGCCAAGTTTCCCGCCAGGCCGCCGGCTATAAAAGACGGCGGCGGTCTCACACAGACCGCATCACCTTCCTCTCCCCCTCCACCTTCTCCGGCGCCATGCCGCGCACCCTGGAGGCCACGTGGGCCAAGCTCTTCCTCGCCGCCCGGGCCAGGTTCCCGCGGACGGAGGAGGAGGAGCGCGCGGACTCGCGGTGGGTCGCCGACGACGAGGCGCTCCGCGTCGCTGCCGAGGCGGCGGCAAAGAAGGCAGGCGGCGCGGAGATGGTGAAGGCGGCCGCGGACGGCTGGCACGAGACCGCGGACGGCTGGTACGAGGCCACGGAGGAGGGGCGGCCGCCGCGGAGGAGCCCGTCGACGAGGAGGACCTCGCGCTGGCGAACATCAACATCGCCATCGAGGAGCGTCTCGCCGATCTCACGCGCGTGACGAAGGAGCACGAAGCCACATGCGGGGCCGGCCGCCGTCGATTAGGCGACCTCCTCGGCCAGAAGAACGAGCTGCTCGCTATGCGAGCAGCCCGTCACCTCATCCAAATGCCCTCGCCCGAGCGGCGCGCCCGGGAGGCTGCTGCGTCGGTGGAGCGCGGCCGGCAAGAGCGCATGCGCCGGCGGCAGGAGAACCACGAGGCCCAGGCCGCTGGCCGCGTCCGCCTGGAGGCGCGCACCGCTGTGGAACGCGCCGCCCTGCAGGAGTTTGAGCTATGCGGGAAGCGGATGGTTCCGCCGCAGGAGGCGGAGCGCGAGCGTGCCCGAGGTGCGCGGACGGAAAGGAGGAGGATGAAGGCCTCCGCCGAAGCCGCCGCCGCCGCGCCATCCAGATCGTAAGCTGGAGTGGAATCCTCACGCGTACAGGCCGCCCGCGTCGAGTGAAATCCACGGCCCCGACGGCGAGCCGACGAGGAGTCGCCGGCGAGGCCGCAAGCCCCGTACGTATTAGGATAGAAGTAGTAGCTAAAAAAATTGTAATGGATTCTTTTTAATGAAAAAAATGTTTATGTCTATGACACGCGGGCCAGGGGTGGACGCGAGCGACCAGCCTTTCGCGTCCGCGGCCACACAAACTCGACCCAGTCCGGACGCCGCGGCCATCCGTTTTAGGGATGGGTCCACGCGCTGGGCCGGGTTTTGTCCGGCTAGACCCATCTGGACCGCACGGTGTGAAATGAACGGTGCGGGTACCACCGATTTTTTGCCCACAGATCGGGCGCGCTGATAGGAGCGGCCAGGCAAGAGGAGGCGGGGTATGCAGAGCGCGTGCGTTGTCACCGCTGCTGCGCGCGTCCCGCGCGATACCGCTTGCTCGCTGCTGCGTGCGATACCGCTTGCTCGCTGCTGCTTGCATGCTGCGACCGCTGCTGCCTGCTCTGATTAGTGATTCCTGCTCGCTGCGTGCAGCCGCTGCTGCTGCTGATATTTATCGCCCGATCAGTCGACGCAGGCAATCAGAGCGGCCAGCCAAGAGAAGGTGGGGCATGCAGGAGCTTGAAGGTCGACGTTGTTGTATTGTGATCCAAATTCATATACTAAAGGGAGGCTAACTTCTGACGAGCGGAGCGAGGCCCGTCGCCCGAAGCGTAGTCAGAAGTTAGCCCATTCGTCGTGCCCTGCAGGGACGCCGCGAAGGGGGGTGCGGGGGCGGCAGCCCCCGCAGTGCGGTACGGATCGTTGGCACCGCCTATATATACATCTTGTAAGCCGCCGGCTAGGGTTTATCAGATTATAAGATAACTCACGGCGTTTGTAAACACTCCCCGATATAGTGAAGTTTTGCTGGCTGGCGCCCGTGGTTTTTTTTTCCCTTCTGTGTTAGAAGGGGTTTTCCACGTTAAATCTTGTGTCTCCGCTGCGTATTCCTTTATCGTTCTTTGTTATTTGCTTGTCGCTTTTATAACAAATGGTATCAGAGCCCGTGTTTCAATCTAGGGTTTTGCGACATGTCTTTCTTGAAATTCGATCTACCGCAGCTGGATTACACCACGAGATTTTCTCTGTGGCAAGTGAAGATGAGGGCGATCCTCACCCAATCTTCTGATCTGGATGAAGCTCTTGATGAATTTGGCAAGAAAGATGCCAAGACCTGGACCGACGATGAAAAGAGGAAAGATCGTAAGGCCTTTTCTTTAATTCAGCTTCATCTATCCAACAATATCTTGCAGGAAGTGCTGGTTGAGAAATCCGCAGCTGGCTGTGGTTGAAACTGGAATCGATCCGCATGTCCAAAGATCTAACCGAGTAAGATGCACGTGAAGATGAAGTTGTTCTCGCACAAACTGCAAGAAGGTGCGTCAATGATGAATCACCTATCGATCTTTAAAGAGATCGTTTCGATTTGCTATCCATGGAGGTAAAGTATGATGATGAGGATCTCGCTCTTATATTGTTAGTCTCGTTGCCTAATTCCTTTGCGAATTTTCGAGACACCTTACTATACAGTCGTGATGAACTAACCCTTGCCGAAGTTTATGAGGCCCTCCAGCAGAGGGAAAAGATGAAATCTATGGTGCAGGCAGAGGGTTCGTCATCTAAGGCAGAAGCACTGCAGGTTCGAGGCAGGACCGAGAATAGAAACAACAACTACAACAACTACAATAGAGATAAGAGCAAGACCGACAAAGGTCGCTCAAAGTCCAAGGGACGAGATGGTAAGTTCTGCAAGTACTGTAAGAAAACCAGCCATAATATTGATGATTGTTGGAAGTTGCAGAACAAAGAGAAAAGAAACGGTACTTACCAACCGAAAAACAAATCTGAGGGTGATGGTAAGGCCGTTGTTGTTTCCGAGTGATAATTCGAAGGCGATTGCCTAGTTGTGTTTGCTGGTTGTGTTTACGGTAATGATGAGTGGATACTTGATTCCGCATGCTCGTTTCATATTTGTCGTAACAAAGACTGGTTCAGTTCTTATGAGTTTGTGCGAGTGGAGATGTCGTGCGTATGGGAGATAACAACCCACGTGAGATCGTGGGCATTGGCTCCGTTCGGATCAAGATGCATGATGGCATGACACGCACTTCGACGGATGTGAGACACATACCGGCATGGCCGAAATCTGATCTCACTCGGCACCCTTGATGTTGATGGGTACAAACACTCCGGTTCTCGCGGAGTTCGAAGGTATCAAAAGGCTCTCTCGTTCACATGATTGGTGATATGAATTCCGCAAAATTATATGTTCTTAGAGGTAGCACTTTGTCCGGTATTGCCGCTACCGTTATTCCCGATGAACCTGGTAAAACTAATATGTGGCATATGCGCCTTGGACATATGAGTGAACATGG
This sequence comes from Lolium rigidum, assembly GCF_022539505.1. NCBI lineage: Eukaryota > Viridiplantae > Streptophyta > Magnoliopsida > Poales > Poaceae > Lolium > Lolium rigidum. Next base: position 104,862,528 of record NC_061513.1, read on the forward strand.
TATGGCATAATTGCACAGGAGAGACCTGCTAGATGGCTGCAATTTGAGTAAGTTTGAGTTCCGTGAGCACTGCATTTTTGGTAAGCATAAAAGAGTTAAATTCAATGCTTCCGTTCATACCACTAAAGGGATTCTAGATTATGTGCATGCTGATGTGTGGGACCTTCCCGCAAGACTTCTCTTGGTGGTGCAAATTACATGCTTACTATCATAGATGATTACTCCAGAAAAGTGTGGCCTTTCTTTACGAAACATAAATCGATGTGTTTGATGCTTTTAGAAAGTGGAAAGTTACTGGTAGAGAAGCAAACGAAAAAGAAAGTTAAATTGCTTCGTATCGACAATGGCATGGAGTTTTGTTCTACTATTTTCATTGATTAATGCAGCGACGAAAGCATTGTCAGGCACCACACCATCCCATATACTCCTCAGCATAATGGTGTGGCGGAGAGGATGAACAGAGCCATCATCTCCAAGGCTCGTTGCATGTTGTCCAATGCTGGTATGCATAGACATTTTTGGGCTGAAGCAGCCTCCACCGCTTGTTACTTGATAAACAGGTCACCTTGCATTCCGCTTGATAAGAAAACTCCTATTGAGGTATGGTCTAGTTCACCTGCTGATTATTCACAGTTGAGAGTTTTCGGTTGCACTGCTTATGCTCATGTTGATAATGGAAAGCTAGAGCCTAGGGCTGTTAAGTGTGTGTTTCTTGGTTATGGTTCAGGAGTTAAGGCATACAAGTTATGGAATCCTGAAACTAAGAAAGTTTTGCATAGCAGGAATGTAGTCTTTAATGAGGTTGTCATGTTTTATAAGAGTTCATCTACAAATTTTACTGATGCTGTTGATTTTTCTGACAATTCTGATGATGAACAACAGAGGATTAGCGTGCAGGTGGAGCACGTGGAGGAGAAAGAAAATGATGCTGCTAAAAATGATAACACTGTTGTTCAGCACTCACCACCTGTTTTGCAGCAACCAAATAGCTCCATTGCTTGCCGATAGACCGAGGCGTAACAAAGGTCCACGTCCTCGTTTGATTGAAGAATGTAATCTTGTTCACCATGCTTTGAGTTGTGCTGAACAGGTGGAGCATGATACTGAACCTGCTACATATACTGAGGCCGTTGCATCCGTTGACCGCGTTAAGTGGATTTCCGCTATGCAAGAGGAGATGCAATCGCTTGACAAGAATGGAACATGGGATGTTGTGCCCTTGCCTAAACAAAAGAAGGCTGTCCGTTGTAAGTGGATATTTAAAAGAAAGAAAGGTTTGTCTCCTAATGAGCCTCCGAGGTTTAAGGCAAGGTTAGTAGCAAAAGGTTTCAGCCAAATTCCAGGTATTGATTATAATGATGTATTCTCTCCGGTTGTGAAGCATAGTTCCATTCGTGCATTCTTTGGTATTGTTGCGTGATCTTGAGCTTGAGCAGTTAGATGTGAAGACTGCTTTTCTGCATGGTGAGCTTGAGGAGGAGATATACATGGACCAACCTGAAGGTTTTGTTGTGCCTGGTAAGGAGGATCTTGTTTGCAAGTTGAAGAGGTCCCTTTATGGTCCGAAACAGTCTCCAAGACAAGTGGTACAAAAGGTATGATTCATTTATGCTTGCACATGAGTTTAAGAGATCTAAGTATGATAGTTGTGTTTATATCAAGTTTGTTAATGGATCACCAATATACTTGCTGTTATATGTTGATGATATGTTGATTGCTGCCAAGAGCAAGAAAGAGATCACTACTTTAAAGTCACAGTTAAGTAGTGAGTTTGAGATGAAGGATCTTGGTGCTGCTAAGAAAATACTAGGTATGGAAATTACAAGAGACAGAAAATCTAGTGTGTTATTTCTTAGTCGCGAGAATTACATTCAGAAAGTTCTTCATTGTTTTAATATGCATGATGCAAAGTCTGTTAGTACACCTATTGCTCCTCACTTTAAGTTGTCAGCATTGCAATGTCCTAGTACTGATGAAGATATTGAGTACATGTCTCGAGTTCCATATTCTAGTGCTGTTGGTTCCTTGATGTATGCCATGGTTTGTTCTCGTCCTGACTTGTCATATGCTATGAGTTTGGTCAGTCGATACATGGCTAATCCTGGTAAAGAACATTGGAAAGTTGTTCAGTGGATTTTCAGGTACCTTCGTGGCACATTCAAATCTTGCTTGAAGTTTGGCAAGACCGGTGAGGGACTCGTAGGCTATGTGGATTCAGATTTTGCTGCCGATTTGGATAAGAGAAGATCCCTCACAGGTTATGTGTTCACTGTTGGTGGATGTGCTGGTGAGTTGGAAGGCAACGTTACAAGTCTGTTGTTGCCCAATCTACAACCGAAGCGGAATATATAGCAATTAATGAAGCTTGCAAAGAGTCCGTTTGATTGAAAGGTTTGTACGTATGTTGAGCTTTGTGGAGATGATTCTTGCATTAACTTGTTTTCTGATAGTCAAAGTGCAATATACCTTACTAAAGATCAAATGTTCCATGAGAGGACAAAGCACATTGATATCAAGTACCATTATGTTCGCGACATTGTTGCTCAAGGTAAACCGAAGGTATGCAAGATAAGTACTCATGATAATCCTCGTCGATATGATGACAAAGCCAGTTCCTATTTCCAAGTTTGGGCTTTGCTCGAGCTTGGTTGGTATAACTGTTTAGCCCAAGTGGCTGTTGGCGCCAGCAAGTGTTTTCTTTGTTGTTTAGGAGTTTGTTGAAGTTCATGCTACAAGATGGAATTTGTCTCAAGGTGGAGTTTGTTGTATTGTGATCCAAATTCATATACTAAAGGGAGGCTAACTTATGACGAGCGGAGCGAGGCCCGTCGCCCGAAGCGTAGCGTAGTCAGAAGTTAGCCCATTCGTCGGGCCCTGCAGGGACGCCTGCGAAGGAGGGTGCGGGGGACGGCAGCCCCCCGCTGTACGGTACGGATCGTTGGCACCGCCTATATATACATCTTGTAAGCCGCCGGCTAGGGTTTATCAGATTATAAGATAACCCACGGCGTTTGTAAACACTCCCCGATATAGTGAAGTTTTGTCGGGCTGGCGCCCGTGGTTTTTTCCCCTTCTGTGTTGGAAGGGGTTTTCCACGTTAAATCTTGTGTCTCCGCTGCGTATTCCTTTATCGTTCTTCGTTATTTGCTTGTCGCTTTTATAACAGACGTCTCGACGAGGTCGGGCCGGTCGAAGCAGAGCTGTTGAGCATTGCTGCCCAACCGAGCCGCTGCTCCCCTTGCTGTGCGTGCGCGTCGAGCGCCGCTGCCGCTGCTCTAGATAAGATAAGGTGGAAAGAGGAAGAATGCAAGTGAAATACAGGAGTGTAGGAGGGTGCCTTAAAATGAGGATCTACAAATGTTAGTAGCGTGCTAAAATCACCACACTCTACGGATACAAACTTATCTGTTGCGTGGATGGAGTATCACTTCAGTTGACTCTCCTCCCGCCCCCTCCTCCTGCGGTGCACCCCCAGGACGCCGCCGGGGGATCAGATCCCGTCGCCCAAACACTCCCGCCCCCTGATCTCCTCCTCTCCGCCGCTGTCGCCGGCGCCGGTCTCGGTGGCGGAGGCCCCTGGTACCGAACGGTGGCCATCTCCTCGATGCGGCTGGGGCTGGGTCGTTGGAGACAGACGCGAGCGGTGGTCGGGGCGGCGTTCCCCGGCCAGGCGGCGGCGGCGCTCTTCACCGGGCCTTCGTGGCTGCAAGTGGAGGAGGTCTGCCGTGGGTCTAGGCTGCCCGCCTAGACCGGTCGTCTTCCCGGCGACGCGAGCGGGCGTAGGGCGGTGGATCGGTCGGTGGAGGGTTGCGAAGAAGGCGCTACGACAGCGGCGGTCCTCGGTGGTTGCTGCCGGCGGCGGCCTCAGTGCAGCCGGTGGTGGCGCGACCAGGGCCTGATCGCGGCTATGTAGCCTGCTGGTTCCCGCACCCCAGGGTCGTTCGTCTTATCGGATCTTCGGTGTGACATGCGGCGAGGATGGCCGTTTGAGTGGGGGCTCAGCTTGTGTAAAGGCGGTGGTCCTAGGGTCCTCACGCGCCAAGACGAAGACCTTCTGGATGTTGATCTTCTTCATCGAGTCGGAGTGATGAGTTCCGGAAGGCTCCGCCGGCGAATGGAACAGTGCATCTTATGTCTGGAGTTCACTGGATCGGGTGGTATTCGGTCGCGCGCACCCATACTTTTATTCCGACCGTTTGGTTCTGGAGGGAGCGGCGCGAAGCTCTTTTTCTGTGTTGACATCAAGTGACTATGGATCCATGATGAAAGTCGGAAGAAGAGAATTTCATGATGGCCGGATGGGAGGACTAGCTAAGGGAGGTTCAAGTCTATGCGCTATTGAGGGACTTGCTTGGTGTTCCGGTCTTCACAGCAGCGGTATGAAAGTGGGAGCGACAACATAGGTGAAGTTCAGAGTCCTACCTTTCAGGGTGAAAACCCAAGGTCTGGCTTTAACTGGTTGCGCCTGGCAATGACCTTGTTGGAGGCATTGTTTTGAGAGCGAGGACTATCTTCAGGGTGAAAATCTAAGATCTTTGATCGGGCGACGACGGTGTTAGAGCATTGTTCCCTTCTTGAAGGCATTGTTTTTGGAGAGTCTGTATTTCAGGTGTTGTCTTGGTGGTGGATGTATTGCTATTGTTAGGCTCGAGATACTGTAGCGGGACTTTTGTTTCTTAGTTTTTTTTCCTTTTTTGGTTGTGTGCATCCGTAGTGCCATTAGGGTGGTGCGTTGTTGCAGAGGCTGGGTGTTTGGTATCTTTTGATATTAATATATTCCCTTTATCGAAAAATCTGCAGCGTGGATCTCCACGCTGCATATACTTTTCGACTGGACAAACATGTGGGCCCACTTACCTCTAGCGTGTTGTTTAGGAGCCCACGCTACTTCGTAGTACCATTTAGCTGTAGCGTGCCATTTTTTCACACGCTACAACTAATACCAGTAGCGTGTGAAAAACCAGGCACGCCACTAACGTTGATGCACCTATAACCAATTTTCTACTAGTGATGGGTCCCTCCTAGATCCATTGTTGATGCGGTTGCCAGCGGCGTGTGGTGGAGGCTGTACTGTTGCGGCTTCCATGGTGGGGGCGTCACAATGGGGTTCTTCTAGCCGTAGCTCGAGCGTGTGGTACTCCGACCCATGTGGGCGGCGGCCAGAGTGTGTGGTTCCTGCTATCTAAATAAAGGTGGTTTGGCTATGATGATCTTCGAGCGCAAAGTCGTCGCTCTGCTTCATGTAGGCCTCCTCGATCCAGACGCTGACAAGTTCCAGTCTTCCTCTTGAAGATTTCCGCTGATTGGAACATGTTCCCACTTTATATCTATATCGAAATTGATCCATTCTTGTGTGGCCTTATCTTCAGCCAAGTGAGGCTTCATGAGGGGTGGGGTGAAGCTTTGCTTTCTTGTTGGTGCCATGAGAAACATCTACATATAGATTTCCGTAGACAGAGGTGGAGAAATTCATGCCGGCTGCAATCGGAGGTTTGTATTGGTGGAGAAGTTCTCACTAGTAGAGAATAGTCATGTTGTGCCATGGCGTTTTTTTTAATTGGTGGAGTTAACTCCGCATTCCGCCAAATTGGCGCCACTGTTAAGTCATACAGGTAGAGTTGCACAGACACGCCACCATTACAACCATAGTATATGGCGTTTCTGGCTGCACGGCAAAAAACTATGTGTGTAACCGTGGCATGAGAAAACACCACACCACGAGTCCATTTCACAATCCCCGCACGACCAATTAGTGTTTTGAAATTATGGCACGAGAAATGTAAATAATTTGAACCGAAATTTAAAAAGGTAGATTTCATTCAAATTTAGAATAATTTACATGTATGAATGAAATTTGAAACCGAATATCAAAAGAGAAAAACTAAATCCTTATCTACGGGCCGCCGTCTTCTTCTTTGCCACCGTCATTGTCCTCGTCGTTGATGATCGATGATGATGCCCGCTTGAGCGGCGGACTACTGGATGGTGACGGTGAGCCTTGCCCAACCGTCTTTGTGGCGGGGTGTCGAGCGGAGGGAGTACGCCATCCTCCAGGGTTTTGGCTAGTACGGCTCCAACTTCGGCTCCATCTTGGGAATCTTCTTTGGACGTTGGGATGGCGACGGGGCTGGCTTTTGTTTTAACTTTGGCTCTAGCTTGGAATATTCACCAGCCATTCGGATGGCGGTGATGGCGACTACTCCACTTTGGGCGACCAAAAGGAAATTCCGAATGCGGCCGACCAATGACGGACAACCACGAAAGATGGTGTCGAAGTGGCTACGACGGGGCGGCGGGAAGTAACCGACCACACAAAAGACGAGGATGCACCGTCGGTAGTCCTAGCGGACGCGATCGAGGCAGTGGCGATGGGAGCTCCGCATGGAGGTGATGAATTTGAGTGAGTGTCATGATCCTCTTGCCCATGTTGATCACCAGGTTTCGCGAATTTTGCTGATTTTATCACCATGCATGCAGTAATCCGTGACCCAAATGCTCATGACCAACTGAAAAATGATCTCATAGTGCATTGGTGGAGGCTTATAGGAGAGTCATCAACTATATGAGTGGTTTTATCAAGTTGAACTTCAAATTATTTGGTTTGCAATATGTTTTATTTTCATTCACAAAGAATGTTGATTTTATTTTATTTATTTTCGGATTTCAAGACTAGACATTGCAAAAAAGAAAAATCAATTTGGGAAGCCGTTAGGGGAACGTGGCTGGCAACCGGTGTGCCTCAGATGCGACAACTCATGGCAGCGTCCCCAAATTATTAGATCCGACACTTTTGTCGGATGTTGTTTAGAGATGGAACTGGACATGCTCTAATTAAGACCATCTCCAATAAGCCACCACAAACGGACATGCCCAACAACGTTTCATATGGACGAGGCGACCGATTCTGTTTGAGCTCAAAGCCAAATTTGGGTTGGCTTTGGGGTTAGCGCGAACAACACACACGTCTGCATGTGTTCTCCCTGAATTTTCCTGTGAACGTGCGTCAGCGATCGAAAGAGGCGAGGAGACGTAGGTCAACGCAATCCCTCTTAATGGGGTCCTATCGTTCTCTCGAGGCCTGACCATGTTCCCCACACGCCAGCCCACTGGTCACTCGAAGCTTCCGTTTCGAAAACTCTAGACCTTGAAAACCCTTGACACCATCACCATGGCGAAGGGCCACACATCGTTCCGCTTAGGCCAAAACCACCACAAGACTGGTGGCTTTGGCTCAGGTCGCGACCGCTGTTTATTTCGTGTGCCCACGCCAAGGGCAGCATGATCACCTCCCGTGCCACGCTCCAAGTGACATGTGTAGATCAAGGTGGAGGTGGAGCTAGGGCCTGTTAGGTTCTCAGCCACACTTTGCCAAACCTAATTTTAGCAAGTGTGGCAGCCACAAAAGTGTGGTTAGGATTTTGGAAGCCACAAAGTGTGGCAAAAGTTGGCAAAAAATTCACTCTATGACAAGTGGGCCATATGGATAGTGAAGTGTGGCAGCTCTAAAGTGTGGCAAGAACCAAACACATGCCGAATTGCCAAACTTTGGTTTGGCAAAGTGTGGCTGGGAACCAAACAGGCCCCTAGTTCACCAAGGCGGGCGGGCTGCTGCCATGGCCTGATGCTCCCCTATCCCACGGGTGGCATGTGAACCAGTCCAGTGTGCCCATTCTAGCCATCCCAAGATTATGCAGCGCAGGGTCTTCCCGTCGCCGGATCTGTGACGGGACCCAAGTACGGTCAACTTGCTGCTGTGGGCGACATGGTTTTGCTTGGCGTCAAACCATCGAGGCCCTCCTGGAGGGGCTCGACGACCGAAACGTAGACTACGAGGCGCTCAGGAAGAGTAGGAGGTGGTGCCCAGATGCCGCTAGTGAAGGAGGAGGCACCGGAGCAGCCGTCGAAGTTAGCAGGGTGGGCATTCCCCACCCAAAAGGGCGGGCGCCCCGACTAGTCTCAGAGCATCTCCAGCCACGTTCCTCAAAATACGTCTGTCACGATGATTTGGAATGCATTTGGGGACATCGCCGGACAAAAAGAGACAAAAAAATATGTACAAAAAAGGTCCTTTCCAGCTGTGTCCCTCGAACAGCGTCCGGATGCATGCATTTTAATAGAGGGGACCACCCCATGTGGAAACTATGTGAGAGAAAGTGTGGGAAAAGGGAATGATATGTGGGGATTAGGGCATCTCCAGCGGCGCGACGCAAACGGACGCTGAGCGACCGTTTGCGTCCGCTTTGACCGTAAATGCGTCTGGCACCCTGTCCAGCGGCACGATGCAAAGTGACCGGGCCGTCCGCGGAGACGCAAACCTGGCCCAAATATGCGCCAGGTTTGCGTCTCTGCGGACGCTGCGCGGACGCGCAAAGTGTCCGCTCCGGTCTCCACCGGGCCCGCCTGGCAGCGAGCCTGCATCGAGGGCATCGCTTCGGTGGCCATCGCTTCCGCGGTCAGCGCTTCCGCGTCTGCACCGCAGCCTTCGCCATGAATGTTGCGGCGCCCGTTGCGCGCGTGCACCGGCGGACGACGGCCGGGCCTCGCGGCGCCTTCAATGGCATCGTATCCCGCGCGCGGCCGCCCTTAAAAGTCCACCGGCCGTGTTGCTCTTTTGCCCACAACTCCACTCGCACCACAACCGCCGCTCCGCCATGGGGAAGAAGAACGACTTCGAGGCCTCCGGCAGCGGCAGCAAGAAGGTGGCGCTCCCCGTGACGGTGGGGAGAATCATGCACGACAAATGGGTGACGTGCGACGCCTGGTCCGGCGTGCAGCTGCCTGGCGGCTGGCGGCTCAGCTGCCGCCGGTTGCCCATCCATCCAGTACATGCGCGCGAGCCTGATCGGACCGCGGAGATCCGGTGCAGGAGGCGGTATCTGCCGGCGGACCTCCGCGCCGATCCGGGGTACGCCATCGACTCCGAGCAATGGCGTACGTACCTGTCCACGGAGACGGACAGTAGACGAAGGGCTGGCTTCATGGGCGACAGGGATTATCCCTTCGGCCCTGCACCGCCGGCTCGTCGTGAGCAGGCGCCGACGCGTCGTGAGCAGGCGCCGACGCGACGTCAGCAGATGCAGCACAACGACCGCGAGGACGACGACGACGAAGCCTACGTCGCGTACGACGACGACGACGACTACATCGAGGCGCTCGCTTACCATAGCGAGGAGGTGAAGGACGACAGCGACGACTACGTCGCTCTCGTCTTCCACGAATGGCAGCAGGCCATGGCGGAGGGCCGGAACTTCGAGTTCCCCGACAACATGACGGACGACGAGATGGCAAAGCTCGGCCTCCTCGTCTCCGAGTACGACGCGCCCGTGCGCCCGCCACCGCCCGCTACGCCACCGCTGTCATGCCGCCGGGCCTGTCGGCGGATGAAGCCCTTCGACAGGCGTTCCTGGACTCGGCGGCGCCTCCTCCACCGCCGCCAAAGCCTTATCCCTGGGCGCCTCCTCCACCGCCGCCACAGCCTTATGGCCGGGCGCTCATCCGCCGCCACGGCCCGCGGCCCCGGGCGCCTCCACCGCCGCCACAGCGGCAGCCTCCTCAACCTCGAGCACCGCGAGCGCGCCCGGCGTACGCTCCCCCGGATGGCTACTGGCCGTGGGTCATACCGGAGCTCATCGTGTTCGATAGCGATGAGGAGCAGCACGGCCACGATGCGCAGTAGTCGTTTAGGGTTTTTTTATGTTTTAAGTATGTAAATTATGTTTCATGTTTAACAAAAATGATTCGTCCTAAAAAAATGCGTCGTGCCGCTAGAGCCACCCCCGACGCAAACGGACGCGCGGTCGATTTCGACCAAAAGGCCTGACGCAAACGGACGCGCGCGGACGCTAAAATGCGTCGCCTGGAGATGCCCTTAGGAGCTGCCTGCATGCATGCTTCCGAATACTGTTTTTGTGTCCGACGTCCCCGGTAGAGACTCTATATTAGAGTCTATAACGAAAACATCGAACAAAAAATGAGGAGCTATTAAGTTTTAGAGGACGCGACTGGAAAACATGTTTCTTCATTTCTTATCCGTCGTGTTTGAGGACGTGATTGGAGATGCTCTCAGTACACAAGGCGTTGAGCCGCTGCTTTGGCTGCTGCCTTGTCCGCATGGGCGGAGGAGGAGGCCGAGGACCCGCAAGAGGATGAAGTCGACTGCGAGCTTGTGGAGGACGACGCGCCGTCGCTCGGCAGAGGACTAATGCGTATACTGTGTTGGATGCACTGCCACGTGTAAATGGACTGATTTAAATATTTTTGGATCCAAAATACGTTGGCCCATTGGAAATATCCTAATAAGAGGCAAGTACGGGTTCGTATTTGCTGCCGGTCCATTGGTCCTGAGAGCATCTCCAGCCGCGTTCCTAAAAACGTCCTCCAAAGCAATTTAGGGCGCGGTCCGATACAGTGTCTGGTGCCTCGAGCCCGTCCCTGTCCCACAGGGGACGCTCCAACGACGCCGGACACCCCGAAAAGCGAGGCGTGGAGTGGCTGGGCCGACCCGTCAGCGGCACAATAAATTTTAACCTAATCGTCGCCTACCTCGCGACGGAAGTTATTGGCTTTGCAGCGACGGTGCAGTTCCCGCCCGCGCACGATGCATCTGCGGGAGGCTTCGTGCGGCTACTACCGGTGGATCGTCGACGCGATCTACGACGCGCTCGGCAAGATGTACCTCAACATCAGCTGGGAGAAGTTCGCGCGCCACCACAGCCTCGAAGCCGGCTTCATCCTCCTGTTCTCCTACTTCGGCGACAGAGACATGAGCGTCAAGGTCTTCGACGAGACGCGCTGCCGCCGGGACTACCACGGCGACAACACCGACGAGGAGGACGACCGAGTGTTGTTTCTTCGCTGTGAATACGTGCACGGAGGTTTCTGGTTGTTCTTCCTTCCAAGAACCAACAGGGGCACCGTCACCAGCTGGATTTTCCAGTTTTGTTGACTGGGTGTGCCCTCGAGTGTTCTTTCTTGGCAGCGAACACACGAAACCTGCGATGACCGGCCTAGTTAGGTTTAGTTTTTTTGCAATATTATATATTTGTGTCCACCATGGTTCCAACTACGTATTAGTTTGTGGAAACCATGTTCCTAACTATGTCTTCGTGTAAACCACGTTCCCAATTATGTATTAGTTTGTGGAAATTGAAACAAAAAAACCAAAAAAATATTTTAAATGTTTGGGGGAGGCGTTTGGGGGACGCGGCTGAGGAGCGACGTCCCGCAAACGCGACACGAACAAAACACGTCCTCCAAACACTTAATTCGGCGCCGTTTGGAGAACGTTTTGGGGGACGCGGCTAGAAATGCTCTGATCCCGGCTACTGTAGAGTAGCACTCACCGAATCCTACTTCGGATACCATACCAGTGTGGCGCCATGGTGAGATGCCAACGTAAGCCGTGACGTTGATGTTCATTGAGCCCTTCGGCTAGGCATCGACGTCATCTAGAAGGCTCCGCTTGCTGTCCACGGTGTTTCTCCTGCAAATTCTGCCGCGAGCACATGTCGCGCTGGCATGGCCTGAATATGGATGGGACGTGACGCTTTCTTGCGAAAGTGTGTCGACGGGACTTGACTGTCTTGAAGATACAGTTACGGCGAGTACAAACGAAATTGGACTTGGAGTCATATGCGTACGACCGTCCGTGAGATGAGCTCAGGCTCAGGGCATCTCCAAGCGGCGAGTACAAACGAAATTGGAGTTGGAGTCATATGCGTACGACCGTCCGTGAGATGAGCTCACGCTCAGTGCCACATCTTCTTCCGATAAGGAGCTCAGCGCCACATATGTACGTACGATCGATCGATCGATCCAGTCCTTTCTTGGCTGACAAGTTCCAGCCAGGTTTGCGTTTCACGGGCACTGCACCTTCTCAACCACGAAGCCAGTTTAGCTCCATGTGTTTGAGAGCCCGAGAGATGATCAGGACCAGGGTTCGTGGCTGCTGCCGGTCCACTCGTCTCGATCTGAAGCTTCAGGTTAGACGGCCAACGTCAGCGGTGACGATACTGTCAGTGGAGCCCCCTTTATTACTCAGTAGGCACGCGCGAGGTCAAACTCAGACGTGGTCTTTTAGAAGCATTTGCTTGCTCTTCAATTTAAATTTTCATAAAATTAAGATAAGTTTTATGAGGTGGAGGAGGCGATTTTCACAGAAATAACCGTTTGAGCGAAAGAATACACACGGTGAAACTATTTTACTCCACTAACCCTTTTATGTGTCGTCTATGCGGGCGGCGTCACACTTCACTGTGTAGCGTCCATAAGATCGGCTACACTTCACTTTGTGACGCCCATACGATCGACGCCATACATCTTGCTTGCGTGGTGTGTACACGCGTGCGTACCCTGCAGTTGCCAACGTGAAAGTCATGTGTGGCGCATAAGTCAAAGACGTCACACAACTCTTTATATACAGTGTTTATCTAGAGTGGACAAGATTTTACCAAACAACCCAACAGGGACGCCCGCTCCTCGCGTCGCTCCCCTGGCGACGCTCCCCTGGCGACGCTGGGAGCTACCCTCACGCCGCTGCCAGAGGCTCTCCTGCGCCGCCCCTCTGCCGCCGCTGCCGCTGGCCACTGCCGCGGTGGCGGCGGGCCTCATCTCCGAAGGAGGTAGGGGGGGGGGGGATCCCGTGCTCGCTCGGCTGGGGGAGGCCGGCCCGTGTGGGGCGTCGCCGACAGGGAAGTGGGAGCCATGGCGGCGGCCATGGAGCTCCGTCCGCCGCGGCGACGGAGGTGTTGCGCGGCCGGGCGCCGTGGCTTGCGGCGCGCGCGGGCGTGGCGCCGGCAGACGACGGGTGGCGGTCGGTGCGGACCGTCCCGGGCCCGATCTGGGCCGTGGCGGGTGGGCGCGGCGGCGCAGGTGGCGGGCGCGGCAGTCGGCTGCTCGGGGCAGGGTCGTCAGGCGTGCGGCCGGACGCGGTGTTGGTCCTCGCAGCCAGCGGGGGTCTTCGGCGCTGGCGTCTTCTCGCCGGCATGCGGCTACAGGCGGCGGCCGTGGCCCATGGTGGTCCTCTACCACCTCGCTACGTCTGGGCGCGGGTGACGGCGGTTGGGAAGCCGGGGCGGCGGCCCCGGGAACGCGGTGGCGTTGGTGGCCGGCAGCCGGGTGGTGCCTCGACGCAGAGGTTGCGTGGAGGTCGATGGATCTTGGGATGCCTCGACACGGTGGTCGTGTGGTAGCTGCCCCAGATTCGTCGACGACCTCGGCGGCTTTGGTGGGCCACCGCGTGTGGCAGGTTGCCATCGGCGGCACCCGCAGCCATGGTGGAGGTGTGCCATGGCGTTTGGATGGCGGCGCGGCGGCGCCGCTCTTCGGGTGGTCGGGCGCGTCCGGCGCCCTGCGGCGGGTGGCGAGTCGATATGAGGTGTTCGCTCCGCTGGCCGCGCGTGAAGGCCGGAGCGGCGGCTCCAGGATGTGGAGGTCTCTTCTGCTCTGTCCTGGCCGTGCGGGCGGCAGGACACGACTGCGTGGGCGGCCGTAGGGCTTGTCCTGAAGCACCGTGGCATTATGGCACGGTTGGCTTCGTGTGGCGGCAGTGGCAAGCTACGACGCAGGCACTTCTTCTTCGCCTTCGTGGATAGGCTTCAACGACTTGGGTTTAGGTGAACTCCACGCGAAAGCACTGCATCCACTTCGGTTGGTGCCGGCGATGTCGGCGTCCTCGGACGTCGTTTCCCTCGTTGGAGGCATTGTCGAGGAGCTCCTTCACCTCCCTCGTCGCGTGAATTTTCAGACTCTCCGGGTGAAAACCTGAGCTTTGGCTTTCGCTAGAGCGGGCATCGGCGGCGTCTTCGTCGTCTCCCCCTTGGGGGCGATGTCTTGGAGGTCTGGTACTCCGCTAGGAAAGTTCGGGTTTTCTTTGCGTGGTAGCTGCTTTGCCGGCTAGGCGGGTACGCGGTCTCGGGGCCGGTGTGGACGTCGGAGCGGCGGCTCCGAATCTCTTGTCGAGTGTCGTCCCTTCTTGCTTGGGCTGAAGTATCGTCGGCTCGTAGCGTACGCGGCCTCGGGGCCGGTGTGTTGTGTTTCGGTTGTTTTTCGGTTATCGCCAGTGTGCGCGGTCTCGGGACTGGTGTGGACGTCGGAGCGGCGGCCCCGGGAACTTTCCTTGAGTGATACCTCCTGCTAGGGCGGGAGTGTTATCGGCTCGTGTGGTGCGCGGCCTCAGGGCCGGTGTGTGGCGTTTGGTTGTACGGTTTTCGGTCAGTTTCCCTTATAAACTGACCAAATTTCCCTCTTCTTAATGAAAAGGCAGTGCTCCTGCCGGTTGCTCCAAAAAAAGAGTGGACAAAACATTTGGTAGATCAGGTGGATTATTGCCAAATTCTAGGTCTTTAGTTTAAACCACCACCCCTACCTTATTTTCTTTTTATTTTAAAAATTGTGCTACATATTATAGTATGTTTGAAAGATGGAACCCAGACTCATATTGTATTGTAGAGTTTTTATCATATTTTTTCCATCAAACAAAACCGAGAGCAAACTCCTAAATTTTACTCTGGTTATCTGGTATTCATTTGATCCAGATCGAGGTCTAATCTCGTCCTCCTCGCCAACGTGGAACCTGCACAACACAATCAAAATACTTTGCCCCAACTTAACGGTGAGGTTGTTAATCTCACCGGCTTGCTGAAAACAAAGAATTAAACGTATGGTGTGGAGAATTATGTTTGCTTGCAGAAAACAACAGAGAACAGTGATTGCAGTAGATTGTATTTCAGATGTAAAGAAAAGGACCGGGGTCCACAGTTCACTAGTGGTGTCTCTCCAATAAGATAAATAGCATGTTGGGTCAACAAATTACAGGTGGGCAATTGACAGAATAGAGATTCATATACATATCATGATGACTACTATGAGATTTAATCAGGGCATTACGACAAAAAAACATAGACCGCCATCCAGCATGCATCTATGCCTAAAAAGTCCACCTTCAGGTTAGCATCCGCACCCCTTCCAGTATTAAGTTGCAAACAACAGACAATTGCATTAAGTATGGTGCGTAATGTAATCAACACAAATATCCTTAGACAAAGCATCGATGTTTTATCCCTAGTGGCAACAACACATCCACAACCTTAGAACTTTCTCGTCACCGTCCTGCATTCAATGGAGGCATGAACCCACTATCGAGCATAAATACTCCCTCTTGGAGTCACAAGTATCAACTTGGCCAGTGCCTCTTCTAGCAACGGAGAACATGCAAGAACATAAATAGCACATATATGATAGATCAATTAATCAACTTGACATAGTATTCAATATTCATCGGATCCCACCAAACACATGATGTAGCATTACAAATAGATGATCTTGATCATGTTAGGCAGCTCACAAGATCTAAACATGATAGCACAAGAGGAGAAGACAACCATCCGCTATCGCTATGGACCCATAGTCCAATGATGAACTACTCACGCATCATTCCGGAGGCGGGCATGGTGATGTAGAGCCCTCCGGTGATGATTCCCCTCTCCGGCAGGGTGCCGGAGACGACCTCCTGAATCTCCCGAGATGGGATTGGTGGCGGCGGCGTCTCAGTAACTTTTCTCGTATCGTGACTCTTGGTACTAGGGTTTTCGCGACGGAGAGAATATATAGGCGAAGGGGCAGCGCAGGGGGGTGCCCGAGGGCCCCACACCATATGGCGGCGCGGCCAGGGGTGGGGCCGCGCCGCCCTATGGGGTGGCCGCCTCGTCGCCCCTCTTCGTCTCCTCTTCGGACTTCTGGAAGGCTCCGTGCAAAATAAGACCGTGGGCTTTTGTTTCGTCCAATTTCGAGAATATTTCCTGTGTAGGATTTCGGAAACCAAAAACAGCAGAAAACAGGACTGGAGCTTCGGCATGTTGTTAATAGGTTAGTGCCGGAAAATGCATAAAAACATTATAAAGTGTGAACAAAACATGTAGGTATTGTCATAAAACTAGCATGGAACATAAGAAATTATAGATACGTTGGAAACGTATCAAGCGGAGACTATCTTCAGGGTGAAAACCTGATCACGCGGTGACGGTGTTGGTGTACTATTCCCTTCTTGGAGTCGTTGCTTTTGAAGAGTCTGAATTTCAGATGTTGTCCTGGTGATGGATGTATTACTGTTGT
Source organism: Lolium rigidum (assembly GCF_022539505.1). Taxonomy (NCBI): domain Eukaryota; kingdom Viridiplantae; phylum Streptophyta; class Magnoliopsida; order Poales; family Poaceae; genus Lolium; species Lolium rigidum. The sequence continues at coordinate 104,878,638 of NC_061513.1, forward strand.
TAGGGCTGAGATACTGTAGCGGGACTTTTATTTCTTAGTTTTCTTTTTCATCTTTTTTAACTGTGTGCATCCGTAATGCTATTAGGATATTATGTTGTTGCAGAGGCTGGGTGCAATTGCTATCTTCTTATATTAATATATTCTCTTTATCGAAAAAATATGGTATTCATTTTATCTTTTCTATAACCTATTGTTAATTAATTGCTGGTGAGTAAGTTTCTTGGCCATTGGCAACTGAACGAAGAAAACAAAATGTTTCAATAAGCTGACCTTAAGTCCTTCATACTACATCTGAATGCATGAAATTCTCCGAGGCAAAAACTAGGAGCATCTACGGCCATGTTTCCTAAAGCGTCTCCTAAAAAGCATCGGATCGAACGTTCAAGGGACGCATTTTCTTTTAGTGTCACGTTTGGGGGACGTCGCTCCCCAACCCCCACCCCCCAACACGGCCTTCAAACTTGTTTTTACATAAAAGTTATATTTTTTTGGCATTTTCATTTCAATAAAGAGGAGGAACATTACACATAATAATACATAATTGGGAACATGGTTTTCCACAGTCTAATACATAGTTTGGAACATGGTTTTCACAAACTAATACATAGTTAAAACATTGCAAAATGAGAAAACCTAACTATAGTTGACCTCGCAGATTTCGCATGTTCGCTACCAAGAAAGAACACTCTGAAGCACTCTTAATCACCCAAACTGAAAAATCCAGCTGGTAATGATAGCATTGTTGGTCCTTTACAGGGAGAACATTAAGAAACCTCCGTGACCATTTTCGCTGCGAAGAAAGAACACTCGGCGTGTTCAATTGTCCTCATCTTCGTCGTTGTAGTAGTAGTGCCGGCGGCAGGACGTGTCGTCGAACACCTTCACGCTCATCTCCTCATCGCCTTGGTACAAAAATGTGAGCACGCGGCCGGCTTGGAGGCCGTGGAAGCGCGCGAACTTCTCCTAGCCGGTGTGGAAGTACATCTTGCCGCGCCCGTCAAAGAGCACATCCACCGGCCACTGGCAGAAGCCGCAACCAGCCTCCCGCAGCTGCAGCGCGGCCGGCTCGTTGCCGGCGACGAACTCGGCGAACTTGTCCGACAACCTCTGGATGCCGAGTGGATCTCCATTGAGGGCGACGATGAAATCGAACTCCCACTCCCCCTTGGAAGACGATGACGTCGCAGGCAACAACGATCGTGTAGCTCTTACTGCTCCAGCACGGCCACGGCCGCGTCCACGGCCTCGGACGCTGCCTCTACTAGCCATGGAATGGTCCTAGACTCTTGAGATGGTGGAGGCTAGGGTTGGGGAGCGAGGCGCTAGGGTTTGTGTGTGAGGGACGATGCGAGAGCGCCCCTTTTTATAGGTCGGAGGGAGGCGGAGGAGAGGTGACGCTCATTAACGCCGACACGCAGAGCTAGGCGCGATTAGACGCATCGCTGCGCCTCTACGGATTGCACTTTTGTTGCGTACCAATAACTTTCATTGCGAGGTAGGCGACAGTTAGGTTAAACTTGAATGTGTGAATAACGTGTCGGGCCCGCTACTCCCCGTCTCGCTTCTCGTTGTGTCCGGCCTGCCCGGAGTGTCCCTGTGGACCGGGACGGGCTCAGGGCGCCGAACCGTATTGTACCGCGTCAGGCGGAAAAAGGCTTTGAGACGCGTGACTTGGACCGAAAAAATGTTCAACTCACCCTAAAGAAATTTGGAGATCGCTTTGAGAGACGCGGTTGTAGATGCTCTAAGTATACCGTCAAGCTTGAAAGTGTACGAGATGTTCACATCGTTACTTACTGTGCTAAAAAAATTACATATCACTGCTATGTCGTGTGTGGTCTGAGCAAAAAAGAGGGTTGTAAGATAAAAGTATCGTAATCACTCAATTCTGAATTAAAGGTCGTTGAGTTCCAAAGACGAACAGTCCTGTTGATCGAGTGAACCTGTCATTAGTTTCGGAAGCATGTGATGTGAACACACGGCACTGATGCTATCTGTATGTTCTTCGAGTGTTTCAACACATTTAATTGTGTAAATCCCATACCTATTTCAGTAAGAAAGAATGTTAGAATAAAGTGATACGTGTAGGTGCCGTCCTGAAGAGTGTTCTTATGAGAAGATGTCACACCTTGGCAGTCGTATCATCATACCCAGTAATTTAGAGAAGGAAGTTAATAAAGCTATTTTTTAAATAGAACATAATAAAGCTTCAGATCCAGATAGTTTCCCGCTAAATTTTATCAGACTTTTTAGGACATCATTAAAACAGATCTTATGCAAATGTTCAACGTTTTACACGCTGGACAGTTGAAATTATTTCGTCTAAACTTTGGTGAGGTTATCTTGTTACCTAAGATTATGGAGGTAGAAATGATTCAACAATATAGGCCTATCTGTCTTTTAAACGTAAGTTTCAAGATTTTCACGAAAATAGCAACAATTAGACTGAATACAGTGGCTGGTCATGTGGTGAGGCCGTCGCAGACCCATTCATGCAAAGACGTAATATACTAGATGGGGTAGTGGTCCTACATGAGGCGGTACATGAACATCACACCAAAAAGCTGAATGGGGTTATTTTACAGCTAGATTTCGAGAAGGCTAACGATCTTTCATTCATCAGACACTCATGATGAAAGGTTTTTTCACCAGAGTGGCGAGCTTTGATCAATGATTTCATGTCTGGAGAAAGTGTTGCGATCCGTGTTAATGATGACACGGGGCGTTTTTTACAAAGAAAAAATGTTTGCGCCAAGGTGACCCTCTATTGCCACTTTTATTTAACATTGTGGCTGATATGCTCGCTGTCTTGATCGAACGCGCTAAGTCTGGTTGTCAAATTGAAGGGGTGATCCCCATCTAGTTGATGGGGGTTTATCAATCCTTCAATACGCTCACGATATAATTCTATTTATGGAACATAATCTCGAGAAAACTCGAAATTTAAAGCTAATCTTGGTGGCTTTTGAGCAATTATTGGGTCTCAAAATTATTTTTCATAAAAGTGAATTGTTTTGTTTCGGCGAGGCTCAGGACTCAGTTGCCGCATATGCGGAACTGTTTGGTTGTGGGCAAGGCCACTTTCCTATCAATTATTTGGGAATCCTGATACATTATCATAGATTAACAATTGATGAGTGGAAACTAGCAGAGAAAGGACTTCAGAAACGCCTTAGTAGTTGGAAATGTAAAGTGTTGTTCTTTGGAGGAAAACTGGTACTAATTAATTCAGTACTTACCAATATGGTGTTGCATATGACATCCTTCTTCCTTTTGCCAAAATGTGTTTTACACAAACTCGATTATTATCGATCGAGATTTTTTTGGCAAGTGGATAGCGAAAAAATATCAACTGTTAAGTGGAATGTTGTATGTCGTCCCAAAGATATCGGTGGGTTGGGTGTTCATGACCTTGAGGTCAAGAACTCGGCCTTACTAGGTAAGTGGCTTTTCCAGCTTCTAGCCGAAGATGGTTCATGGCAGACCCTTGTTAAAAGAAAATATATTGGCGCGAAAGCGTTATCCCAAATACTTTGGAAACCGGAAGACTCACATTTTTGGGCTAGCTTAATGGCTACGAAAAAGTTTTTTTTTGATATATGGTACTTTCTCCATTAAGGAAAAATCGCAGGTACAATTCTGGGAGGATTCCTGGTTAGGGAATAGGCCTCTCGCTGAACAATACCCAATGTTATATAGCATTGTTCGTCGCAAAAGTGATACCATTACTTTAGTAATGGTGACCTGTTATGGTCGGTCTGACATACCAACGTAGGAAGCCCACTAGTGGCTAGTTAGGGGCTTAGCCCAAGTAAATTAGGGGCTTAGCCCAAGTAAATTAGGGTTTCGAGGAGGCCGTCCTCCTATATAAACACTTGTATCCCTTCGAGATTAAGCAGACAAATATTCAGTATCATACTGTCTCGTCTCCTGAAGGGAGACGGGAGACCCCTGCGCCCAGCCGCACCCAACCCTAGCCGCCGCCTCCTTCCTCCGCGACGGCGCCCAGCCGCCGGCGCCGAGCTCTCCAGCCTCTCCGCCCTCACTTCCACCCTTACAACCTCCGCCCTAGACCCGGTAGAACCCTAGACTCTACCACTTTGGTATCAGATTGCCTAGGTCTTATGGGCTCCAACAGCCCCCCCGTCGACACCATCGCCGCCACGTCCGCCGCCGCCACCACCACCACTTCTGCCGCCATGACCGGCGCCCACGCGCCGCGGGGGCCGCCGCCGCCAACGGAGACCAGAGCCGCCGCCGTCCCCACGGGCCTCGACCTCCTGCCCGCTACTTTGGCGGACCTCGCCGACAGCCTCCGCGCCATCCGCTCCGAGCTCGCGGGAGATCAAGGCCGGCCAGCACCCGCCGCCCCCACCGGCCGCAGTTCCGCCGCCGCCCCCACCGGCCGCCGTTCCGCCGCCGCCACCACCGACCGCCGCTACGCCGCCGCCCCACCGGCCGCCTCCGCCGCCGGCAATGACCGGCCCGCGTGGTGGCCGCCGTCGCCCTCGCCGATTCCCACATGGACCGACGCGGCACCCGTCTACACTCATACTGCGGCGCGGACGACGGTCCAGCAGCCCGCCCACCGCCTTGGCGGCCCTGGCGGGTTTCCAGGGCCCTTCGCGGCGAGCACGTCCGTCAACCCGACCAGCCAGGAGGGCGCCCCCATGGTCCCGGCCGTGGCACAGCAGCCGCCCCGCTTCACGAAGCTGGAGTTCGCCACCTACGACGGCGCCACCGACCCCCTGAACTGGCTGAACCAGTGTGAGCAATTTTTTCGGGGGCAGCGGACGCTCAGCACCGACCGCACATGGATCGCCTCCTATCACCTACGGGGCGCCGCGCAGACTTGGTACTACGCCCTCGAGCAGGACGAGGGCGGGATGCCGCCTTGGGAGCGTTTCCGCGACCTGTGCCTCCAGCGGTTTGGGCCGACCCTCCGTGGCAGCCGCCTCGCCGAGCTGGGACGCCTCGCCTTCACCACCACGGTCCAGGACTTCGCCGACCGCTTTCAGGCACTCGCGTGCCATGCCCCGGGTGTCTCGGCACGGCAGCGCGCCGATCTCTTCGTCGGCGGCCTCCCCGACTACATTCGCGTCGATGTCGAGATGCGCGAGCCGGGGGACCTGCAGACGGCCATGTACTACGCACGAGCCTACGAGCAGCGCGCCCTCGCAATGCAGCAGGTCTACGCGCAACGTGGCAGCGCCCGGCCCGTGCCCCGACCCGCCCCGACGCCCACCGCCCCGCCGCGCCCCGCACTGGCCGCTGCGCCCGCAGGCCCTCCTGCGCCGACTCGCCCCTTCAAGCGGCTGACGGCTGCGGAGCAGCTTGAGCGGCGCCGCCAGGGGCTGTGCTTCAACTGCGACGAAAAATACGCACCGGGCCACACGTGCGCCCGCCTCTTCTACTTGGAGACCGTCGACGACGCCGACGTTGAGGCCCTCACCGCCGAGCTCGCGGCCGCCACCGTCACTGAGGCCGGTGTCACGACCTACGCGCTAGTCGACGCGTCCGCCTTCGTCGTGTCTCTCCATGCTATGGCGGGCATCAAAACGGCAAAGACGATGCTGCTTCCGGTGACAATCAATGGGGAGCGTCTAACCGCGCCGGGTGGACACGGGCTCCACACACAACTTCTTGTCCAGCACCGCCATGCGCCGCCTCGCTCTCCAGCCGGCGGGCGCGGAGACGTACAGCGTTACCGTAGCCAACGGGGATCGTCTTACGTGCCAGGGCGTGGCGCGACAGGTTCCCGTGCTTGTAGGCGGCGAGCCCTTCTCCATCGACTGCGTCAGCCTCGACTTGGGCTGCTACGACTTCATCCTCGGCCTCGACTTCCTGAGCACCTTAGGCCCCATCTTGTGGGACCTCGACGTGCTGTCCCTCATCTTCTGGCGCGAGGGCGGCCGCCGTGTTCACTGGACGGGCATGGGCAGCACTGGCACATCCCCGCAGCTACACCTGATGGCCGCCGCGCTCGACGAGGCGCATCCGCTCCTGGCCGACTTACTGCAGCAGCACGGCGACCTCTTCGACGAGCCGCAGGGCCTCCCTCCCTCGCGACCCTGTGACCACCGCATCCACCTGCTGCCAAACACGGCACCCGTAGCTGTGCGGCCGTACCGGTACCCCCAGCTGCAGAAGGACGAGCTCGAGCGCCAGGTGGCGGTCATGCTCGCTCAGGGCATCATCCGGATCTCGACGTCACCGTTCTGCGCCCCCGTGATCCTGGTGCGCAAGACCGACGGCACGTGGCGTTTCTGCATCGACTTCCGCGCCCTCAACACCGTCACGTCCAAGGACAAGTTTCCCATCCCCGTCGTGGATGAGCTCCTGGACGAGCTGCATGGCACGCGCTTCTTCACCAAGCTCGACTTGCGCTCGGGCTATCATCAGGTGCGCATGCACCCGGACGACATCGCCAAGACGGCGTTCCGCACTCACCATGGCCACTACGAGTTCTTGGTGATGCCCTTCGGCCTCTCCAATGCGCCGGCGACCTTCCAGGCTCTGATGAACGACGTGCTCAGCCCCTACTTACGCCGCTTTGTGCTTGTTTTCTTTGATGATATTTTGATCTACAGCGCATCCTGGGCGGAGCACCTGCAGCACGTCGCCATCATCTTCAACGACCTTCGAGCGCATCGTCTTCACCTCAAGCGCTCGAAGTGCTCGTTTGGCACGACTTCCGTCGCATATTTGGGCCATGTCATCTCCGCCGACGGTGTCGCGATGGACGCGGACAAGGTCGCTGCCGTCGACGCCTGGCCAACGCCCCAGTCACCACGAGCTCTTCGCGGATTTTTGGGCCTCGCAGGATACTACCGGCGATACATCCAGGACTTCGGCCTCATCGCGGCGCCCCTTACGCGCCTGCTTCGCCGCGACGCTTTCTCTTGGGACGAGGAGGCGGCCACGGCCTTCGCCGCCCTGCAGCGGGCACTCACGACGGGTCCCGTTCTTCAGATGCCGGACTTCGACGAGCCGTTCGTAGTGGACTGCGACGCCTCCGGCATTGGCTTCGGCGCCGTCCTTCACCAGGGCGAGGGTCCACTCGCCTTCTGTCGCCGCCTTCGCCGCGCGCCACCACAAGCTCGCCGCATATGAGCGCGAGCTGATCGGGCTGGTCCAGGCGGTGCGCCACTGGCGGGCGTATCTTTGGGGCCGGACATTCCGTGTGCGCACGGACCACTACAGCCTGAAGTTCTTGCTGGATCAGCGCCTCTCTACCGTGCCGCAACACCAGTGGATCAGCAAGCTCTTCGGCTTCGACTTCACCGTCGAGTACCGCCCCGGCCGCCTCAATACAGTCGCCGACGCCCTGTCCCGCCGCGACATTGACGAAACTACGGACGCGCCCACGCGTCGGTGCAGCCCTTTGCATCCACGCCGGGCCATCTTTCGTCTTCATCGACGAGGTTCGCCGCGCTACTGCCACGGCTGCGGATGCGCAGCAGCTGCGCCAGCGCCTGGCCGACGGCGAGCTGGCCGCGCCATGGCGCCTGGACGAGGGACTACTCCTCCATGGACGCCGCATCTTCGTGCCGGATCATGGAGACCTGCGCCACCAGGCCTTGTCCTTAGCGCATTCTGCAGGTCACGAGGGCGCCCAGAAGACCCTGCACCGTCTCCGCGCTGATTTTTACATTCCAGGGGATAACGCCCTGGTGCGAGACTGGGTGCGGGCGTGTGTCACCTGCCAGCGGAACAAGACGGAGACGCTCCGTCCGGCAGGCTTGCTGCAGCCGTTGGACGTGCCGTCCCAGGTGTGGGCAGACATCTCCATGGACTTCATCGAAGGGCTGCCGAAGGTTGGCGGCAAGTCCGTCATCCTCACGGTGGTTGACCGCTTCTCCAAGTACGCGCACTTCATCGCCCTGGGCCATCCCTATACGGCGGCGTCCGTGGCACGCGCCTTCTTCGACGGCATCGTTCGCCTCCACGGGTTTCCGTCCTCCATCGTCAGTGATCGTGATCCTGTGTTTACGGGTCACGTCTGGAGGGACCTCTTTGGGCTGGCGGGCGTAAAGCTCCGTATGAGTACGGCGTTTCATCCTCAGACGGACGGCCAGTCCGAGGTCGTCAACAAGATCATCGCCATGTACCTGCGCTGCCTCACCGGGGATCGTCCACGAGCTTGGGTGGACTGGCTGGCGTGGGCCGAGTATCTTGCTACAACACGCCCTACCACTCCGCGCTGCACGCTACTCCCTTTGAGGTGGTCTATGGGAGGCCACCACCGGCGATGCTTCCCTATGCGTCTGGCACGGCCCGTACTGAGACGGCGGATGACCTGCTGCGTACCCGCGATGAGATACTGGCTGAGGCGCGCCAGCGACTTCTTCAGGCTCAGCAGCTGACAAAGGATTAACTTGTCAATGCCTACAGATTGTAGACTAGGGTTTTGCTAGAAGTAGAGGGCAAGTAGATCTCGAAGGTTTAGGCGAAAAGTACTCGGCGATTATGAAAACTAGGGTTATGTTGACGATGAGATTCGATCCTTTCTTTGTTCCTCGACTCCCCTTATATAGGAGGTGGAGCCGAGGGTTTCGTATTGTACAAGTTACGCAGTCCGGGACGGTTTCTAACTCGTCCCGCCGGATTACAAATAATACTTCCTATTACAACTCTAGCTTTCCTTAATACATCTTGGGCTCCCGAATCTTCTTATTCTTCGGATAGTGGGCCTTCAGTAAATCCCGGGTACTATCTATGGCAGGCCCATTTGGGATGCCTATGTCAGCAGCTGGCCAGGAAGTACTATGATACACACCATCGCGAGGCGGAATTTGCGGTGGGCGATTGGGTCTGGCTACGCCCTCTTCACCGGACGACCCAGTCCTTGGACCCGCGCTCCAGGCGCAAGTTGGGACCTCGTTACGCCGGTCCTTTCCGTGTGCTGGAGCGCATCGGCAAGCTCGCCTACCGCCTTGAGTTGCTCGCGGGCTCGCGCCTCCACGACGTCTTCAACGTCGGCCCATGCGAAGGCCTACCGGGGCGACCCTCCTTCTGCACCACCAGCTCTTCCACCTACTCGGATGGGCGTCTCGAGCCTGCCCCGGCGAGTGTGGCTCGCGTGTTGAAGGCCCAGCAGCGCCGTGGTGTTTGGCACGTCTTGGTGCATTGGACCGGCCTGCCCGAGGACGAGGCGACTTGGGAGAAGCTTGAAGATCTCCGTCGGCCAGCTTCAGAAGTTCAGCTCGAGGACGAGCTGTTTGAGAAGGCAGGGAGAGATGTTATGGTCGGTCTGACCTACCAACGTAGGAAGCCCACTAGTGGCTAGTTAGGGGCTTAGCCCAAGTAAATTAGGGGCTTAGCCCAAGTAAATTAGGGTTTCGAGGAGGCCGTCCTCCTATATAAACACTTGTATCCCTTCGAGATTAAGCAGACAAATATTCGGTATCATATCGTCTCGTCTCCCGAAGGGAGACGGAGACCCTCGCGCCCAGCCGCACCCAACCCTAGCCGCCGCCTCCTTCCTCCGCGACGGCGCCCAGCCGCCGGCGCCGAGCTCTCCAGCCTCTCCGCCCTCACTTCCACCCTTACAACCTCCGCCCTAGACCCGGTAGAACCCTAGACTCTACCATGACCTCACCTCCGTCAGTGACGTTTAGACAAGATTTATATGGCCCGAAGCTTCATGCGTGGAATGCCTTACAACTTCGTTTGGAATCCATTCATTTGTCTGAAGGGTCAAATGAATTTCGTTGGAAATTACAATCCAATGTAAAGTTCATAGTAAGTTCGCTATACAATGCAATTATCCAACCTGATATGCCAATTGATAAGAACAAGAAGATTTGGAAGATGAAAAATACCGCTAAAAATTAAGATTTTTAACTGGTATTTACGTTGGAGACGATTAAACACTTGATCTTCCAGTGCCGCTTTGCCAGATCTATATGATCATGCATCCAAGTAGCATATGATATGTATCCTCCGACTAGTTTGGCAAATATCTTTGGTAATTGGCTTCATAGTATTGCTCACAGGTTTAGAACGCTTATTAGGGTGGAAGCGCTTCCCGTTATCTGGTCGCTATGGCTATGTAGAAATGACAAAAAAAAATGATAAGAATTATTCTCTCGTGCAGTTTATTTGCAGATATACCACTATTCTCCGTTTGTGGTCTGCGCTGCATAGAGTGGAGAACCGCAACCTCTTTACGGAGGTTTGTACACGTTTGAAGGATATGATGAGGGATACTTTTTTCCAATATGGATGACAACATAATCTAAGGATTGGACCGCCACTTCCACCCTAGGCGTTTTACAATTGCTCATGATTGATACATAATTCGTCCTTTTGTTTTCATGTTGAGACATTTGAGACTATGGAATGGCTGTGTGCATCTTGGCTATGCAGAGACCATGTGTAATTGCTTATCAAAGTAATAAAGCGCTTATTAATTATTATCGAAAAAATCAGACCTGGTAGTTAAGAATTGCTTATCACCTTGATTAAAGTAATCCAAACTACTTACTTTAGATGAGTGACCAGTAAATGTGTGCATAGGACAAGGAGAGTCAAGACTCCAAATCTGGAAATTTCATTTTGTTTACAAAGATTCAATGCCATTCGTAACTAGCGGTGATAACAGCTAGCGGTGCGGTGAGGCAATGCCATCCGTGCCTATTACAAAGATTTACTGCTAGCTATTCTCACGTTTAGTCTTTGTATATAAAGACTGAACATAAGAATAGCTAGCGGTGAGGCAATGCCATCCGATACCTATTGCATACAATTCACCGTCAAAAGACCTGCACGCATTCAATGGACATGTCCATCGGTGTACGTCATGCACTCGACACTAAAATTTTCTAAATTTTCACCATGTAGTGGATCAGACAGTTAAAAGACCCTTAAACTTAACTCCTCAAAGACAAATTTATATAAATTTAACTCAAACTAGTACATTAAACTCGATCTGAATTTTGGGATCAGAGATAGCCACGGCCAGCGTCGCATGTTTGACGCACAAGCGTTCAACTCGCTCGATCTTGGGACAAACTCCATCGTCTTGCACGTTCGCGTGCTCACCCGTCGAACTGTAGCTACATGACGTCGTTTGGCAGGGGTACGGTTTCGCCGCGGTCATACTAGACAGTCACCATGAATTGGCCATGTGTAGCCATGCTAGATCGCTTCGCCTGGGTGCGGGTTGGCTGCGGTTGTACTCGAGCCAAACCACGTCGTACGTCGATACAGCCTGCGCGACGTCCCTTGGACGGTTGTGAAGACGCGACGTTCCTTGGACGGCTGTGAAGACGCGCTCTGAAAGCTACGTCGTCCGACCCATAGCCCGTGCACACCATTGGAGAAAGGCGGTGGACCTAGTGGTGTCCGTGCAACCACACCATGAATGCGTTACATTGATGATAAGGGGTAGCCCGATCTTCTCAGTAAGCAACGATGGTGATGATGATCACGGGGTGATAGCAGCGGAGAAACACGACGATGTAGTGGATGATAACTTGTATGACGCAACGAGATCTCTCGATTGGTCCCTGTCGCCAGATGCAACAGCTCTCAACCCTGCAAGATATTCGCAACTCCACACACTTGCGCACGTAGCCGCCGACCACGAAGCGGTAAGTTGCAACCGTCTAATTCCCAATGGAACAGCAGATCACACAAGACTAAACAGGATCTACACAATATCCAAGCAATATGGTGTAGGGAATTCAATAGTTTTGCAGAGCAAACAACTAAGAACTAGTTATCTTAAACGTGGTCTAAAACAGCTAGGGGGTCTTCCAAGGCACTTATATAGGCGTCCGGGACGAGTTCTGGTCGAAAAAATACAACTAAAACCGACCCAGAATAGATCTGGTCGAGACAGACTCGGACATGTCCGGTCCGGGGTCCGGTCGACCGGGCCGTGGACCGGCCGGTCCGGTTTATGGTCCGGTCAACCGGGCTGTGGACCGGGCTGTCCGGTCAGTGGTCCGGTCGACCGGGCTGTGGACCGGAAAACTGCGAAGTTTCCGGTTTCCGTCCAGTACGAGGGGCTTCCTCCGGTTGACGTCCGGTTTGCGACCGGTCGACCGGGCCAGGAACCGGGCTGGCCGGTCCGGGGGCCGGTCTGACCGGGTTCTGGACCGGCCTGGACTTCTTCTTCTCCTCTCGCGCATGCCTCCCGCTCCTCCCTCGCGCGTCCATGAGATATCTTCATGTCCAGCTCCATGTCCAGCTTCACGGCCATCTTGACGTCCGTCTTCATGTCCAGCCTGCTCCTCTCCTCGTGCGATGCTCCTCTCCTCTTGATACCCGATGATACATAAGTAATAGGACTTAGGCAAGTATAAAGTTCTCATCAATCAAAGTATCGTTTAGAAACAAGTTCACCTGTTGTTTAAGTAGCTTCGCACGAGCTCGTGTTATTGGTCCAATCCCGACTTCGTTGGACTTGAGCTTCACAAGCAGGTTCATCTTCAGCTGGTAATGACGGAGGTAGTAGTGAGGTAGGGATGTCCTCATCATCTCCCCCCTTCAAAAGGCGTCGACCCCGACGCTCCAAGGTCTTCTCCGTCATATGGTGTCAAATCAGCAACATTGAAAGAATTACTGACACCAAACTCATCCTCTGGAAGATCTATCGAGTATGCATTATCATTGATCTTGGCAAGCACTTTGTAAGGACCATCACCACGAGGCTTCAACTTAGACTTCCGTAGCATCGGGAACCTATCCTTGCGAAAATGTACCCAGACCAAATCACCAGGCTTGAACAACATCTCCTTGCGCTTCTTATTCATCCTTGCAGCATTGCTCTTGCCTTTCTTCTCAATCAACTCTTTAGTCTTCACATGAATCTTCTTCACAAAATCTGCCCTCTTGGATGCCTCCATATTAACTCTCTCATGTATGGGCAAAGGCAACAAGTCAAGTGGAGTAATGGGTTTGAAACCATACACCACCTCAAAAGGACACAACTCGTGGTAGAATGTACCGCCCCGTTATAAGCAAACTCCACATGCGGCAAACACTCTTCCCACTCCTTCAGTTCTTCTTGATCATGGATCTCAACAGCTTGTGACAATGTTCTATTCACCACTTCAGCTTGACCATCAGCTTGGGGATGACAAGTAGTGCTGAACAGCAGCTTCGTCCCCAGACTTTCTCCAAAGCGTCTTCCGTAAGTAGCTCATAAACTTGACGTCACGATCGGAAACAATAGTCTTCGGAACTCCATGTAGACGTACAATCTCCCCGAAAAACAGGTTAGCAATATGCGACGCATCGTCGCTCTTGTGGCAGTGCAATAAAGTGTGACATCTTAGAAAATCTATCCACTACCACAAATATAGAATCATGGCCTCTCTTAGTACGCGGCAAACCCAACACAAAATCCATACTAATATCCTCCCATGGTGTAGTAGGTGCCGGTAAAGGAGTATACAAACCGTTAGGCTTCAGCTTGGACTTGGACTTGTTGCAAGTAATGCATCTTCGCACATATCTATCCACGTCCCGCCTCATCTTTGGCCAATAAAAGTGGTCAGCTAGCATGAGTAGCGTCTTCTCACGCCCAAAGTGACCCATCAAACCTCCAAGATGTGATTCCCGCAATAAGAGCAAACACACACGACGATTCTCGGAACACATAGTTTGTTAGCCCTAAACAAGAAACCATCATGTATGTGATATTTTTCCCATGCTTTACCAAGAGCACATAAGCGATATGGTTCAGCAAAATCATGATCAATGGCATACAAATCACATAGTATCTCTAAACCAGGAATTTTAACATCAAGTTGAGTTAATGGCATATTCTTCCTAGATAGAGCATCAAGCAACAATATTATCTTTTCCCTTCTTATGCTTAATAATGTATGGAAAAGACTCAATGAACTCAACCCACTTAGCTAGACGCTTATGCAAAGTAGATTGGGCTTTCGAGTATTTTAAAGCTTCATGATCGTAATGTATGATAAATTCTTTTGGCCACAAGTAATGTTGCCAAACCTCAAGAACTCTAATTAAAGCATACAATTCTTTATCATATATAGGATAGTTCAACTTAGCACCGTGAAAGTTTCTGAAAAATATGCAATTGGGCGACCCTCTTGCATCAACACACCACCAATTCCAATACCACTAGCATCACATTCAATCTCAAATTGCTTATTGAAATCAGGAAGTGCAAGCAACGGTGCAGTAAGTTAACAATCTCTTAAGTTCATCAAAAGCATGATCTTGAGCTGCGCCCCACTCAAAAACAACACCCTTTTTAGTCAAATCATTCAAAGGTGCAAAGCAATAGTACTAAAGTTGGGCACAAATCTGCGATAAAACCCAACTAGACCATGGAAACTTCTTACTTGACTCACATTCATGGGAGTAGGCCAATTTTGAATAGCTTCAATTTTAGACACATCTACTTCTACTCCATGCTTAGAGACAACATAACCCGTAAATATGACCTTATCTTTGCAAAATGTGCACTTCTCAAGATTACCATAGAGTTGATTATCACGCAACACTTGCAAAACATGTCGAATATGTATAGTATGATCAGATTCATTGCGGCTGTAGATTAATATGTCATCAAAATACACAACCACAAATTTGCCAATAAAATCACGCAAAACATGGTTCATCAGTCTCATGAAAGTGATAGGTGCATTAGTTAAACCAAAAGGCATTACTAACCACTCATATAAACCAAATTTTGTTTTAAAGGCTGTTTTCCACTCATCCCCTTCTTTCATCCTAATTTGATGATAACCACTACGCAAATCAATTTTAGAGAACACAAGCAAGCACCACTCAATTCATCTAGCATATCCTCTAAACGGGGAATAGGATGGCGATATCGAATAGTAATGTTGTTTATAGCTCTACAATCTACGCACATACGCCAAGTACCATCTTTCTTAGGAACTAGAATAACAGAACAAGCACAAGGACTAAGGCTTATGCGAATATAACCTTTGTCGAGTAGCGCTTGTACTTGCTTCGTATCTCCTTCGTCTCTTCGGGATTAGTGCGATATGGCGCCCTATTGGGCAGCGATGCTCCGGGAATCAAGTCAATTTGATGCTCAATACCTCGCAATGGTGGTAGTCCTGCGGGTACCTCCTCCGGAAACACGTCGCCAAATTCCTACAAAACATTAGAAACACCAAGAGGAAGAGGGGTCATGTCGTTAGAAACCAAAACCGTACCCCTGTACAAAAGCACAAGAGGCCTGGCCGTAGGATCTTCACTAAATTCTCTCATGTCTTCTTTGGTGGCTAATGAGACTAAGGAATTCACTCTCTCACTTTTCGTTATATCACTCACGACATTACAATTCTCTCGCCTATCTAGAGGTGCATCCTCCAAATTCACTTCGATCTTCTGACGAGACTCATTGACAATTTGTTGTGGTGACATCGGCTGTAAGTTAATTTTCTTGCCCTTGTACTCCAAGTGATATGTATTGGCACGGCCATTGTGTTGCACGTAACGGTCATAGAGCCAAGGCCGACCCAATAAGAGGTGACAAACCGTCATAGGAACCACATCAAAATCAATGCAATCCTTATACGGTCCAATCGCAAACTCAACACGCACCATGTGGTTTACCTTCATCTCACCATTGTCGCTCAACCACTGAATATAATATGGATGCGGGTGCGGTAGATACTTCAACTTCAGCTTGGTACATAACTCCTTGCTTGCTAAATTGCGGCAACTTCCACCATCAATAATGACCTTGCAAGCCTTGTCAGGTCCAACTAAAGCTTTGGTTTGGAACAAATTGCAGCGCTGAGTAGATGCACTAGGCAACACATTAAGAGCACGCTGCGACACAACAATGGTGCGAGCATCGAAGGATATGCATCTTCACCATCGTTGTCATAGTCATCATTATCTCGGAGCATTTGGATCAACATCATCTCCAGCCTCATACTCATTGTCCTCATTGATAAACATGACTTTGCGGTTAGGACAATCTCTCTTGAAGTGACCCTTGCCACCACATGTATGGCAAAGCATATCGCGGTTGCGCGTTGTAGACACACCGGAACCACTCGTACTTGCAGCAGATTCGGACTTCTTTGCATTAGATACATTGGAGACCGGTTTGCTAGGCGGAGTAGAGTAAGGAACGGAGCGCGTTGAAGGCGCCGGCGCCGTAGAGGGCGCGCGGGGTGTAAAACGCCCAGCTCCCGTAGCACGTCCCTTAATCTTTGCTTCTTCAGCCAACTGTGATTCAACTTCTCTTGCATGATGTAACAATTGATTCATATTGGTGTAGGTGTAATGACGAACAATGCCTTTAACATCATACTTCAGTCCATTCAGAAAACGCTGCATTGTCATCTCTAGAGACTCACGGACACGACCACGCTGCATAAGCATCTCCATCTCCATGTAGTACTCATCAACAGTCTTCACACCTTGCCTCAATAGTGTTAGCTTATCAAATATATTCCGCATATAATTTGTAGGCACAAAACGAGAAGTCATTGCCTCTTTCATAGCACGCCATGTACGGATAGGTTGTGCACCATCTTCGTCGAGGTTACGAACCAAAGAATCCCACCAACGCAATGCATAACCATCAAATTCAGAAGAGGCAAGCTTGATCTTCCTATCTTCAGAGTAGTGTGGATGTAGGCTCCATAATTTCTCAATCTTGAGCTCCCAAGTGAGGTATTCTTCAACATCAGCTCCTCCTTCAAACTTGGGTATGGAAAACTTAGGCTTACCCAATCCATCTTCTTCATCTTGTCCACGACCATTGCGGCCAAGTGGAACCCAGCCACGAGGACGATGACCACGAGGCGCACCACGAGCATTGTGTGCGTCATCTTCAAGTTCAGGATCTTCATCATCTTCTTGTTGTTGTTGTTGTAGTACAGTCAAGTTCTCAATAGCGAGACGCATATCCGCAATATTGCGCCGTATATCCGTCATTTGATCGACAACCCGAAGTGACGGTGACATTAGTAGCATCCAGCGTTTGTTTGATCTCGTCAACTCGTACCCTTAAGCTCATCATCCTTAGTGCGGAATTCACGTCGCATCTCATTACGAAGAGCTTCATACTCCCTCCATGTGATGATATCTCGCCGAATTCTTGTTTTCCTCGGTTAACAATCTTATTATCACTAGCGTACATGATTAGTTGGTTAGTGCACTAAATCAAAAATATATGGTGGTACTCTCACAACTCACTCAAAACTCGATAAGAAAAGGAAATCTTACCGTTCCAAAGTAAATTAGTGTTGCTTACCACTTGTAGTAACAAACTAGTGCACGGATGTAGCGAAGCGAATATCAAGGGTATAAGAACAATCACACGACAAAGCAGGGTATATGTGGGGCTGTAGGTAGGCTACCTATTTGCACCAATAACAAGCTCTAGCGCTGACCGTAGACAACCAAAGATACTCACACAAGGCGATATAATGGGGCAATGCAACTATATGGAGGAAAGGTTGCAATGCACAAGAGAGACGCTAGCAAAGCTCAATGAGACAGCACAAGATTGCTCAACTACGGATGCAGTAAAGAAAACTTAGGCCTTTCACTTGATTTCAACTAGCACACACTTTTCTTTTTGTATTTTCTTTTTGTAACACACACAGCTATGTAGCTCTTTTTGCTTCTTTTCAATTTTCTCTTTGTTTTTTTTTTTGATTTTATGACTCAACTCCTTGATAACACGGCCAACAAGATATGCAAAGCACCAAAACCCTAATGAGCAGCCTGTCGAGCGGTAAAACTAGTCTCTTTTGGGGAAGTTCCTAGTCACGTATATAGAAAGGCTGTGTCTATGGTTGAGAACAAGCACACTGTACGCTATGTGGACTCGGAGTAACAAAACTGACACTAGAAGATAAACTAGATAATAGAGAAAACACAAACCCTAACAATTCTACTAGAAGAAAGATAAAGGTACGCAAAACAACTACGAAAAGCAACTAAAACTCGAAATTAGTGCAAGCTATGGCGATGGAAAACCCTAACCCTAAATATTTTTGGCTTTTTCTGGATAGGAAAACACTCGCAACTCAACTATGGGGTGGATTGTGGATGGCTTACCGAGGAAAACTGGAAATCTGATACCAAGATGATAAGGGGTAGCCCGATCTTCTCAGTAAGCAACGGTGGTGATGATGATCACGGGGTGATAGCAGCGGAGAAACACGACGATGTAGTGGATGATAACTTATATGACGCAACGAGATCTCTCGATTGGTCCCTGTTGCCAGATGCAACAGCTCTCAACCCTGCAAGATATTCGCAACTCCACACACTTGCGCACGTAGCCGCCGACCACGAAGCGGTAAGTTGCAACCGTCTAATTCCCAATGGAACAGCGAGATCACACAAGACTTAAACAGGATCTACACAATATCCAAGCAATATGGTGTAGGGAATTCAATAGTTTTGCAGAGCAAACAACTAAGAACTAGGGTTTATCTTAAACGTGGTCTAAAACAGCTAGGGGGTCGTCCAAGGCACTTATATAGGCGTCCGGGACGAGTTCTGGTCGAAAAATACAAGTAAAACCGACCCAGAATAGATCTGGTCGAGACAGACTCGGACATGTCCGGTCTGGGGTCCGGTCGACCGGGCTGTGGACCGGCCGGTCCGGTTTATGGTCCGGTCAACCGGGCTGTGGACCGGGCTGTCCGGTCAGTGGTCCGGTCGACCGGGCTGTGGACCGGAAAACTGCGAAGTTTCCGGTTTCCGTCCGGTACGAGGGGCTTCCTCCGGTTGACGTCCGGTTCGCGACCGGTCGACCGGGCCAGGAACCGGGCTGGCCGGTCTGGGGGCCGATCTGACCGGGTTCTGGACCGGCCTGGACTTCTTCTTCTCCTCTCGCGCATGCCTCCCGCTCCTCCCTCGCGCGTCCATGAGATATCTTCATGTCCAGCTCCATGTCCAGCTTCACGGCCATCTTGACGTCCGTCTTCATGTCCAGCTGCTCCTCTCCTCGTGCGATGCTCGTCTCCTCTTGATACCCGATGATACATAAGTAATAGGACTTAGGCAGTATAAAGTTCTCATCAATCAAAGTATCGTTTAGAAACAAGTTCACCTGTTGTTTAAGTAGCTTCGCACGAGCTCGTGTTATTGGTCCAATCCTGACTTCGTTGGACTTGAGCTTCACAGCAGGTTCATCTTCAGTTGGTAATGACGGAGGTAGTAGTGAGGTAGGGATGTCCTCATCAATTGAACTGGCAATGGCAACGGACCTAGCGGCGCTGCCCTAACACTGCCCTAACAGCCACCGTTAATCCTTGTGCATCAAAATGAACATAAAAAGGATACATACCTAGTGGCGCCCACAGATCCACGGTGAATGCATTACGGTGGACTGACAATGGTGACGGACCTAGGGGCGCCGCCTAAGTAGCCACTTTGAATCCTTTGTGCAGAACAATGGATAGAAAAATGCAACAAACCTAGGGTCGCCCATGCAGCCATTGTGAATGCATTACAGTGGTCTGCCAATGGCGACGGACCTAGGGGCGTTGGCAGCGTATCCATCGCGAATCCTTGTGCATCACGGCGGACCGACAAAGGCGATGGACCTAGGGATGCCTGCACAGCTACCGTCAATACTTGTACATCACTGTGGACCTGAACGCGTCTAGCGAGACTGCGAAGTATCGGGTTCATGATAGTGTTGGGTTCCATTGCCTCTATCATAAGCATCGTTAATGGATAAGGTACCATTTTTATGTCACATATGTTATAATTTAAACATGACATAAGAAGAGTATACTTTGACATGAATCTTTAGAGTATCTATTGCCCCTTTGTACGAGTAGTCACACCTCGTGAATATGGAGTACCAATGATTATACATACTCCAATGACAATAAATTCCGTCAAATACGTGTAGCTTAAGTTAGTGGTCCAAAAACCATTTCAAACTCAACGACACAAATGACATATGCATCATATTCCATAAAGAATTTTTAATAACATTTCATTTTATTTCTCATAATTATAATACCACCGTTGGTTGGAAATTTTTTGCTCTCATATTTTTAGAACTCATTTTATTCTTACGAAGGCGATTCTGCCTGTCAAGTTCGTGGTCACCCCACAATTGTTTGTCCATACCAAACATAGACAAAAGCATAAAATATTTGGAATCTAAATAAAGGCCCAGAAGAAATGTACTTGGAATGTCATTGAAAGTCGTAGGCATGGTGGACGCAGTGGAATAACTTGGCTCAAGGTAGTTGGATGCACAAACACTATATCATGTTTAGTACGTGAAAGACTAGCAATAGGGAGAAGTTTGAAAGACTAGCAATAGGGAGAAGTTTGACCACTATGAAAAAGCATGCAAAAGTGTTCATAGTACTACACATTCCAAATCATGAAAGATAATATAAACTTAAATATACAATAAGTAAATGAGATATAGTACTAAATATGATGCTTGCAAGATATCATGAACTACAAAATAAAACATCTTGCCAAATGTAGACATAGTCATTAGTTCTTCTGACATAACTATTCATCTCTTTCCCTTTCTTTTAATGTGCATCCAATTTATTTTATAAATAAAAAAACTTTATTGATGGTGGTCTTGGATACATGATTAAAATGTAAAAGAACATAAAAAGTAAAGATACAGACACACCAAGTTTATGCGAAATCTTATGTTGCTCAAAAAATAAAATTTGAAAGTTTGCAAACCGATAGTTGTATGGGTCTAGTGGGGTGACTTGGGCATCCCCAAGCTTATGGTTTTCACCATCATTGGGTGACTCCTTGTTTGTTGTTCCTTCGTTCCCTCTCGAAAAAAGCTTCAACACAAAACGTTCTCCCATTTATTTTCTGCGAGGGTGGCGTTAGTGGCATAAAGATAATTCATTTGGTCTGATCAAGACCCAAATAAAAATTGGTTTCACATGTAAATAGAGTTTCTCAAGTTTCTAATATCCTCAAAGATTCAAAATACCCAAAAAATAATGAAGTCAAAACTCAAAATAGCTACTTTCACAATAAAAGACAGAACATGTCCAGAACAACAATAACTAGAAAATGTTGTTTGTTCGACCACTTCAATGTGTCGGGATTTTTTCAATTTCCTGCATACATAGGATGAAAGTTTTTAACTACACTAGAAATTTCATCCAGATTGGAGCTACCAAAAAAAATCAGAGAATTTCTTCGTGAACAGCCTAGTGTGCAGGAATCTGCAGCTCCATATATGTGTTATCAATCTTATCATCAAAAATGGGTAAAACTTGGTACTTCATTCGAAATTCCAGAAACTGAAACTTTAAAATCTATTGCAACATATACATAAGCTTAAAAAACAAAAAATAAAATAAACGCATGGTTCCCTCGTATATGCAAAATATTATAGTGGTAAAACTATATCATGAGTTTGCAATAGTAAAACCTAAATTACTTGAAAGAAGAAGGGGAGGGGGTGCGGGGGCATCCGAAGATTGTGGTTTTGTTGTATTTTCATCTACTCCCTTATTATTATATCATGTTTCATCTTAAAACAAAGAAATATTTCATATCCATGGTACTTTCGTGCCTACAAAATGCTTGGTTCTACATACAAATAATATAATAGTTTCAACCGAGCTGCAAACTCACTTATTATTAGGAGACCATTTTATTCAAAAATAAAATATGTACAAGGTACCACTCTTTTTATTTTAATTTATTATGGAAGAAGTTCAATGATATATATTTAGCAATGATTTCATTGGCATGAACAACACACATGCTCAAGGTCGGCCCTAACTTCTCCAATGCTCATCCTTCTCATTTACTTTCTCAACTTTTATTTTTATTCAAACTTCTAAACTAAGTATTGGAAATCAGTAGCTAGACTAATTTAATTACAATAAACAGTAGATAACCATATTTCACAACTTGTAAGAATCCAAATGTGTGGTCAAACCAAATAGTATTTGAAAGCATAAGGAGCACACGGCAAAGTATGTGACAAGTAACATCGAAGTCTAACTCTCTTCCTATGCATTGTGATTTTGTATATCAATAAGTAACAACAGCTTTGTGGTAATCAATGCACAAAATGATCACAAGATTGCATTTTAAATACCTCTTATATTTGATTTGTGGAGCGCTACTTTTGTTATTATATGCGAACTATGTTTATTCCTGGACCTTTCAAATTTTGTGTCATCTATGTAGATTTGGTATTTCTAATTTCAAACTTGAAAAATACGAAGGCATCATTTATGCAATGAACAATTGAAAACATATGTTAGAAACTATTACAATGATCCTTTTGGTCCTTGTCATCCATTTGGTCCCTCGTGATGATAGTCAGACTTTCCGATAGAACGTTAATGTGATGATATTCCTCAATTCTCTCTTAGGAATAATGTAATTTTAATTTCTAACTTTAGAATGGAAGAAGTATGGAATGGATCGTGATGGTTTCCTGATAAAATTTATCACAATTTTTGGGGTTAAGGATGATATTATATCCATTTTCAAGGCCTCCCTGGGCCGGGCGGGTTGAGGTCGGAGTATGACGTGCACACGATCTTCTGAATAATGGAGGAAGCCCTAGGATTCTATTCGCACAATACGGTGTTCTACTTGAGGCCTTTCCTCATGGATCTCCTCACTAATTAACGAGTTCCAGGAGGCTTGGCTTTCCCATTAGGTGTGAGATACCAATTGATTGCTGGATCAGATGGGATTTGTCATGTGCATCCATTTTTCTGTCTGTGCGGCTTCAGGAGGGGGTGACGTGATACTTTGATGTCTGATGCCATCATGGGACATGTTGGTGTTTAGATTTCCATGGCAAAATCAGTGGCGGAGAATGTCATGGCAGCTAAGGTCTGGGATCTAGTTATGGCGGAATGTGTCTTTGGGACAATGAGGACTTTGCTTGGTGTTTGTTGACTTGTAGCAGTGGCATCGTCAAGCGGGGGCGGCAACACATGAGGAGTACAACGTCTTATTTCTCAGGGTAAAAATTGAAGCTCTGGCCTTAATTGGTTATGCCTGGCAATAGCCTTGTTGAAGGCATTGTTTCGAGATGGAAGACTTGCTCGAGGGTGAAAATCCTAGGTATGGTCTTAATTGATTATACCTGCCAATGACCTTGTTGAAGGCAACATTTTTAAGAGCATGGACTCTGGGTGTTTTCTCGGCAGTGGCTTGTGTTGCAGCTACTAGGTTGTGATCACCGTAGAGAGGTCTTTTGCTTTTTTTCCTTCTTCTATTTTGTTATAGGGTTGTGTGCATCTGTAATGTCTTTAGGATATTTCGTTGTTACAGTGATTATTTGTAATTGGTATCTCCGCTATATTAACATATTTTATTTGTCAAAAAATATCTATTTTCGAGGATTTTCGTAAAAAAGATTGACATTACTAGTTTCCGTGAATAACAACTTGGTGAACAAATGGATATGAGACACAAATATTCAATGGTTGGATGTGATTTTCACTGAAGTAAGTTCGAATTGATTAAAGATGTCGTTCTCACTCAGCCATCTCAAACAGCCTTTTGCCTTGTCGTTATATAACAAAAACTCCGCACGTCAAAAGTTAGTCTCCCTTTTATATAAATTTAATTCAGAACATAACAGTAACAAAAAGGGTTGTGCATCTTCCATCTAGTGGGCCAAATCAGCTTGATAGCTGCGAATCTCTAAGTCTAATCCGTCGGTCTTAGACTAGTGATTGTTCTGCCCGATGTGTGTCCGGTTGATGTCCTGGAGCAGCAAGCAGCGTGCAAGGAGAGAAGCTATTTTGCATCCTCCGTCGTTCTACTTGGATCTTCTCGAAGAAGAGTTGAGCGGCTAGGTTTTTTTTTTTTTTTTGAAAGGATGAGCGGCTAGGTGAGACGCACCGTAGCAACATCCAACACCTCCGCCGAACTCGACCTCTGGTTAAATCATCTGGACTCTACGCTGGACGTACGTATGACGCTGGCGTAGCTAGCTGTGGCCTCATATTCAACTCACCATGCTGATGTAATTGATACCGAGGCTGTGCAGAAAACTACGAAGACTGTGGAGGGAGTTCATGGCTCTAAGATCTTTCATGCATCTCACATGCGATGTAACTGGTGTTGTAAAAATAAAATTATCTGCTCAAAGTCAATACAAATATGTTCTCGGCTAGTGCACTTTTTTAGATGCAAGGGTACAGAAATGTGTATCAGTGTATGTAGATCGTGGTATTCTGCTTATTGTACTATATACCCCCGTTTTCGTCCTATCTATTTGCTGAGATGCATTTATAAGTTGATAACCAAAACTTTGACCGCTCGTTTGGATCCTTATGCTTCTAAGTTGTTCATTGTGGCCCTCAAAAAAATGTTGTTTGTTGTGCAGAAATATGCTTTTATAAAAGGTAACATATATTCGATGGTATCTTTTTTTACATGAGATTATGCATTAGTCATGTAAAAAAACAAGCTGGTATAATTTTGAAACTTGATTTTGAGAAGCTGGATGACAAAGTAAATTGGAACTTTTTGCTTGATTGTCGTAAAATGAGGGGGCTTTCTGACCATCGGTGTAAGTTGTTACATGCTAAAAAAAAAATCTTGGAGATTATGTAATGCTGTTAATTTGAAGGGTTGAAAATTAACTATCTTAAAAAGTGAGATTTTTTGCTATCGGTGCTGATAATGATGTTGTGGAGTTCTATGCAAACATACCATTGCCAAGTTGGTGCTTTACCTCTTAGATAAAGGGGGCATGGGTGTGTTGAGGATTTGAGGAAACATAATATCTGTCTATTATGTAAATGGTAGTGGAATTTGGAGACTATGTCTGGTTTATGGCAGGATCTTATTAAAGCTAAATATTTGTTTAACCAGTATGTAGCGAAAGAATCCTGGTGACCGGGTGTATACGTGAGCACGCGGTCTTTACTCGACACGTGTCTAACGTCTGTGTGTTCTGCCGTTTGTTGATGATGAGGTAGGAACGAGTCGTGTGGTCCTAAATAAATCTCGCCTCTCCCTCGCGCGCATCGTAGTCCCCAGTGGAAATCCAAGCAGAAGCGACGGCCATGGCGAGCGCGTCGTCGCCTTCACCGGTGGAAGCGGAGCCGCCCGAGTGCCCGGCCTCCCCATTAATTGCTCGCTGATGGAAATCCCCGATTGGAGTGCCCGGGCGTGGCACTACCCGTCCCAACCCAATGCTTATCCTCTCGAGGACCAGGCTTAAAATCAAAAGCGAGGCTCAAAATCGATTCAGCGGAGTCGCTCTATAGGGGAAGCAATGGAGCTGCGACGAATCGAACCAGCACATCGATGGTATCAAAGCAAGTCTGGCGTGAGTGAAATTGGAGAGAGGGAGAGAAATCGTTGAATTGGAGAGAGAGAGAGAAAGAAATCTGGCCGAGGAGGGGCGGCGGCTACGTCGGCGGAGCAGGGGCGGCGCGCGGGCCTCTCGTCGGTGAGGGAGGAGCAGGGAGGAGCAGGATGGGAACGAGAGGAGAAGTGGCGCGGGAGCCACGGTCAGGGGCTCCGTCCTCGACCTTGACGGCCGCCCTGTGGGCGCAGCGCGAGGACGTCAGCGCGGAGGCCCCGGAAGCTCTCGGTCATGGAGGCTTGCAGGTGGCGCGGGACCGTGCACGCCTAGGCCTGGTCGAAGCCCTCGGCAGCCAGGACCAGGGCGGAGCTGCTTGATGACACGGAGAGACGCTGGCACTAGCGCCAAGGCGTCTGTGCCGACCGTGACGTGCACGGCGACGGCCTCGTCGGCCACCGTCGATAAGCCCATGAGCGCCGAAGGGCCGAAGGGGTCGAACGCGACGGCGGCGAACTCGAACAAGATGCCCAGCTCAATTCCTCTTCCCTTGATTCGATTTGAGTCGAGTCCGGCCGCACCTCGACCGGAGCTAGCGCCGCCGGGCTCCGGCCTTGTCTCACCTAGCTTCTCGCGAGCGTCTCCTCACGACAAATAGGGGAAGGACCGAAGGAGGCTGACCATGAAGGGGATCAGATCGAGAGTCCCGCGCCGCAGAGCTCGAGCTTGGAGGTACACGTGCCCACACCCAGGTGTCCGTCCTCTAGCTACATGTGCCGCTGCAACAGGCCCAGCCAGCGCCGTTCCTTCTCCGGCTGTGAGCTTAGGCGGCCCTGACCTTCCTCGACTTGGATGGCCCTGACCGGCTCCGTAATTAGCTACAGCGGCTTCGTGCGCGGGGGTCCTTGACTTGGACGGCGGCGTTGGTGGCCCCGTCGAAGATCTTCGGAGAGCGAGACCGAGAACCTTCGAGTCGCCCTCCCCTCTCCCTCGATTTACTGCACCTCCTCTCGAAGCCGATTCGATCCAGGGATGTCTAGGACGGGGACACTGATTCGATCTAGGGGATGTCGAAGACGAGGGCACTGTTTCGCTTGTGGGAAAAGGAAGAAGAAGAGAGAGGGATTAGAAAAAGGAGGTTTGACGCCGTTTGGCTCTGTTTGTGAGGCTAGTATCTTAAAGCAGATCCAACGGTAAAGACCGCGTGCTCACGTATACACCCAGTCACCAAATCCACTCTCCAGGAAGCTAGGGTTTCTGACACTCCTTACTGGAAAGCTTATTAAAAATGAAGGATATTTTTCAAAGGGAGACACCTAGTGCTTCATGATGGATCTATTATGAGATTCTGGAAAGGCCCCTGGCTTGATAATGAAGTTTGTGTGATATCTACCCTGAGCTGTTTAATATTTGTCATGATCAGAATCTGACTATGAAGAAAGTAAGGGAAAACAATTATGTGTTGGATTTTAGGAGAAGTGTTCAGGGTATCCTTCTACATAATAAGTGGGATTTTATTGTTAATTCCGCTAAAGGTATTCATGTTAGTACAGAATCTGATGATGTGCAATTGTCTTTAACTAAAAAAAAAACCTTTAGTACCAAGATGGTGTACAACTTATTTGAAATTGGAAATGCCGATGCTAAAAGTAAATGGATCTGGAAGGCAAAAATTCCTTTCAAAATAAATATTTTCTTATGGCAACTGATGAAATCTAGAAATTGGATCATAATTGGATCACTCATGAATTCCTTTCAAAATTTCTTCAGAGCTAGAAGCTAAAATCTCCACTTATTACCATTGCCTTCACAATTGGACCCTTCTTGAACTATTGGGCAGGTTTATATAAGGAGGAGGAGGCTGGTTCAATCCGGACTGGAGCAAAGTAGATGATGAAGATGGCGTCGGGGCTTGCCAATGAGGAACCTGGTGTTATGAGAAGGGTGGTGGATATATATGTCGAGAATTACTGGAAGATGATAGTCTGTGTTGTTCATTTTGATGTTGTATGTCTGGAAGAAGTGAGCCTAATTTACTTGGTTAGCAAAGTGGATGTACAACTCAACTATTCAGGTTCAAGTTTCCAGAGATGCGAATTTAGATTCTTATTATTAAAAAAAACACGCTAGGGGCTTCTCCTACCGTATTTCTTCCAAAAAAATGTTGTATGTCTAGGGTATCTTGGTTTCTTGTCTTCTGGAAAGCTTAATTCTGAGTTTCGTGTCTTTTGAACTTTGTAGATGAGGTGTCAATGGATTTTTGCCCCATAGTAAGTGTTCTGATGTCGAGCACTCACATCGGGTTTGCCATTGGTGCCCTAGCTCATCTCTTCCCCCTCGCTATTATTTTCTTGTGTGAGTGGTAGTTGTAAGATACTCTTTCTGTTGTGGTTAATGAAAAGGGGTCGAGGCCCAGTTGGAAAAAAAATGAATCTATTTTAGGCGTCATGCACCACAATAATTATGACTATGATAATTCTAAACCCCACAGTAAATGTAAATCAATTCAAGTATCCTATATATTATCGAAACAAGAGCTAAATATCGGCTGCATGCTACGGGGCCACGTGTACCGATTCAAATCTCGTGTACCTCTTATGCAAGGTACTCCCTCCATATCGGTTTATTGTCCTTACTAGTAACTAGATGATACCTCACGTGTTGCAGAGGGATATGTAGTTGTATTGATGTGGAGTATCACCGAAAGACTGTCCATAACTAATGATATCCGTTCATTACATACTTTAGTAGTACGATGATGAACATGTAAAATGCTAGGTATTGCAATCTACATGGAATACTATTTTAATGTCTAAAATAGTTCACCCAAAAAGAAATTAAAGGAAGTCGTTCTGCCCTCCTGTTAGATAAAATAGAGGGTTTATGTACAGAAAGCCAAATTGCACTACAAATTTACAGGTCCAACATTAATAAAATCGTGCAGCCGGAATGTCCCCAGTGTCCTGGGTGTAACGACTGGTTCTGGTCTGAGCAACGCATAAAACTACTACTCCTTCGTCTTCCCTTCGCATCTTAAGGCTTCATGAGCAGCATTATTAATCTAATTCTCCTTTCCCTACATAATCACATAAAAGAGAATTGAAAATTAAATTGAGAAATAAAGATCTATAACATTCAAGAGACAATAGAAACTTCAGGACCATATATCACCAATGATGTGTAATTTCCTAAGAGTAATATAGAGAATAGGACGTGGGAAGAGGTTACCAAACTTTGTGACATCTGTACATAATCTTTTTTTATGCCGACTAAACCAAATGAACGAAATTATACCTTGGTTATACAGGCAATAACAGTCAATCATATACTCCTTGCGATAGTGGATCATATGAAGTTAAAAACAAACAGATGAACATACGTCAAGCACTCGACAGTTCAACCCTACGAAATTCCCATCTGCAATAGGAAAGGGCAGGGTAGCAATGTTTATTTTTGACAGAAACAACACCCATGAAGATGGTTAATATAATCAGTACAGTAGTGCTTGCTCAAAAGAAAGGAAGCATATAAGACTAACACGCCCTGCCGGCCATGCTAGCTTGTTCAGAGTAACTACAAAATAAAACAATGACACCTAACTGCAAGAAGTAATTCTGTTGTCTGTAAAGCCTTGTGATTCCACGGCAAGGAAAGGGAGAAAGACAAAATGCAGTCTTGAAAAGGATAAAGATAACTGAAATGTAAGAAGAAATTAAGGGATCAGAAATAACCTTCTCATCATGGAGAACGCGCGTGTTATGACCAGAGGTAGCCCTTGTGATAGCATACTGCATAGCACTGACGCTCCAGATAAGCCCACCCCGAGTCGGCAGATTGATGTCATACATAGCGTGTAATTCCTAGTACTACTAATTTGACTGAAGCTCGTCAAGTTGATTGTAGCAGGGAGCACCTGACCTTTGATTGTCTAAGAATGTTTTGGAAAGGGGGAGAGCATGACTACGACATATACTGAAATTAAGATGGCGTGGTATAAAAATTTACTTTTTTTTAGATAAAAGGCACTCAAGTGCCCAACTTTGAATTAACAAAGCCACCAACGGCGAGAACGATACAAAGTGCTGAACCCAGCTTACAGAACGACACCACACACCCACACGAACTACCGAAGAAGCTACAACCGGAAGCACGACCAAAAGGCTCAGCCAAAGCACATACGGGGACTCGGAGAAGAACAGGAGTCTACAGTGTCGGGCCGGAGCTCACTCGAGAGCGAGCCATTTTCACGCGCGCCTCAACAAAACTCCTCCGTCGCAGAGATGCCACCGGAAGCCGACCACCACCGGGGACCGACCCACGTTGCTCGCAAACCGAAGAGCAGCGCCAAGGAAGCTCGACAAGGGAAGGGCACGGAGCAAGCCTTGCCGAAGATCGCCGAAGAATCACCTCCGTCACAACCTTCGGTGAGCCTCGCGCTGTGGGCTCCAAGACGGTGTCTTCAAGAAGAGCACGACACCGGAGTGCCGCCACCGCCCGATCCGAGGATCTTGGGTTTTCACCCGGACGAAGTAGAGGGACGGAGGTTGGCCTCACGGCGCCTTCAACAAGGGAACGCCGTCCGCGGACGCCGCCGCCGTGGCCCGAGGGGCAAAGGTTTCCCCTTGGCAACCTCTCCACCATCTACACCCCACACCACTCGACTCGCCGAGTACCACGTCGCCCCCACGACCATGGCACCGACCAGCCACCGAGCTACCGGCTCGCCCACCAACCAAATAGCTCCCCCCTTCCAGGGCCGCCGCCCCGGCATCCCAACCCTGCCCGCTGCAGCACCGAGGGAAGCAAGAAACACCGCCGCGAGGTTCGACCAAGAAACCCCAAAGAAGGCCGGAGAGGCAGCCGCCGGCCACCATGGCCGCCGGTACCGGATCCGGGGGCGGACCGGGCACGGCAGGCCCGGGGCCCCTGCCCCAACCCGCACGCAGGGCGGCCAGGGAGGCCACCCAGCCCACACCTCGCCCTGCTCCATCCCTGAAGGCCTCGCCACCGCCGGCCCGCCCGGCCGTGGCCGCCGAAGTTCGCACCGCCACGCTCGACGCCCTGATCCCACCGCCGGCCGAGCTCGCGCCGCCTAGCACCGCAGACGCCTCCGCTGGAGCCGCCGCCGCCCTGAGTGCGCCCAGCACACAGAGCCACCACGCCGCCGCCGGAGCAGCCGCGCCGCCACGCCTCCTGCCAGCGCCGCGCCCCTTCGCGACGAGACCGCCCGCGCCGGCGACACCGCGAGGAGGAGAGAGGTGCCCCGCCGCCGCCGGCGCCCCGAGCTTCGCCGGCGGCGCCCTCCTGGCGGCGGCGAAGCGGGGGAAGGGGAGAAGAGCTCGGCGGCCGCGGCGATTTAGGGTTTCGCCCTGGGCCTCGCGGGAGCCCAGGGACGAAACCTAGAATTAAATTGTTGGTCACCTGAAATATGCATCTATCTATAAAAAAATTTACTTGAACCAAGAAAAGGCCATGGATGAGGGCTCGCCTCTGCAGAGATCTGATCGGTCGCGAGCGCAAGTGTCCTCAAGAAGCAAAGTTTAGGCCATCCTGCAAAATAAAAAAAAACGAATTTTGGTATAGGAACATGGAGAGTCGTGAGGGAGGAGTGGGGTGAGGAAGGCGAGAGCCCCATCTGCCGGTGGCAACGGCGGTGACAGCCTTCGTATCCAGCCTGCTACTCTTGGTGTGCGAGATGACGATGGAGCATGGAGGTATAAAAAGATGAGGAGGAGAGTGTTAATAAATTCATGATCATGGCGGTGAGTGAGTGGATGGTGCGTTACTGGAACAGAAGAATTTAGGGAATCTTAATCAGAACATTAATGACCATGAAACCTTTAGATACGAAGGGAAGACGAAGAACGATGGCACTTTTCCGGACGAACAGGGAACGTGAGGAGTGTGTAAATGCTCCCTGCCTCTTCTAGTGCTTGGTCCAGCTCATGTAAGGTTGCCAAGCCCACATACCAAGAAGGAAGGCTAGCGTGGAAGAAATGCTGGAGAGGAACGTAGCGATCACAGAAAAGATGTGTCTGCTCTCGAGAAACTCCGTGAGAGAGTCTATAGGGGATGACGTGGAGGCACCCTAGGGCAGGAAAATCTTGTAGTGGGGAGCTGCTATTTAGAGATAGAAGATTCTAGATTATGGATTTAACCAACTTAATATGATGCATATATTACAAAAAAATAATATCATTAGAAGCTTCATATGTTATATTTTCTAATAATGTAATCTTTATTTCATAAAATTTACATTATATAAATTAAATTAGCAACCTAGGCATACATAAGTCTTATAAACCGACATGAAGGAAGTACCCGGTATTGAAGCAATCAAGCTGCAGCTAGCAGGAAACATCATCACGCTGGATCTCCTCAACTACTACCTTCAGCAGAATTACTTTTACTTATTCAAGGTAGATTTCGCAATCAACTCTCCATATATAATATAGTCTGCGTATCTTTGACTCTTTTTTCTTTTTTTTTTTGCGGGTAAAACCAGAACTTTATTACACAGGAAGGGTTACAGAGCGGTCTAGATCTAGCAACTGAAGAGCATCTTCAGGTCCAGACCCTAGCCATAATGCATTACATCGTTGCAATCTTGCAAAGTTTGCAAGAAAGTCACTAACCCTAACCTGGGATCGATGTACTTTTATAAAGACACATTGTCTATTTTGATTAGTTAAATTCCTAATCTCATCCACCCAATGAAAGAAAGGTGATCTATCTGGAGCTAGAGAATTAACTGCAGCAACTAACTCAACACAGTCTGATTCAATGATGATTGGTAACCGTGACTGATGAAGCGTCATTTGTAAACCTTCGGCGCATGCTCTGAGCTCCGCTTCGACTGGTGCATGGCAGTCCTCCAATGTGTGGCATGCTGTAAAGATCGTAAGACCAAGTTCAAGCTCACGGCAACAGCAAGCATTTCCACTCCGCAAGTGTCGCTGCCATCTCCCAAAAGATTCCCAGAGCATCTGTATTTGCAATACTGAGCAAGTCCAACCACCTCCCACTCCCACACGGACAAGATGAACCAAACCATGGTCCTTTACCCCGGCGCCGGCGTAAGTCATGTCGGAGCCATGACGGAGCTCGCCAACGCCTTCCTCAAGCACGGCTACGATGTCACCATGGTGATGATCGAGCCGCCCTTCAAGTTGTCCGACTCCGGCGCTAGTGCCATCCAGCGCATTGCCGCCTCCAACCCGTCCATCAATTTCCACGTCCTACCGGCACTCCCTGCCCCCGACTTTGCCGCCTCCGGCAAGCACCCCTTTCTACTCCTTCTTCAGCTCTTTCTTGAGTTTTTTTTTTTGAAAATGGAAAAAATCCGGCTTCTGCATCGTGATGATGCACACAGCTTTTTATTAAGAAACCAGTAATCGTTGTTCAGTACTTATTACATCTCAAGAATAGCCTAAAGTCGATACAAAAATCAACCAGCGAAAAAAGGAAAACAGCAGGAGCCGACTATACATCCTCTAGTCGACTAATATGCTGCCAGCCAGTCCAAGACAAGATATTTCGAAGCGACCGTCCTGGAGCACGTGTGCATCCGTAGCCATGACATCCCGTTGTTCTGGTGGTGAGAGGAGAGCCCAGAGTTGGATCCAATGCACCATGGAGAAGATAACCTGTAAAAAATTGAAATTTTTCTTGTTGTTAAAGATTATATCATTGCGGCATCTCCATTTTTCCCGTTGCTCTTTCTTGAGTACAACGAGCTTTTCGAAGAATTCCTCCCCTCCTTCCACCGAAGACGCTTGCACTCCGTTGTCCTCGACATGTTCTGCGTCCACGCTCTCGACGTCTGTGTGAAGCTCGGCATCCCGGTTTACACGTTCTTCGCCTCGGGCGCCTCGTGCCTGTCCGTCCTGACCCAGTTTCCGGCGCTGATAGCTCGCAGGCGGACAGGCCTGAAGGAGCTCGGGGACACGCCGCTTGATTTCCTCGGTGTTCCGCCGATGCCAGCGTCACATCTCATCAAGGAGCTGCTGGAGCACCCGGAGGACGAGCTGTGCAAGAAAATGACCAACATCTGGAAGCGCAACACTGAGACGATGGGCGTTCTGGTGAAAACATTCCAGTCCCTGGAGAGTCGGGCTGTGCAGTCGCTCAGGGACCCGCTATGCGTCCCCGGCCGGATCCTGCCCCCTATCTACTGCATCGGGCCATTGGTCAGCAAAGGCTCGAAGGATGGCGACGACGTGGACAGGAATGAGTGCCTCACGTGGCTTGATTCGCAGCCGGACCGCAGCGTCGTCTTCCTCTGCTTCGGGAGCAAGGGTGTTAGAGCATCTCCAGTCGCGTCCTCAAAAGTCGTCCGTAAATAACGATTTGAAAGACGTTTGGGACCGCGCCGGACAAAAAGAGACCAAAATCTGTACAAAATGAGGCCCTTTCCAGCCGCTGTCCCTCAAACAGCGTCCGGATGCATGCATTTTAATAAAAGGGACCACCCCATGTGGGAAAAGTAGGTGAGAGAAAGTGTGGAAGAGACTAGAGATGCGTGATTGGGACAGTAGCATGCATGCATGTGGACGAGTCTCTACCGGGGACGCCGGACACAAAATGGGACGCTAATTAGCTTTGGGGGACTTGACTGGACCGTTTTTTGCTCCATTTCTTGTCCGCGGTCCCCCAAACCTCATTTGGGGACGCGACTGGAGATGCTCTTAGGATTAATCTTGAGTTAATTAACGTGTAGCTAGTTGTCTAGGTGTTGGTTCCTGAGTTGGACATACACCGTGAGTTCTAGTCCTTGTAGGTGTAGGAAATATGGAAAGTGCTGCCTATACTAGTGAGAGTCCAGTTTGGTAGAAGTACAGTACTAGGAAGATTGAGAAGGACTCCGGCTGGGATTAGTGCTTGGTCGTGTGGGTGTCTTCATGTTGGAGTAGAATTAGGACTAAGGTGTTTAGGTCGGTGGTCTGATTTCTGGACGTGTATAAAAGCATATCCAGGTCGTGTAAGAAGTTGCATCTTTGGCGATAAATTTTGTCGTTGCGTGTGTTTGTCTAGTTTCATGTGATTGATCCGTGGACGAATTCCAACAGAGGGCACAGTCTCTGCGGAGCAGCTCAAGGAGATAGCCGTTGGCCTGGAGACATCCGGGCGGCAGTTCCTATGGTCTGTACGCACGCCGGCCGAGCCGGACCTTGACACTCTCATGCCGGAGGGGTTCCTAGAGCGGACCAAGGACAGGGGGCTAGTCATCATGTCATGGGCGCCGCAGGTGGACGTGCTTCGCCACCGCGCGACCGACGCATTCGTGACGCACTGCGGGTGGAACTCGGTGCTGGAGGCCGTCTCGGCCGGCGTCCCGATGCTGTGTTGGCCGCTGGAAGCGGAGCAGAAGATGAACAAGGTATGCATGACGGAGGACATGGGCATCGCGGTGGAGCTGGATGGGTACACGGTAGGCTTTGTGAAGGCGGAGGAGGTGGAGGCCTAGGTGAGGTTGGTGATAGAGGGCGAGGATGGGAGACAGCTAAGAGCATGTCTAGCATGCCCCTTATAACCCGCCCACCCCATGAAATTTCGGCGAGATACGGGGCAGCCGCGGTTTGGGTCGTCTAGCAGGCCCCGTATTCGGGCCGGCCCGTTTCGGCGGAATACGGGGCCTAGGAAATCCGCACCGCCGCCCCCTACTTATACCGGGCGAAGGTGCGAGTGAGGAGTTAACCCCTCACTCGCAACCCTAGCTCCGTCGTGCGCCGCCGCCTCCTCCATCATGCTCCGGCGAGCAATCCCCCACCTATCGCGTCCGCATTCAAGCCGCCGCGCGCCATGTCCGGTCAGAGAAGCCGCTCCGCGTGTACGGCGAGTGGATCGAAGCGATCCCGCTCGCCGGACACCGTCGAGGAGGCGTGGCGGCGCCAATGCAAGCGCTCCGCCGCGGGGAGTCGCCGTGCGGCGTGCCGGTACATCGGCGTGCTTTATGTGCCGGAGTCGCTCCAGGATTTTGCCGCGGGTGGGCGGTGGTACCGAGAAGATCCGCCGCTCAAGCCGATGAGCGGCGGCGCCTTCCAGAAGTGGCGCGCTGAGTGGGAGCGTGAGCGCGCGGCGAAGGCGGCATGGCCGACGCGCATCAGCAGCACCAACGGCGGAGGAAGCGGAGGCGATCCGCGTGCCGGCGAGGAGGAAGCGGAGGAGGCAGAGGAGGACGCGACATACCTGCAGGCGGTGGCCGCATCCGAGGAGGAGGCCGCCGAGAAGGCTCGGGCAGAGGCAGAGGAGGAGGCGGCGGCCATCGCCGCCGTGGCGGAATTCGAGGCGCAGGAGGAGGCTGCCGCCAGGGCGGAGGCAGAGGAGGAGGCTGCCGCCAGGGGGCCTTTCGTGCCATTCGTCATCCTCGACGAGTAGATAGGATCGCAGTGTAGATCCGCTATGTATGTATGATTCAGCGTATGATCAATGAAGATGAACTATGGCTTAATTTTCTCGGGGTTTAAATTTTTAAAAATATAGGGCAATACGGGGTCTGCTAGACGAAATGGTTCAGCTAGACGCACTTTTAAAATATGGGGCGAAAAACTCGCGTATACTGGACAGAGAAATAAGGGGCTTAGACATGCTCTAAGGGCTCGGGTGGGCGGGTGGCTGCTTGCAAACAGGAGGCGGAGGCGGCGCTGGAGGAAGGGGGCTCG
The DNA here is from genome assembly GCF_022539505.1 of Lolium rigidum. Lineage (NCBI taxonomy): Eukaryota > Viridiplantae > Streptophyta > Magnoliopsida > Poales > Poaceae > Lolium > Lolium rigidum. The sequence goes on from NC_061513.1 coordinate 104,914,545, forward strand.
TCAAGGGCGGCGTTCATTCAGTTTCTGTTGGATGTGGATAAGATCGCCGAGTGACGCATTCCACTTTGCAGTTTTGAAATGCTGTGTCGTCTATGAGTATCTCGCTAGGCCAAAGTGTAGCCCTCCTATGTTTTAGCTGCCTGGTCAATCACTTAAGTTGCTGGTATCTTTGGTGAAACGTATGTCGTGGCTTGCACAATACAAGGGCAGCGGCTCAAGTTGCTTTTAGGATTGAGTACACTACATATGTATGCAGAAACAGCGTGTAACCTGAACTTGCGTACCAAATAAAGGTTTGTTTCCTCAGAAAAATACAACTGCATATATTAATGAAAAGTGTAACTCGGTTCACTTGTAATTTTCTAGCAAAATAAAAACTATACATCTATTTCTATTCTATTATATATATTAAAAGTACATTACGGGCTCACCAGAAATTAGAGAAATCGTTAGAAAATTCCACAAAAAACAGAAACATCCGACCATTAGTTAAGCTAATTAGGCGATTAGTACCGTTGGATCTCCTTAAAAATTATTTTGCATCATAATTACCCACCAGTGCCATTGCTTAGATTTTCCCGTACCCCTTTGATCTCATGTCTAGCTAATAGAACTGATTCCATCGTTAAAACTAAAACCTAAAAAAGGGGCTGCCACAGTTGGGTTCCCACGAAAGAAAATCAAAGATGCAATTTGCCTTGCATGTCCTCACGCATGTGGTCGCCGCCGCCCGTGAGTATATCGCCTTTCGGCCGGCCGGCCGACCGACATGCTGATCGATGGGCTCCTTTTGCCAATACGAAGATGCTAGGTATGAGATCGATTGAACATACAGTCGACGCTGCCGTCAAAACAAATTTTCTAGGGCACGTTCTTACGCGCTCTAATGCGGCCACCGTATTCTGATTCTGTAGCGTGTCCTCAAGTATGTCGCCGCTGCTGCCGTATTTGCCTGTGATAGTTAGTCAATTTACTCTCCATGCCGCATGCACATGGATTAATGGCATCATGTTTCATCTTAGACATGGAGCTATAGAAGATGGATCTAGAGTATTTGCCTCGGTGCAGTCAGCCGGCTGACCCTTCTCCGTTGTATCAGGTATTAATTTAGAGATGGAGCCATACAAGATGGATCCTTGGATTAAATTAAGATTTGCCTCATGCACACAGCCGGACAACCAAATCAAGGTAATGCACGGCACATGAGAAACTATTTTTTTCACATATATACAAGTAGATACTCTATTCCAAAGTTTAGGAATCTATTTATGAATATGTTTAGTTTAGATTAAGATTTAATATGAAAGAAGAGCAGCGGCGACTAAGCAGTCCGGTGCCGGGGGCCCAGCACTTCAGTAGTTTTTGATGTGAGAATACAAGGTTCGTGTCCCCCGGTATTCACGTGCAAATATTATTCAACCTCGGTCGAAGAAACGTTTCACTATTTTGGTTGCAGCATGATGCCCAGCGATGGGAACGCACAAAACAAACGTGTCTAACCAGGTAATAGCAGGTTGGGACTTAACAATTTGTTGTGGACAAACATCTGGTCTTGACCATCCTATCTCATTGCATACATAGGTGATCAAATAAATTATTATAGTTTATCTGTAAGAAAAAACTATTGCTAATGTTAATGCATGCAGAATGATGCTGAGTAGTTCAGCAACGGCAAACTTATTTGTTTGCTCCTAAGCACCAAGTTACCTCGGTATCGTCGTCACCTTACAGAGAGCCAAACGGTGATGCCATTGAGCTGTCCACTACTGCTTAATTTGATTTCCGTGATACATTATGTTATAATTTTTTTAGCAAATGCCCCAGATGATTGTGAATATACAAGAAATTAATGATAGATTGAATATTGTTTAAATAATATGATGTTTTTGTCGTTAGTAATTTTCTTTTTCATCATACATAAATTAATTAGTTAAACTATAGTTAAACTCTATAAACCATTATAAATAAAATATATGAAAAATATTATTTAGACCCGTCAAACGTTACCTTACTTGCGCACACAGTTTCAGTACAACCATAGATGTATACCTCCTCTACTTGGTACATGTATAAGGTTTATACAATGCACCGATTAATAGATTCTACATGGATATAGATCAAAATAGCATATGAATTCAATTATTGTAGATGTATATCTGCAGAACAAAATCTATATCAGAGCTGATTGATCGATATGTTTTCTTAGATTAAGAAAAATCGTATTGAAGTATTTTCAACTACAGAAGCTATGTAATTATAAAGGTATGACACCTTAGTAAGAACCCGCTGTTTGGAAAAAATATAACATCAGGATCTCTAGATTTTAGATACAGAAAGGACCTTTTTTCGATGAGGATATACAGAAGATGTATGGCACTTGAGTACGAGTTGCGATTTGGAAAGATTATGAAATTCACAATCTCTCAGTTTAGTTTCTGAGCCGTTACATCTTTTGCATATATATAAAGCCAGGCTGATATCTTATCGTTAATTTGCACCTCTGATTTATATGCAAAACTTAAGCGCAGCCTCACGTTTGGTGGAATTTAGTGGATGTGTTCCACCTTTCTATGTATCTATTATAAAATTTAAACACAGCCCAGTTGAACAAATTCAGTTCATATAGTTGTAATACAACATCAAAGCAGAAAAGGCCGTGTTATAACAAGTATATATAATCATGCACATATGAGTATCAACAATTTTATATAGAGATATCAAGCATCCGTTGATGCTTATTGATCATTGCATTGACATCAACATTTGAATGTTCCACGACTATTTGGCACAATCCTAATTTATTTTTGTAAAATATGCTTATTGATTATGTATCGTTCATGCCTACAGATGTACTATGCCCAGGAAGAACAATTGCATACATATTTTCTAAATGAGACAATACAAAACTTTATTCAACTTATTTTTGGAGAAAAATAAGGATAAAAACATGAGACAATCCAGAAAGCGATTGATCATGATCAAATTTGTAAGCTCACTTGGATATTGAGAATTTACCCATAAGAATAGGATTCTTTTCAATGATGAGTCATTATATACCTAGCAGATCTGACATTATATGGTTGTCTCATGTACATTAGAACAAAATTATTCTTTAGACCACATCGTAGACTGTTTTCAATTGTAAAACTAACACAAACAAGGAATGAAGTGTAATTATACATACTAATCTAATATATGTCATATGCATAAATGAAATATATGCATGTTAGTATGGTGTTTTTGTAGGCGACATCATAATCACTGGACAGATATTAAAAAATATTAACGTCTTGGAATATTCATAATGGTGGTTATAAACATATTCCCTTTATCATGCAATTTAAAATTAAATAAATCTATTTATCAGTCACTTTCAACACACCAAAAGTTGATGCCCTCGCATTTGCGAGGGCCACTATGCTAGTTTTTAAGAAAAATGCGATAGCACCTTCTTGGTGACTCCTCTTTATGCTATGAAGTATATGTAGCCCTTGGAAACGTTTGTCTCACATTTAATCACACACTTGATCTTGTCATCTTGCTCCATAGAGTATTGGTCTTTTTCTGAAAAAATCTTTTACTTTTTTTGCAACTTTACTTTTGAACCTTTAAACCACTACATAGCAACCATCTTAGTTTGTCTAGTGCATAGATAATAAGAGTAGTAGCACTCTCATTGGAAACGATAAATATATATACCTTCTGCTTCTCGTGGGATCGATACTACTACTTACACATCGAAAATTTTAATGATCCCCTATACTTGTGGGTAGCAAGATATTTTCTGCCGCCGTTGTCGGAGAGCGTAGCTCTTAAGTTTTTATTCTTCTTTGCACTAAACATTAGTTTACTTTCAATTTGCATCTAGGTTAGTTTACTTACTCTTTTTGCAATTTCTTTTATTTTATATTGAAAACCCAAAAAATTATAAAATGGAAAACATAAAAAATGCTCTTGTTATGTCTAGTTCTTTAGATATAAATGACAGATTGTAAAGTTATTTGAATGGTGCTATGAATGCTAAGAAACATAGTATTGCTAAGAAGTTGCTTGAAAATCATCATGATATAACTTCTTGCTCTAAACATAAAATTAGATACTTTGAATTCCAATGCATGTTCCATGAAGAATATGTAATCGCATATTACCATAGAGGTGATTATGCTCATCTAGGGATGGAACAAGTGGATCAATTTGTTACTTTTTTGGCAGCCTTTGAGTTAAAAACTTTTAAAGATGGGAATTATGAAATTAGTGATGTGACTAGAAAGCATGAAAGTATGATTTATCTTACCCTTAATACTTGCATAACCGAATTCTCTGAAAATATATATGTTGTTGACTATAATGAGAGGGGCACTACTGCCCAAGAGAACACTAATGTTTTGCAGGAAGAGGATAATAAAAGCATAAGTTTGGGGATGTCCATGCAATCCCAAGAGGAGAAAAATGATGAACAACCAGAGAAGGAAGAGAGGGAACCTCCACCTTCATCATCCATGGATGAGGTTGATACTCAAGCTCAAGCTATTATTAATCATGAACCTATTTAGGTTGATGATACACTTTGTTCTTCTGATTCGGATGATGATGGGGAATATCAACCTATGCCTAATGAGAATATTATTGATAATAATTTTAAAGGTAATGAGGAATATGGGTTAGATATAGTTTATTATAAAGCTTTAGATGATCCTCCTTATATGAAAATACTACCTATGGCATGGGCTGATGAAATCATAGTTGCAAATAATAATGATCTTTGTGATGATGATTCCATACTTGATGAAGATATCAATATGTGTGCTTCCTATGATAATTCCCATGATAGTTGGGTACATAATGCTTTAGGAGAAATGATTCTAGTAGTTCTATTGCACCTAAAATTGATTCATTATATCCCTCTTGTGAAACAATGGTCACTACTATATGTGAGGATGCAAATGAAAATGTTATGAATATTGTTTGTAATGACACTCTTACTCAAGAAAGTCCTATAGCATTCTTGAACTCTCCTATGTGGGCTGAAATTATCTTGCTCAAGAGGAGAAGTTTTCATATGTTGAAAGTTACTTATGTGGGCTGAAATTATCTTGCACTAATAACCATTCCACCCACAACTCTAATGTTTCTTGAAATTATTTTGAGAGAGGGAAACATGATAATGGTTCACAAGATAGTTTTAATAATCCTGTTCCCAAGTTTACAAAGTTGCACCAATCTAATAGTTACGTTGTCAAATTTACTTTTACTGCTTGTAACTATTATGAAAGAGGAGGTAATAAGTGTCCTCTATGTTTCTAAAAATTAGAAGTTGCAAGTATCTACAGATAATATGCACTGGTCTACTTCTATTTTATGTGACTCATTCATATATAAAATGCCAATGCATATAAAAAATGTTAAACTTCGTTGTTACTTCATCTATTCTCTATGGTGTGTTCTTTTATGCTTTCAGGTCGTAAATTATTTTAGTGGTTTGCTCACACCATGGAACCCTGGTATCTTGTAACTAATTATAAATACTTTTATCCAACAAATAAATTAGGTGGTTTGAATAAAAATAAGGTTTGGAAAAGTAAATGAAAAGGATGAGCAATCAAGAAGTTGTGGTTCATCTTGAGCATGTGTTGTTCATGCAAATGGACAATTGCAAAGCATATACCATTAAAACCTATCCCATAACAAAACAAAATAATAGAGTGTTTGTTATACATATTTTATTCTTGAGTGGTTTGCCAATAATTATGAAACTATTATATCATTTACATGGAGAACTAACTATTTTTAGGCACTAAAGTATCATGAAAATGCTTCTTTGTGTGAGATGAAGCATTATATGATGAAAAAGGAGCATAGGACAAGAACTAGAAAATCCACAAGCTTGGGGATGCGCGAGCACCCCCCTCTTATTTCAAGTAATTTCACGAAATATCATTTCAACTCATGTTTTAGTTTTATCCTCATGTTCTCTTTTGTATGTTTGTGGGACCATATTTTAATTTATATTTTTAGTTTATGAACTTCATTCTCTGTTATAATAGGCTTTTTATCTCATATCTACAAATTCCAAGAATAAAGTACATAGTTTTACCCATCTAGATGTTTAAAAGTTGATAAAACATATGGACATGCAGTTTTCTGCAGAACATTATTCACAAAATTAACTATGTAAATTTTATGTAACTCAAATTGCACTCATATTAATAATGTAGTTTAAACTTGTCATCCTCTATATGCATAAAAATTGGATAAGATCCTGAAATGTTTAAGTGTTCGAAAAAAAATATGTTTTACAACTGTTGTTTTCTGGATAGATTATGTCTCTTATTGTTCTATGCATCCCCTTAAGTTCCAAATTGATTAATTTTAGGTATTTTGAGATTTTAAAAATATATACAACATAATGTCCCTACTAGACATCTCAAATAAAATTTTGTTTAATGATTCCATGGCAGTATGAAATATATTTTTGTACCACTAATGTCACCCCATAGAAAAGAGATTGGAGAAAGTTTTGTGTTGAAGTTTTTCACAAGAAATGGAGGAACACCACACCACACTAGTAGGAAAACCCTTATAGGTGGAGCTTAGTTCTGTGGCGCACCACCAAAAATGCGCCACAGAATGTTATTTTGTGGCGCACCATGCTAGGTGCGCCACACAAATAGCTTAATTTTGTGGCGCACTACTGAACCCTGCGCCACAGAAATTACATGGGGCCCACATCCTGCCACCACCAATTATTAGTGTAGGTCTTTCTGTGGCGCACGTGCTTCGGTGCGCCACAGAAGTTGTTGATTCTGTGGCGCACTTATTCTGGTGCGCCACAGAACTAAGAGAACTTATATCAGCGCGCGCCGGCCGTGCCCTCCCCCACGCCTGTTCACCTCTCCCCTCTCCCCTCCCCTCTCCCCTCTCCTCCGATCCGTACCGCCGCGCGCTGCCATGGTCGTAGCCATCGCTGTCGCCGCCGCCTTCCTCCGCGAGGGCCGCATGCCGCCACGCTCCTCCCATCCCCGCCACCTGCAGCACAAGCTGCCGCTACGGCGAGGAGGGGCCGCAGCGAGGAGGGGCCGCCGTCGCGTCAAGGTGGAGGAGCCGCCGCGTCCTCCTCCTCCTCCACCCCTGCCGTCATCTTGTTATCACCAGATTTTGGCCAAATCAGGAGATGGGCCGTAAGTGAAGATGGGCTTGAAGGATATACTCGTGGAGCATCTTTGAAGCGGCCTTACACGAAGAGTTTGGGCTTAATTGCCCGTGTATCTGTAAATATAGTAGATCGCATCTTAGTTTAGAATTAAAAGATAGAGTTTAACCCGTGCACGGTTAGGTGCACGCCCGAATTAGAAAGTCCCTTGGACTATAAATATGTATCTAGGGTTATCGAAAAAGGAGGACAATCACGTTGTTGCCTGCCAAAACCCACCGGCGAGCAGTGGTTAAGCAACACGAAGAGCCGGGAGGCTTCCAAGGCTGCAGGGGGCCATGGTCCCTCGACGTCGTCCCGCAAATGTTCCGGCACACGTCCCAGCGGTTGCAAGGGTGTGCCACCTGACCTATACCTGGTCAGGAAGGTGTTGGATAGCTTCGATTAGTTTCCTGCATGGCAGACACGTAAACATTAAATACGAGCCCGATCGGCTCTCAGGTTGCCCTGTGGATCGGCTCAAAGAGCCGATCGCCCCATGGTTTGCGTCGGGTTAACGATGACATGGGGCTCCTGCTTGATCAATGTAAAGTTAAACCAATCTACGACAGTTTAGGGTTTTCACCGCATGATCGGAACATCCTACGCGTAGTTGAGCCTAATAGACACGGAAGATAATGGAAAACTAACCCTAGAAGAGGCCTAAAAACCAACATTAAGTTAATTCCCGGAGCATCCCTCTTAGGACTAACAAACCATACCTAACGCACCACCGGATCGTTCAACCCGTTTGCAAGGCCTAACCATACAGATATTAAACCAATCCTTGAGGAATCAAGGAGCAACTATAACGGATCGGATCTACTAAACAACGAACAAGCAAGACGCTGCCCTTACACTGGATAGGTGTAAGGGCAGCTAGATGTCGAGGGACGGCATAGCTAAGCAGATATGCATAAGAAAAGCATCCATGCAAGCCCCAAAACATCGACGATAAGTAGTGCTACTCGCCATCAACAACGCTTCAGCACGAGCAGCACAAGGTAACGAATAAACGTGCGCTGCCTAGATCGCAAGATGCGATCTAGGCAGCATGATGCTTACCCGGGAGAAACCCTCGAAAGAAGGGGTGGCGATGCGCCTGATTTGTGTTTGTTGTGAACGTGATTGTCCTCTTTTTCGATAACCCTAGATACATATTTATAGTCCAAGGGACTTTCTAATTCGGGCGTGCACCTAACCGTGCACGGGTTAAACTCTATCTTTTAATTCTAACTAAGATGCAATCTACTATATTTACAGATATATGGGCAATCTAGCCCAAACTCTTCGCACAAGGCCGCTTCAAAGATGCTCCACGCGTATATCCTTCAAGCCCATCTTCACTTACGGCCCATCTCCTGATTTGCCCAAAATCTGTTGATAACACATGCCCCCCTGGTTTTGGTAATGATAATTTCAAAACCACTCTGTTTGTCCTTCGAAGGGTCATGTCGTGGCAGAGCAGAACCGCCACAGTATTCTTCGGAAATCACCGATTTGGCCAATCGTCAACACGAGTTAAGATGCAAACAACCGACGGCACACCTCGGCTTTTACCACAGAGTGTTTGCCGATTGTCAAATGCGAGTCAACGCGCAAAGAGCCGATGGCAAAACGTGGGCCCTTATCACAAAACGCGAACGAGGCCAACCGAGTCGCCTGTTTAAACGGTAACTTGCACCCTTGTCTACAAGAGCAAACTCAGATCCCCAAATCTCCGCTCGCACAGATCCAAATTCCAGCCACGCAACTCTCAGATCCCAATCGCACAGACTCCTCCGCGACGACTCCAATGGCGGAATCATTCAACGCCAACACTGAGGTCTCTGGATTGAAGGTAATCCCCCACCGTTCCTCTCCATCCGAGTAAATTGCTGGAATTATCAACAAAACACCTGAATTAACGTCTCATTACGCCATTAATTCTTTAGGTATCAGATATTCTGCTGCCGCATCCTTCCCTTCCGAATTCTCTTTGCCTTGGTCCCCGTTCCACCGAGAGTCCTGCTCATCTGATTTCATGCGAGGCCAATAGGATCCCCTTTGTGAACCAGGACTTGGATCTTTCCACTTGGGCCGATTGCTTACGAGCCTGGCCTAATCCTCCTGAGGATTGGGTTTCATGGTATAACAGGATGGCCAAGACCCACCAATCTACCTGGGAAACTTCGGGAATAGCCGATGCTTTAGCCTTATCACTGTCTCCACTTGAGAAACATGAGAACCTCTTGAAAACCATCGGCTACTTCTGGTCTGATGCTTTGAACTGTTTCATGTTCGGCCATGGTCCCATGACCCCAACCCTACTAGACGTGGTCATGATCACTGGTCTAGATATTGCATCCCCAAGCCCTTCCGCCTTTAGGCTGCCCAAGCTTCCTTTCCAGCTTTCCTCCAAAAAGGAATGCACAAACTGGGGTGCTTATCTCCGACGCTACATGAAAACTAAAGGCCCTGTAACAGAGAAAGAACACACGGCCTTCTTAAACTTCTGGTTGGAGCACTTCATATTTTGTGGCCCTTCCCTTGCTCCCACCAAAAATTACCTTTCTTTAGCCTATGAACTTGCCAAAGGCACCAAGCTTGGTATTGGCAAACTGTTCATTGGAGAGGTCTATAGATACCTCCAACTGATGTCTGTCAAACTGTTTTCTAAAAAGACAGTCAAAACAGGAGGTCCTTGGTGGTTTATTCAGTTATGGGCCCAACTATACTTCCAGAGCCACATCCCAAACTTCCCTCGCCTGGCAATTCGCACCTTTCCAGATGCCACTGGGAAGCAAATCCGATGCACTAGCTACGGCCAAGCTCTGTATAGTCTCCCAGGTAGTAAGCTGATTCCCCAAGAAGCCTCAAAGTGGTTTCGCGTCTTCTTCCAAGGCCTGGACAACCCCCTCTTCTTTCCTTACACGGAGTCTGAACACTTCGAGAACCCAGTCCTCTTCAGGTTAGATAGCTTTGCCGATGACACCAGCACCCGGCAATTATTCTCTATCATGATTCGTCCTCGCTTTCTTCCGGTGGGTATGAGTAACTCCAACAGGATCATCAAACCTGGCTATGAGTCCTATCAGCCTGGTCATAGCAGCCCTAAGCAATTTGGTCTTGGGCAGGTGTCCCCCCACTTCTTCCTCCACTTCTTAACAGAAAGTAGGGCTGACTTGCCAGATGTCCTCACTGGCCAGAGGTGTTACTCTTTCTTTGATGCTCTGGTCATCCCCATTCCTCACAACCTCTCTTTCACCTCATCAATGGATGACTTCGATGCCTGGTGGGGAATGTGGAAGACTCATGTCTTCCGAAGGGCTCTAGGTCCATTGCTGAAGCAACTTGATGCTGAATACAATATCCCTGCAGAACAGGTACCACCACTCATAATTTTGTCTTGAAGTGGCCTATCGTGATTCCTCTTTTACAACCCTGCTCTGTTTTCTTACAGCAACAAGACGGTCCAGAACCTGTTCATGATGACGGCTCCTCTCTCACACTCCACCCACCAGCTCCGGTGGTCCTTTTCTGCAAAAACTCACCATCCTTGAAGAAGGTCGTGATGCAGAGCCAGCCGATTTTACCTAAATCGGCTTCTAAAAGCGGAGTGTCTTCTAGGCCAGCTGCCCCCCGAGCCTCAGCGAGAACCGCAGTGAGGAAAGTAGCCGCCAGGAAGACCTTGAGGCACCACACCTCCTCTCCAGCTCAAGAAATCCTGAATGTAAGCTTCCCTATCCCCTGGCTGGTTCCATTCATTCTTCTAAGCTTTTGTAATATGTTCATATTCCTTTCTCAGACTTCTACCGAAGAAATCTCCAGCGAGGATACCCAGTCCGGTCGAGAGGACTCGAGCTCAGGTACTTCCGGGAAGAACACCGCTCCGAGCGAGCCAGACTTACCACCGTCGGCCTCCAAGAAAAGGCCAGCCCCCGAGCCTGTTTCCTCCCGGGCTTCTCCAAAAGCAGGACAAGGTGGTCTTCGCATAAAGAGTCGATGCATCAAGAGAGCTCGCAAGACGCCACAAACTTCTTCATCAGACCAGGAGCTTTCGAACATAATTGCTCTCTACATTCCTTTAACTCTTATCCTGTGCTGACCTGTCGTTGTTTCTACCGGCTGACCATTCCCTTTTTCAGGCTGACGATACCTCTAGTGAGGAAGTCAAAGAGGTAGTGATGCCATCCACCACCCTGGATTTAGGAACCTCAAAAAGTGGAGCCGAGAAGGCTGCCACCTTGGCCACGCCCTCAGCAACAACACGAGAGCCGATCACCTCTTCATCAGCCGCCTCTATGGTTTTAGGAGAAGTATCTTCCTTCCCTTAGCTCTTCTTTGCTTTTTCGCTGCGTACTGACGTTGTTCTTGTTGCTCGTTAGGGTTACGACCTCTCAAACTTGCTAACGTTTGACCCTGAATTCATCGAACCAACTGTTGAAGCAAGCGAAGCATCAGGGCCTAACGCTACCCCTGGTCAACTCCAACAGCTTAAGGCCTTGCTCTCCTCCTCAATCGAGACATTGGTTGAAGATACCGAGGGAATAAAGAACATTCTCGAAGACCTCCAGCCTCATCTCCCGGTGACATTGCAGGTGAAGCTCTGGCCCGTGGTGACTTTATCTGCTTACAAGTCGAGGGTGACCTTGGCTCGTCAGAGAATCGGCTTGCGCCACGCCCAGCTTCCATTGAAAGCCGATATTGCAGACAAGTGTCAGCGGCTTAACGAGAAAAAGGCAGCTTTGGACACCAAGACTGACACATCTACCAGTACCGCTGAACTGGAGATCTTGCGAAAGGAATTGGAGGACCTCGAAGAGAGGGTGCGGGTAACCAGACAGCTCATCCAAGATAAGGAAGCTCTCATCGCCCGCTCCCACGAAGAAGCAGAAGGTCTCAAAGCTGAACTGAAGACTGATCTGGCCGAAATCCACGCCTTGAACAAGCAGCTGGTGACGGGCCAGGATGAAGATGACGAGGCTGAGATCACCGAGGTAGATCGTGTTCGTGCTTCTGCACTTTGTGCCCTTGAGGCATTCCTTCAGTCTAGCTCCTCCGTGTAATGATACTTCTGTTGTAACAGCTTGTACCTCTTCAGTCGATGTCCGAGCATCGGCTATGCTTAAAAATTTTGTACTTTCGATTTTTTATTAGCCGATTGATTTCATGAATCGGCTTCCCCTGGGTACATACTTCGTGGCCTCGTACCTTCTCTGTGTGTATGCCCCCCGAGCCGAATCCTTCAAGTGATTGAAGATATCGGCTTTTCAGCCAATTCAAGCTTGTCTCACCACTCACCATGCTAAATAGCACATCAGTGAACACGTGTGGTGAGAATAACTTTAGCCGATTGCTGGAATCGGCTTCCCTTTCAGTTGTCGATCCGACTATTTGTTGATAAATGTTGGTCGTGGCTTATCCACTACAAGAAAAGTTGCCATGGCCGACGAAGTTGAAGTCGCGCCGTGGTTGCTGGTGTACCATGGCCGACGATTTTGGTCCCTCCGTGGTGCATGTCAAAACTTTTTTTTTCTCGTTTTTGAGGCCACCTAGCCCGACGAAAGCGCCCAAAACGTCGCGTATGGTGGCCCGGGACGTGGTGCATCTCGAAATCTCGGGTTCGCCGGCCGAGTCAACGCAAATCCGCACCGCCGAGGGATGTAGGGCCCGGATGGCAGCCTCTCGGCATTGTTTTTTTTCTAGATCGCGCCATCTCGTTCAACGTTCTCCGATCGAGCCGTTTACGATGCGGGATCATGGGTCCCGCATGTCATCCTCTATGAACCAAAATTCTTTCTATTCTTGGATTTTTTGACCCCCGATTTCCGGCTACTTCCTTTTTCTTTTGATCCCTTGCCGCCTTGGAAACGTTGAGACCGCTGCTGCTAAATGGGACCCGCATGTCATCCTCTATGTGCAATCAACTTTCTTTTCTTGGAGTTTTTTTTGGCACCTCAAATTTGGTCACTTGCCTTTTTCTTTCGATCCCCTGCCGCCTCTCAAACGGTGATACCGCTGCTGCTAATCGGGACCCGCATGTCATCCTCTATGTACTATAAAACTTTCTTTTCTTGAATTATTTTTGGCACCTCATATTTGGTCACTTACCTTTTTCTTTCGATCCCCTGCCGCCTCCCAAACGGTGATACCGCTGCTGCTAAATGGGACCCGCATGTCATCCTCTATGTACTATAAAACTTTCTTTTCTTGGATTTTTTTGGCACCTCATATTTGGTCACTTGACTTTTTCTTTCGATCACCTCGCTGCCTCTCAAACGGTGATACCGCTGTCTGCTAAATGGGACCCGCATGTCATCCTCTATGTACTATAAAACTTTCTTTTCTTGGATTTTTTTTTGGCACCTCATATTTGGTCACTTGACTTTTTCTTTCGATCCCCGTCTGCCTCTCAAACGGTGATACCGCTGCTGCTAAATGGGACCCGCATGTCATCCACTATGTACTATAAAACTTTCTTTTCTTGGATTTTTTTTGGCACCTCATATTTGGTAACTTGACTTTTTCTTTGGATCCCCTCGCTGCCTCTCAAACAGTGATACCGCTGCTGCTAAATGGGACCCGCATGTCATCCACTATGTACTATAAAACTTTCTTTTCTTGGATTTTTTTGGCACCTCATATTTGGTAACTTGACTTTTTCTTTTGATCCCCTGCTGCCTCTCAAACAGTGATACCGCTGCTGCTAAATGGGACCCGCATGTCATCCTCTATGTACTATAAAACTTTCTTTTCTTGGATTTTTTTGGCACCTCATATTTGGTCACTTGACTTTTTCTTTCGATCACCTGCTGCCTCTCAAACAGTGATACCGCTGCTGCTAAATGGGACCCGCATGTCATCCACTATGTACTATAAAACTTTCTTTTCTTGGATTTTTTTTGGCACCTCATATTTGGTAACTTGACTTTTTCTTTCGATCTCATGCCACGTTTGAAACATTGAGGAACCTGCTGGCTCATGGGACCCGCATGTCATCCTCTATGTGCTATAAAAGTTTATTTTCTATGGTTTTTTTCACTCTCTGATTTTTGTCTATTTCCTTTTTCTTTTGATGCCCCGCCGCCTTGGAAACGTTAAGTAAGTCTGCTTACTCATGGGACCCGCATGTCATCCTCTATGTACAATCAAGTTTCCTTGAATTATTTTTGGCTCCCGATATTTCGTCACTTGCCTTTTTCTTTCGATCTCATGCCACGTTTGAAACGTTGAGGAACCTCGCTGGCTCATGGGACCCGCATGTCATCCTCTACGAACAATAAAAGTTTCCTTTATTGGAGTTATTTTTGACCCCTAATTTCCGGCTATTTGCCTTTTTCTTTTGATCCCCCGCCCCCTTTGAAACGATGAGGACGCCGTTGGCGGTGTCGGTCCCATATGTCATCCTCTATGAACAATACAAGTTTCCTTTGGTGGATTTATTTTTTACCCCTAATTAATTTCCGGCTATTTCCTTTTTTTTCTTTGATCCCTGCCGCCTTGGAAACGTTGAGGATGCTGCTGCCTCATCGGTCCCGCGTGTCATCCTCTCAGAACGATAAATGTTTTCTTTTCTTGGATTTTTTTACCAACTGATTTTTGGTTTTTTTTTATTTTCGATCCCCTGCCGCCTTTGAAACGTTGACGACCCTGCTGGCTCATGGGTCCCTGATGTCAGCCTCCCGTACAAGAAACATGTGATATCTTGATTATTTTGCGTACAATAAACAGTGTATTTCGCTCTGAGCTATTGCGAACGGATAAATTAAATCTTTATTTTTACAACATATATCTTGAATCTCCTTGTTTTTTGTTTTGGCGAAGCATAGGACTTTCCGTTTTTTTTTTGAGAAAAATCCGAACTATCATGTTCTGGAGTGGGCTGAAATTGTACGTGTCAAAAGGCCCAGAAGGATAGTTCGAAGGCCCAGATGTCCAGATGCAGCCCAATTGAAATCTTTCTTTTCTTGGATTTTTTTCACCCCCTGATTTCTGGCTACTTCATTTTTCTTTTGGTCCTGTGCCGCCTTGGAAACGTTTAGACCGCTGCTGCAAAATGGGACCCGCATGTCATGCTCTATGTACAATAAAGTTTCTTTTCTTGGATTATTTTTGGCTCCTGATATTTGGTCACTTGCCTTTTTCTTTCGATCTCATGCCACGTTTGAAACGTTGAGGAATCTGCTGGCTCATGGGACCCGCATGTCATCCTCTATGTACAATAAAAGTTTGATTTCTTGGATTTTTTTTCACCCTCTGATTTTTGGCTATTTCCTTTTTCTTTTGATCCCCTGCCGCCTTTGAAACGTTGAGTAAGCTGCTGGCTCATAGGTCCCACATGTCAGCTCGTATGAACGATAAAGCTTTCCTTTCTTGGAGTTTTTTTGACCCCCTAATTTCTCGGCTACTTTCTTTTTCTTTTGATCTCAAGCCGCATTTGAAACGTTGGGACCGCTCGCTGCAAAATGGGACCCGCATGTCATCCTCTATGTACAATAAAGTTTCTTTTCTTGGATTATTTTTGGCTCCTGATATTTGGTCACTTGCCTTTTTCTTTCGATCCCATGCCACGTTTGAAACGTTGAGGAACCTGCTGGCTCATGGGACCCGCATGTCATCCTCTATGTACTACAAAAGTTTATTTTCTTGGGTTTTTTTCACTCTCTGATTTTTGGCTATTTCCTTTTTCTTTTGATCCCCTGCCGCCTTGGAAACGTTGAGTAAGCTGCAAACTCGTGGGACCCGCATGTCATCCTCTATGTACAATCAATTTTCTTTTCTTGGAGTTTTTTTTACCCCCTAATTTCTGGCTACATTCTTTTTCTTTTGATCTCAAACCGCATTTGAAACGTTGGGACATCATGTCATCCTCTATGTACAATAAAAGTTTCTTTTTTTGGATTATTTTTCACCCTCTGATTTTTGGTCACTTGCCTTTTTCTTTCGATCTCATGCCGCCCTTGAAAACGTTGAGGAACCCGTCGGCCCATGGGACCCACATGTCATCCTCTATGTACTATAAAAGTTTCTTTTCTTTGATTTTTTTCACCCTCCGATCTTTGGCTATTTCCTTTTTCTTTTCATCCCCGCCGCCTTGGAAACGTTAGTAAGTCACTGACTGGTGGGACCCGCATGTCATCCTCTATGTACAATCAAGTCTCTTTTCTTGGATTTTTTTACCCCTTATTTTTGGTCACTTGCCTTTTTCTTTCGATCTCATGCAGCCTCTGAAACGTTGAGAAGCTGCTGGCTCATGGGACCCACATGTCATCCTCGATACTATAAAAGTTTCTTTTCTTGGATTTTTTTCACCCTCTTATTTTTGGCTGTTTCCTTTTTCTTTTGATCCCCTGCCGCCTTGGAAACATTGATTAAGCTGCTGACACAAGGGGCCCGTGTAGGAAAACGTAGCATAGAAAACAAAAATTTTCCTATCGCGAACACGCAATCCAAGCCAAGATGCAATCTAGAAGACGGTAGCAACGAGGGGATGATCAAGACTAACCCTTGAAGAGATTCCAAAGCCTATAAGAGTAGGCTCTTATTGCTGCGGTAGACGATCACTTGCCGCTTGCAAAAGCGCGTAGAAGATCTTGATCACGATCGGTTCCGGCGCCACGAACGGGCAGCACCTCCGTACTCGGTCACACGTTCGGTTGTTGATGAAGACGACGTCCACCTCCCCG
>NC_061513.1:104931501-104967899 GCF_022539505.1 Lolium rigidum
TCGTCTGTCTCGATCGGGCGACGCGCTTTTATTTGTCCTGGTACAATTCCGGATGGCGCTGTTCATATGCGATCAACTTCTGAACCATGTGCGCCGATGAGCCGTACTCGCTTGGAAGGTCGGATCTTTGAGCGGCGCCGATAATCCTGCTACCGCCAGCTCGACTGCTTCCTTCTCAGTTAGGCGAACCGAATAACATCGGTTCTTGACGGTCCTGAACCTCTGGATGTACTCAGATACCGTCTCTCCTCGTCTCTGCCGAACTTGGATTAGATCGGCAAGGCTAGCTTCCACGTCCGAACCGAGTTTGGTAGCAACGAGGTGTACCACCCAAAGGCTGGACCCGTGAGAGACTGCGAGAAGAACCTCACGCGTAGCTCATCTGAAGCTGAGACCATGCCCAACTGTGCCAAGTATCGGCTCACGTGCTCGATCGAGCTGGTTCCTTCTGATCCACTAAATTTTGTGAAGTCAGGGAGCCGATACTTAGGTGGCAGCGGGATCAGGTCGTAGTCGTTGGGATACGGCTTGGAATAGCCGATCATCCTCTTCTTCGGCAATATGCCGAACTTGTCTCTCATGATGGCGGTGATCTCATCCACCGTAGGAGCTGCGAAGCCGATCGTTCATAACTTGTACCGGTGGCATATTTAGTTAGCCACGCCTGTTTTTCAAGCATCTCGCTCCAGAGCCGCTTCCCGCTCCGGTGACTCCTCTCGCCGTGATAGTCCTTCCTGCCGTAACCTGGGTCATCCAGGTTGTTGCGAGTCCGGCACGTATGTGCACACGTATCCATGTGGAACTTCCTTCGGCGGCTCATACAGGAATTGGTAGTCGCCTGGATCACCTCCCTCCTTGTAGACGACATACGCCGGTGAACCTTGTTGCTGTGGAGCTGCAAACGTGTGTTGCAGTGGTCGCCTTGTGTAGAGCGGTACCTCCCCTTGGTGAGTTCCTAGAGCAGGACCTGACGGAGAGTACTTGTGCTTCGTGACTTCTTGCACCACATTGAGCGCGACACGCTCCAGAGTATTCACCAAGCTCTCAGCATGCCGATGAAGAGAGTGAGCAACGGCATAGTTTACTTCCTGTCGCAGGGCTCTGGTACGTTCGTCCGAAGGGAGAGATAGATCTAGTCCATCTAGCGCGCCTTCGGGTTGGAACCCTTTGAACTTGATCCCGTGCGAACGGTTTTCTCGAAAGCGCCGATGAGATCGGCTTCCAGGATGACCTTGAGCTCGTCGTATCTCTTCTTATGCTCAGGAGGCAGATCCTCATACTTGACTGGTTCTCCCGCAATCTGAGGTGCGGATGACGACATGGTTGTTGCGGAAGATTGTCCCGATGTCCCACCGGGCGTGCCAGAATGTGTTGCCTGCCAAAGCCCACCGGCGAGCAGTGGTTAAGCAACACGAAGAGCCGGGAGGCTTCCAAGGCGGCGGCGGGCCCCGGTCCCTCGACGTCGTCCCGCAAATGCTCCGGCACACGACCCGGCGGCCGCAAGGGCGTGCCACCTGACCTATACCTGGCCAGGAAGGTGTGGATTGCTTCGATTAGTTCCTCGCATGGCGGACACGTAAACATTAAATACGAGCCCTATCGGCTCTCAGGTTGCCCTGTGGATCGGCTCAAAGAGCCGATCGCCCCATGGTTCATGTTGGATTTTCAATGACATGGGGATCCTGCTTGATCACAACAAAGCTAAACCAATCTACGACAGTTTAGGGTTTTCACCGTATGATCGGAACATCCTACGCGTAGTTGAGCCTAATAGACACGAAAGATAACGGAAAGCTAACCCTAAAAGAGGCCTAAAAACCAATATAACATTAATTCCCGGAACATCCCTCTTAGGACTAGCAAACCATACCTAGCGTACTACCGGATCGTTCAACCCGTTTGCAAGGCCTAACCATACGGATATTAAACTAATCCTTGATGAACAACGGGTACCTATAACAGATCGGATCTACTAAGTCACGAACAAGCAAGATGCTGCCCTTACACCTTGATAGGTGTAAGGGCTGCTAGATGTTGAGGGACGGCATAGATAAGCAGATATATGCAAGAGAAGCATCTACGCAAGCCCCAAAACACCTATGGTAAATAGTGCTACTCGCCATCAACAACGCTCGATGCGAGCAACACAAGGTAAACGAATAAACGTAATGTCTGCCTAGATCGCAAGATGCGATCTAGGCAGCATGGTGCTTACCCGGGAGAAACCCTCGAAAGAAGGGGTGGCGATGCGCCTGATTTGTGTTTGTTGTGAACGTGATTGTCCTCCTTTTCCGATAACCCTAGATACATATTTATAGTCCAAGGGACTTTCTAATTTGGACGTGCATCTAACCGTGCACGAGTTAAACTCTATCTTTTAATCTAAATACAATGCGATCTACTATATTACAGATACATAGGCAATTAAGCCCAAACTCTCCGTGCAAGGCCGCTTCAAAGATGCTCCACGTGTAATCTTCAAAGCCCATCTTCACTTACGGCCCATCTCCTGATTTGGCCAAAATCCGGTGATAACACCATGCAAGCCCCAAAACATCTACGATAAGTAGTGCTACTAGCCATCAACAACGCTTCAGCACGAGCAGCACAAGGTAACGAATAAACGTGCGCTGCCTAGATCGCAAGATGCGATCTAGGCAGCATGATGCTTACCCGGGAGAAACCCTCGAAAGAAGGGGTGGCGATGCGCCTGATTTGTGTTTGTTGTGAACGTGATTGTCCTCCTTTTTCGATAACCCTAGATACATATTTATAGTCCAAGGGACTTTCTAATTCGGGCGTGCACCTAACCGTGCACGGGTTAAACTCTATCTTTTAATTCTAACTAAGATGCAATCTACTATATTTACAGATATATGGGCAATCTAGCCAAACTCTTCGCACAAGGCCGCTTCAAAGATGCTCCACACGTATATCCTTCAAGCCCATCTTCACTTACGGCCCATCTCCTGATTTGGCCAAAATCTGGTGATAACACACGTTCACAACAAACACAAATCAGGCGCATCGCCACCTCTACTTTCGAGGGTTTCTTCCGGGTAAGCATCATGCTGCCTAGATCGCATCTTGCGATCTAGGCAGTACGCGTTTATTCGTTACCTTGTGTTGCTCGTGCTGAAGCGTTGTTGATGGCGAGTAACACTATTTATCATAGATATTTTGGGGCTGGCATGGATGCTTTTCTTATACATGCTTGCTTAGCTATGCTACCCCACGATATCTAGCTGCCCTTACACCTACCTAGGTGTATGGGCAGCACCTTGCTTGTTCGTTATTTAGTAGATCCAATCTGTTATAGTTGCTCCTTGATGCTTCAAGGATTGGTTTAATATCTGTATGGTTAGGCCTTGCAAACGGGTTGAACGATCCGGTAGCACGTAAGGTATGGTTTATTAATCCTAAGAGGGATGTTCCGGGAATTGACTTAGTGTTGGTTTTTAGGCCTCTTCTAGGGTTAGTTTTCCATTATCTTTCGTGTCTATTAGGCTCAACTACGCGCAGGATGTTCCGATCATGCGGTGAAGACCCTAAACTGTCGTAGATTGGTATAGCTTTATATTGATCAAGCAGGAGCCCCATGTCATCGTTAACCCGACGTAAGCCATGGGGCGATCGGCTCTTTGAGCCGATCCACAGGGCAACCTGAGAGCCGATAGGGCTCGTATTTAATGTTTACGTGTTTGCCATGCAGGAAACTAATCGAAGCAATTCAACACCTTCCTGGCCAGGTATAGGTCAGGTGACACGCCCTTGCAACCGCTAGGACGTGTGCCGGAACATTTGCGGGACGACGTCGAGGGACCAGGGCCCCCTGCAGTCTTGGAAGCCTCCCGGCTCTTCGTGTTGCTTAACCACTGCTCGCCGGTGGGTTTTGGCAGGCAACACATTCTGGCACGCCCGGTGGGACCATCTTCCGCAACATCCACGTCAACATCCGAGATGGCGGAAGAACCGGTCAAGTACGAAGATCTGCCTGCTGAGCACAAGAAGAAATATGATGATCTCAAGGCCATCTTCGAAGCCGATCTCATCGGCTCTTTCGAGAAGACCCGTTCGCACGGGATCAAGTTCAAAGGGTTCCAACCCGAAGGCGCGTTGGAGGGACTAGATCTATCTCTCCCTTCGAATGAACGTACCAGAGCCCTGCGGCAGGAAATTAACTATGCCGTCGCTCATTCTCTACATCGGCATTCTGAGAGCCTGGTGAACACTTTGGAGCGTGTTGCGCTTCACGTGGTGCAAGAAATCATGAAGCATCAGTATTCTCCTTCAGGACCTGCGCTAGGAACTCATCAGGGAGAGATACCGTTCTACACCAGGCCACCACTGCCGTACACGATGGCAGCTCCACAGCAACAAGGTTCGCCGGCGTAGTTGTCTACAAGGTTGGAGGTGATCCTGGCGATTACCAATTCCTGTATGAGCCGCCCAAGGTAGGAAGGGTGGCCGGAACAGGAGTAGTTGCTGGAGCAGGAAACAGTTCTGGAGCAGATGCTGAGAAACATGCGTGGCTAGCTAAATATGCCACCGGAACAAGTCATGACCGCTCAACTTCTGCAGCTCCTACGGTGAATGAGATCACCGCAATCATGAGAGATCAGTTCGGCATCCTGCCGAAGAAGAGAATGATCGGCTATTCCAAGCCGTATCCCAATGAGTATGACCTAATCCCACTACCGCCTAAGTATCGGCTCCCTGACTTCACAAAATTCGAGTGGATCAGAAGGAACCAGCTCAATTGAGCACGTGAGCCGATATTTGGCACAGTTGGGCATGGTCTCAGCTTCAGACGAGCTGCGTGTGAGGTTCTTCTCACAATCTCTCACGGGTCCGGCCTTTGGGTGCTACACCTCGTTGCCACCAGATTCGGTTCGGACGTGGAAGCAGCTGGAGGAACAATTCCACATACAATACCATTCAGAAGCTACTGAAGCTGGCATTGCCGATCTGACCCAGGTTCGGCAGAGGCGAGGAGAGACGGTGTCTGAATACATCCAGCGCTTCAGGACCGTCGAGAACCGATGTTATTCGGTTCGTTTATCCGAGAAGGAAGCGATCGAGCTGGCGATAGCAGAGCCTGTCAGCGCCGCTCAAAGACGTGACCTTCCAAGCGGACTACAATTCACTGGCGCATATGGTTCAGAAATTGACATCGTATGAACAGCGCCACCCGGAATTGTACCAGGACAAGTTCAAGCGCGTCGCCCTGATCGAGATGGAAGAAGATGAAGATTCTGTAGGAGATCAGGAAGTCGCTGTAGCTGAATGGACTCGGGGGGCAAAGCCCGTGTCTTGCAAGTGGGTGAAACAACCAGGGCCTGCAAAAGGGTTTGACTTTGATTTAAGCAAAACGGAGCAAATTTTTGAGTTGTTGCAGAAGGGAACCACCGTAGCTGGTGGGAGGAGTTTGAAGAAGGAGCCATCATCATTGATAGGCTCTGGGCCATCTTGTTGCTGCGAAGAAACAGAGCATCACAAGGAAAGTTGTGGGCAAATGGTACTTGTTCTGCAGAAGTATCAGCTTCAACATCAAGGTTTTCAGCAACGGTCCTCGAGCTCTCCTGAAGGCATTGGTTCAGGAATTTTGCCGTTAAATCTAACATTAAGCTCAGGTGATTTGGAGTCCAAGATCTGGGGTTCGCGCGGCTGCAGACTGGACCTGTTCGATTGGAAATTTGGGATCCGAATTTGAGCAAAGGTTGCAGGGTATCGTCTGAGGGGATAACTGATTTGACCTGCCTTGCAAGTTATCGTGAAGGAGTGATGCGTTGCCATCGGCTCATTGAGCATTGATCAAGTTAACAATCGGCAAAGTCAGGATGAGGGGAAATCGGCTAAATCGACATGAAAGAAATCGGCAAAATCGAATTGGAGGAAATTCTTCATTGATAATAAGATTTCTTACATAAAAGAGCTGATTGCTCTCAAAAGGAAGAACTAGGGGACACATTGTCCCATCTACTACTATTGGTCCTATGCTAAGGATCCTATCTACGGGCCATC
This sequence comes from Lolium rigidum, assembly GCF_022539505.1. Taxonomy (NCBI): domain Eukaryota; kingdom Viridiplantae; phylum Streptophyta; class Magnoliopsida; order Poales; family Poaceae; genus Lolium; species Lolium rigidum. The sequence goes on from NC_061513.1 coordinate 104,937,526, forward strand.
GCTGCCCTCGTCGTCGCCGTCGTTGCCGCTATCGACGCTACTTCCGGCGGGCTCGTCGTCGCTGCTGCCGCGGCCGCCGGCAGGGCCCTCGTCGTCCTCATCCTCCTCGTCAGCGTCGTCGTCACTGTCGAAGTCGCTGAGGTTGCCCGGCCAGGGGCAGAAGCGCTTGGCCGGCGGCTCGTCGGAGGAGGTGTCGTCCTCCTCCTCCTCTTCTTCCTCCTCCTCCTCGAAGGAGGTGAAGTCGTCCCAGGAGAGGCGATCGTCATCGCTCTCCTCCTCCGTTTCCCCGTCGACGAGGAAGCGGAGGTCGCTCTCCCCGTCGGTTGAGGACTTGTCGTCCTGAGACCAGACGGAGAAGTCATGGCTGGCCTCGTCCCCGTCTTCTAGGGCCCGACGAATGTGGTCCGCCATTGGGACCCACTCCGGCGTCGGCTCGCGGAGGGGGGGGATTGGACGGAAAGACCCGACGAAGAAGAAGAGGAAGAAGACGAAGACATGGTGGCAGAGGAGGGTTTTTTGGAGTGCTAACGCGAAGGGGACGAAGAAGGGAACTGCGAGAAGTGGCTAAATAAAAAGGGGATATAGTGGAGATTTAATGCTTAAGCAGTTTTCGAGGATGTGGTGCCACAACTGTCAAATCATGCAGAGAACTTGAGAAGGCAAGGCATCATGATGAAGAATACTGCGACGGTTCTGCTCTGCCACGACATGACCATTCGAAGGAAAAACAGAGTGGTTTTGAAATTATCATTGCCAAAACCAGGGGGGCATGTGTTATCACCAGATTTTGGCCAAATCAGGAGATGGGCCGTAAGTGAAGATGGGCTTGAAGGATATACTCGTGGAGCATCTTTGAAGCGGCCTTACACGAAGAGTTTGGGCTTAATTGCCCGTGTATCACGTAAATATAGTAGATCGCATCTTAGTTTAGAATTAAAAGATAGAGTTTAACCCGTGCACGGTTAGGTGCACGCTCGAATTAGAAAGTCCCTTGGACTATAAATATGTATCTAGGGTTATCGAAAAAGGAGGACAATCACGTTCACAACAAACACAAATCAGGCGCATCGCCACCCCTACTTTCGAGGGTTTCTTCCGGGTAAGCATCATGCTGCCTAGATCGCATCTTGCGATCTAGGCAGTACGCGTTTATTCGTTACCTTGTGTTGCTCGTGCTGAAGCGTTGTTGATGGCGAGTAACACTATTTATCATAGATGTTTTGGGGCTGGCATGGATGCTTTTCTTATACATGCTTGCTTAGCTATGCTGCCCCACGATATCTAGCTGCCCTTACACCTACCTAGGTGTAAGGGCAGCACCTTGCTTGTTCGTTATTTAGTAGATCCAATCTGTTATAGTTGCTCCTTGATGCTTCAAGGATTGGTTTAATATCTGTATGGTTAGGCCTTGCAAACGGGTTGAACGATCCGGTAGCACGTAAGGTATGGTTTGTTAATCCTAAGAGGGATGTTCCGGGAATTGACTTAGTGTTGGTTTTTAGGCCTCTTCTAGGGTTAGTTTTCCATTATCTTTCGTGTCTATTAGGCTCAACTACGCGCAGGATGTTCCGATCATGCGGTGAAGACCCTAAACTGTCGTAGATTGGTATAGCTTTATATTGATCAAGCAGGAGCCCCATGTCATCGTTAACCCGACGTAAGCCATGGGGCGATCGGCTCTTTGAGCCGATCCACAGGCAACCTGAGAGCCGATAGGGCTCGTATTTAATGTTTACGTGTCTCGCCATGCGGAAACTAATCGAAGCAATTCAACACCTTCCCGACCAGGTATAGGTCAGGTGGCACGCCCTTGCAACCGCTAGGACGTGTGCCGGAACATTTGCGGGATGACGTCGAGGGACCAGGGCCCCCTGCAGTCTTGGAAGCCTCCCGGCTCTTCGTGTTGCTTAACCACTGCTCGCCGGTGGGTTTTGGCAGGCAACACATCTTCAACCTCCTCCTCCACCCCTGTCATCGGTGATATCTCTCCCCTCCCCTCCCTCTTAATTCCTCTCCCGCGCGCGCACAAGGTGCTCGACGAATTGCTGCTGTACGTTGGTGCTGCTGTACGTTGGTGTTGCTGTTGCTGTGCTGCTGCTGTTGCTGTGTTGTGCTTGCTGCTGTTGGCTCATTGTTGTTGTTGTGCCGAAGCTATTGCTATGTCTCTGTAGATATTGTTGTTGCTGTTGGCTGTGCTGAAGCTATTGTTGTTGGCTCATTGTTGTTGCTGTGCCGAAGCTATTGCTGTTGGCTCATTGCTGTTGTTGTTGGCTCATTGCTGTTGCATACATATTTACTTGATGGATTCTTGTGAGCTTATGGTATGCTACTATGCTACTGGTGGGCTTGTATACATACATATTTATAGTTGCTCTTGGTTGACCTAGGATTAGTTTTCTGGACCCCAAGTAATTCTCTGTTGGGATTAGTTTTCTGGACCCCAAGTTTTCTGGACCCCTGATGATTTACTTGATGGATTGTTGTGAGATTATGGTATGCTACTATGCTTATAATGCTCTGATTAGTGGGGATGCTTATTGGATCATGTGCATATAGTTCATATAGTTCCCTAAAAAGAAAGAATGCTCCCTGGCCAGATGCTTGATGTCTTGGCTCGGCCAATGATGCAAAGGCTGAGGCAAAAACTTGGATAAGAACAGATACTAAAATGTGTGATTTAAATGGAATGCTTATGATGGTATACTAAAATAGAGATATTCACATTAGGGAATCATGTAAATGAATGCCACTGTGGTATCCTTTAAAGAAAATGGGAAGTTTCTGATGGCTTAAAAGACTAGGTGATGCTAGGTTATTAAGTTGGCTGTCAAGGTTGGTTTTATCTGGTTAACTTGGATAGGCTATGTGTTCTTGCTTACTTATGCATATCCATCTCTACTGGATTGACTAGCTCAGGCTTGGCCTCTCTCTTGCCAGCATCACTTGGTTACTATCAAGTGATGAATAATCCCTTATGGTACCCTGATGTCTACGGGTGCTTCTATTCTTGTAGACAGTGTTGGGCCTCCAAGAGCAGAGGTTTGTAGAACAGCAGCAAGTTTCCCTTAAGTGGATTACCCAAGGTTTATCGAACTCAGGGAGGAAGAGGTCAAAGATATCCCTCTCAAGCAACCCCTGCAACCACAAAGCAAGAAGTCTCTTGTGTCCCCAACACACCTAATAGGTGCACTAGTTCGGCGAAGAGATAGTGAAATACAAGTGGTATGAATGAATATAAGCAGTAGTACGGTGCCAGAAAAGTGCTTGGCGCGTAGTTGACGATAGTAATATTGTAGGAAGTAAACATGCAGTAGTAACGCAGCAGTAGTAACACAGTAAAACAGTAAACAAGCAGTAGTAACGCAGCAGTATTTAGGAACAAGGCCTAGGGAATAGACTTTCACTAGTGGACACTCTCAACATTGATCACATAACAGAATAAATAAATGCATACTCTACACTTTTGTTGGATGATGGACACATTGCGTAGGATTACATGAACCCTCAATGCCGGAGTTAACAAGCTCCACAATAATGCTCATGTTTAAGTAACCTTATAGTGTAAGATAGATAAAAAAGACTAAACCAAGTACTAGCATAGCATGCACACTGTCACCTTCATGCATATGTAGGAGGAATAGATCACATCAATATTATCATAGCAATAGTTAACTTCGCAATCTACAAGAGATCATGATCATAGCATAAACCAAGTACTAACACGGTGCACACACTCGTCACCTTTACACACGTGCAGGAGGAATAGAACTACTTTAATAACTTTGCTAGAGTAGCACATAGATAAATTGTGATACAAACTCATATGAATCTCAATCATGTAAAGCAGCTCATGAGATTATTGTATTGAGGTACATGGGAGAGATGAACCGCATAGCTACTGGTACAGCCCCGAGCCTCGATGGAGAACTACTCCCTCCTCATGGGAGCAGCAGCGGTGATGAAGATGGCGGTGGAGATGGCAGCGGTGTCGATGGAGAAGCCTTCCGGGGCACTTCCCCGCTCCGGCAGGGTGCCGGAACAGAGACTCCTGTCCCCCAGATCTTGGCTTCGCGATGGCGGCGGCTCTGGAAGGTTTCGCGTACCGTGGCTTCCTCCGTAAGGGTTTTTAGGTCAGGACCTTTATATAGGCGAAAGGGCAGCGTCGGAGGGGCGAAGGGGCGACCACACCATAGGGTGGCGCGGGCCCAGCCCTGGCCGCGCCACCCTATCATCTGGGGCCCACAGGGCCCCCCTCTGGCGGCTCTCGGGTGTTCTGGATGCTTCCGGGCAAAATAGGAACCCGGGCGTTGATTTCGTCCAATTCCGAGAATATTTCGTTACTAGGATTTCGAAACCAAAACAGCAGTAAAACGAGAACCGGCACTTCGGCATCTTGTTAATAGGTTAGTTCCAGAAAATGCACAAATATGACATAAAGTGTGCATAAAACATGTAGGTATCATCAATAAAGTAGCATGGAACATAAGAAATTATCGATACGTTGGAGACGTATCATACCCCAGCTTTGTTTTGAACTCAACTGAGTAATGATAAATTTCTATTTCTTGTTGGCTTTGATGAAAATAGAGATATCCACAGTAAGGGATCATGTAAATGAATGCCACTGTGGTATCCTTTGAAGAAAAATGATCATGCTTTCGATGGTTTTAAAAGGCTAGGTGGTGCTAGGTGATTAAGTTGGCTACCAAGACTTGTCTCATCTGGTTAGCTGTGATATGCTATGTGTTGTTGCTTGTTTAGGCATATCTATCACTTACTGGATTTAGTGGTTCTTGATTGGCCTCTCTTTTGCCAGCATCATTTGGCCTATATACCAAGTGATGAATAATCCCTTTGGAGCATCTGCTCCATGCATGCTATGTGTGTTTGAGCATCTTGACTTACGTCACCATGGTTGCTGGTTTGGTGGTGTTTTTGTACTTGCTGATGATTAGATGGTTGGTCGATCACTCGTACACTCGGGGGTGGAGCAAGTGAGCCTGGCGTGATGGCACAAATATCAATATCTTGTGGATCCTACCTGGCCTCACTTACTCCATCCCTGGATGTTAATATTTGTTTCGACCAACAAAGTATGAGGCATTCCATTTAGTTCATACTAGCTACTTCTTAATTGCATTGGCCTTTCTTCCATTTTAGTGCCGATGATTAAACTGTTTGGTCACTTGTACACTCTGGGGTGGGGCCACTGAGCCTGGTGCGATGGCACAAATATCAATCTCTTGTGCATCCTACCTGGCCTCGCTGACCCCACCCCTGAATGTTAATATTTCTTTCGACCAACAAAGTATGAGCCATATGATATCTAGTTGAGATACCACTTGGCTCTTTCTTTCATTTTAGTGCCGATGATTAGAATGTTTGGTCACCTATACGCCGCAATATACTTTGTAGACGGGCCCCCTTTCCCCGGCCGCCGTTCCGTGAACGAGTCTTTGACGAGACAACAACGCCGACCTGCCTCTCGGCGCGAGAACCACGCCAGTCCCGGCCGCCTCTCTTGTGGCCGCGTCTCCTGCGCCCGCACTCTTCGCCTTCTTGCCCGGTGAACAATAGACTGATCGTTGGAATAAGGAAGCCGATGACTGCCGATCGCAATCTAATCTTGCGACCGGCCGTCATCGGTTTCCTTATTCCAACGATCAGTCTATTGGTTCACCGGGCAAGAAGGCGAAAAGTGCAGGGCGCGGGACACACGGCCACAAGGGAGGCGGCTGGGACTGTCGTGGTTCTGCGCCGGAGAGGCAGATCGGCGTTGTTGTCTTGTCAAGGACCCGTTCACGGAACGGCGGCCGGGGAAAGGGGGCCCTTCTGCAAAGTATACTGCGGCGTATACTACAACTATGGTTTCTGACCATAGTATTTGTGTTGACCAACAATGTATGAGGCACTTATTCCATTTTCTCATTCCATTTGCTTTGGTATTTCCAAAATGCCGATGATTAAAATGTTTGGTCTCCGTACACTCTGGGGTGGCGTAAGTGAGCCTGGTAAGATAGCACAAATATCAATCTCTTGTGCATCGGACTTGGTTTCACTTACGCCATCCCGGAATGTTAATATTTGTGTTGACCAACAATGTATGAGGCATTTATTCCATTTCTCTTGTGCATCGGACTTGTTGGTCTCACTTTCTTCCATTTTCATCATAGTAGGAACTGGATATGAAGACCCCGATGCAAGCGAGCCCGGTGGGTAGAGATGAGGGAGCAAAGGAGGAACCGGATGAAGACTACTTTGTATCTCGAAATTGTGAAATTTGTATGAATTAAGAGTTGTATGCAAAACATTTGTCTATATTGTTGTATAATGTGATGATGATGTATAATGTTGCTATGTTATATGTGTCCATATTATATATGTCTATATTATATCTGTATATAACCTGTATATTGTGTATAAAACCTGTATAATACACCAGGCAGTATAAAATCGAGTATACCTGTACAATGTTCTGTGGCGCACCAAAATGTAATTCAGTGGCGCACCTGTTTCTGTGGCGCATGGGGAACGATGTGCGCCACAGAAACCTTAATTCGTGGCGCACGGGCCCTCGCGCCACGTAAACCTTATTTTTGTGGCGACGTTTCTGTGGCGCACCACCCGTGCGCCACAGAATCACTTTTTCGTGCGCCACTGATGAGGCTTTTCCTACTAGTGCCATGAGATATCCAAAAATGGTGAATACCATAAGCTTGGGGGTGCCCAAGGCACCCCACTGGACCTATTAAACTCACGGTTTGCACACCTCTCTAAACTTTGTTTTTTGAGTAACATAAGATTTCTGCATAAACATAGAGCGTTTGTATCTTACTTTTATGTTAAGTTTGTATTTGATTCATGTTGCCAAGACCATTGTCAATGAATTTTATGTAGGAATAAAAATAAAAATAAAGTTTGATGTTATAAAGAAAGGGAAAAGTGAAATAAAAGTTGCATTACAAGTTATACATGATGTTGTTTGTTTCATATGCTTTTATGAGTAATAATTTGCAAGTGCCTTATTTAGGAGTACTACCTTTTATTAACATGCATAGAGGATTAAATTTAAGTTACTTGTTTAATTAGGAATGATTACCACTATGGACACTTGCATGTTGTAGATGGTCAACTTTCCCCCTAATTGCTAACCCCTAAAATAAGCAAACAAGCACATACTTATCCATCTAAATCCTTTTAAAGACAAGTTATTCCAGAAGTGTCCACCATATCTACGTATATACAAAAGGCTATTCCAAGTATAATGTATGTGATATGCCTTTGAACTATTTTTTTTTTGTCTAATACTATGTAATTTAAAGCTCATGGAGAAATAAGATGTGGGAACATGACCCATTATGATTCTAATTATGGAAGTTATGTGTTACACAATTGATGAGTTGATTGTTAGCAGAATCATGTTGTCATGGGGAACACTTTCAACATTGCACTATATTTGTTGATGTCATGTATTCTTTTGGCTCTAGATACCTATCGGTGTTGAAATAAAAAGATATAATCAAGTTTTTTTTAGTATGCATATGTGTTATAAGAAGTATTGGGCCGCTAACCTAAGTCATGCTAAATCATCATAGTGGAAGTTTATAGCATGAATCCAATGAAGCATTTTAAATAAAAGCTATGAGATGTGCTAAGCGTTCTTGTCTTTGTCTTGTCATTTTAGTATGTATAGTCGCAAAAGACTCTTTATACAATTTGGGCAAGAGGTACCTGAATTTTAACTTGCTTGGAATTGTATGCATATTGTGACGAACAACTTGTGGTCAAGTTGAGTAAACACGTGGACTAGGTACTTGTGGTCAATGGGCATGAGACATCCAACTTGTAAGTGGTCAAACATATAAACCATACTTGTTTACACTTTTGCAATGCTCAATCTTATGACTAGTGTTGACATGAGTTGCATATCCAAAAAAATTATGCTCTATTATCAAAATGCTGGCATATATATTCTCTCACTACATTCTGTTGCTCAACTGTCCATATATACAAAAAGAAAGAAGAAGATTCTGGACCAAATGAAATTACATGCTTAAGTATCCTTAGAACTCTCATTTATCTTTACATAAAAGGACTTATTGTTGTGCATAGATGTAGAGGATAAGAGAGATATCACTTTACACTGCTTGTTGCTATTCCGTAAAGAATGAACCATTTAACTTTGTGTAGCAATGGTTGTGACTTATGATAAACACCACAGCAAAACACTTATGTTCACATTCACAAAAAAATAGTTGTTTTATATTTAATATAAAATCCGCACCCAAGGGATTTCCCTTACGGTAAAGTTGCCAAAACAAGAAACCAAAATGTAGTGCACTTCTTCAGAAAACGTATAACCACGTTAGAGAATTAGTGGTTTTCGAGATGTACATGCCTTTTAAAATGTGTAGCTATAAAGGATTTTTTATACAAGTTGCACTTTTTCTCACAAAAATGAATGTAGCAATCCTTCTTTACACTGAGTTGCACATATCGAAAAAATGCAATCGTAACAAGTTTTACGTTACGAATTGCACTTTTGAAAAAAAAAAGTGTGATTCATAATCTGTTTTCAAAACGAGTTGCATTTTATCTAAAAATGTGCCATTAGCAACCGGTTTTCGGTAAGAAATTGCAACTCAAACTGGTATGGTAAGAGTTGCACTTTGTCTCGAGGAATGTGTAACTCAAACCAATTTTCAGTATGAGTTGCACTTTTCTCAAAAAATGTGCAACTCAACTTTTCTCACAAAATGTGCAACTCAACATGTTTTCGTTGGAGTTGCACTTTTCTCAAGAAATGTGCAACTCAAACCATTTTTTCGTACGAGTTGCATTTTTCTCAAGAAATGTACAACTCAAACAGTTTTTTCATAGGAATAGCACTTTTCTTAAGAAATGTGCAACTCAAAACCGTTTTCTGTTCGGATTGCACTTTTCTCATGAAGTGTGCAACTCAAACCGGTTTTCCCTATGCGTTGCACTTTTCTCAAGAAATGTGCAACTCAAACCCGTAGGAGTTGCACTTTTTAGAAAAGTGCAACTCAAACCTGTTTTTGTGTGAGTTGCACTTTTATCACAACATAGTTGCATTTCTTTAGAAATGTGCAACTATCTCATCGAGAAAAGTTCAGCTGCCAAATAAAGAAAATTGCAACTAGTGAATTTTACACATATTCGACTGATGGAGTTACAAATTATATTACCAACAGAAGTGTGATACTGTTTTGTACGCCTTGGCTTAATGAACACCATAGTTTAAATGAAATTATTTTTACATTTCTGATCTACGAGTTACATATTTTTAAGTTTTCCCTTTTTTCAAAAAGAGAAACGTACAAACAACAGACTAAGGTTGTCCTATTGATGGGGACTAGTGGTTGGGGCACCCCATGGGTCGCCTCCTCGCCGTACGGTGGCTGCCCAATCCCATCCCAATAGGAGTCAATTTACTTTGTGTGTTCGCCTATTTTTTGCCACTCCTTCTAATCCAACCGCGTCCAATATACCTCTTCAATCCGAGAAAACTGCAAGTTGATAGAATGGTATAGTACGAGGTTCATTCCAATTACGTATCCATAGTCAATCGGGTTGTAGGAAAAGCAAAAGTTACATGTTACATCCACTATCCATGATTTTACTGCTACTGGCCAGGTTATGACACATACATCCCTACAAGGCTACATACAGCTTAGCTTGAGTCTTTTTGATGGACGTGGATTAATCTAAATCTGGAAAATCGCCGTCCTTGCCATATCACTGCCCAATTTTGTTTTCTTTGGTTCCTTTTTGTTGTATGCTTCGGTCGATTCTTCTGAGCGTCCATCGCAGTTCTCTTTGTTCACCCTTCTCCCGCTGGCACACCGCCTCTATCTGGTCTTCGAATCATCAAGTCACGGGAGGTACCTGTCTTGGACCTTGGCATGCCAATATGCATGGACGTCTTTCCAGTAAACTCGGTCATGTCATCATGTCATCATCGATTAGATTACTTCGGACATAAAATGGGAAACAGAAAGGCCTTGGTAAATGGTGTGATTTCTATTGACAACCGAAATAAGAAAAACTGAGTAGGCAAGAAGCATGATATCATAGTTTCATCAATCAAAGAATTCATCCTAGATGAGCTATATAAATACCTAACAAGACGATAAGTATGTGCGAAACCTTTGTTTAATCAAAATAGGCGTGACACTTTCTAACAATAATTAGAATGTAAAATAGAGCTGAACCCAACTCAATGCGAACATTAAAACATAATGAACAATAGAGGAAAACAAGTTTGATAGCTAAAAATAGAACATTCTTCGATAATAGAACAATGTGGTTTTTTTCGGCCGAATCAACCCAAGTATGTGCATCACGAACGATGAATTAGCTTTCAGAAAATAATGATAATGCAGTGCTAAATTATGTGTGGCACCATGGCAAACATAGATCCTTATTTCATCCTATTTACCTAGAATAATTAGATTTACAAAGGACCAATTACGACGCCGGTTGGCAGACTACAGGGAGATGGCAGATACATAGTACATCAAATCTATCTCCAACCTAAAAATAGAAGGCCAAAAGGCACTATAGAAAATGAATATGGTGCAAGACTAACTTAAGACAGTTAGTACAAGGGAATTTTATGATGAGAAACATGTAGGAGCTCACATTCCACTTCTTTTTCAGAAACTTCATTATACTCCTATCTGACCTCTACCATCCAATTGTCGTGGTGTTCATAACCTATATTTGGCACAAGGAACGATCTTGCAGCGTCTTATTGATCTAGAAATACTCAGGAATGTAATTACCCTAAGCATTATCCACAATGGACATAAATGCTATGGGAACAGCCAAAGATGAAAAATGTATCATTAGTACGCAGGAGATTCTCTCTAGAATAGATTCTTCTTAGGTAATCGTTTAACAATACTGCTATTACATCTCCTAACAAGAATTACAGATAAAATGGAAGGAATGTCGCTGTACCAATGTACCTATACTGTATATGCCATTCTGTTAATGTAAGAATGAAAATGGTAAGAATGAAAATGATTACAGCAGAAGAGCATACACAGTTCTCACATGAACAATAATTACCTGAGCTTCTTCGTAAAAAGCCATTTAAGGAAGAAGTACACATACGATTGGAACTATGTCAAGTATCTGATGGACATGACAAGACAATCTTTGGCATTGTTAGAGATATAGGAGCAGAAACACAAAATTTAACAGAATTAATATGACAATAGTGCAGGAGTAGAGTTTGTCCAGACCTGATTGCCCCAGAATCGATGTATGAACAGAAGCAAAATGTTTTAACAAAACACAGTCAATAAGCAATTAGATGAACTCAAACAATTTGGAGTGTCGTGCGCCTCCTTTGACAGTCTTTGGCCATATCTAAATTTGGCTCGTTGTGTCCTATGAATCAAGCACTTATGGAATAACAATATTGTATACATTCCTTCGAATGCAGAAAAAGAAAAACACTATCGCCATAAAGGCATAGTACCCTGACCTATTATTGTTACCCCTAATTATGAGCTATAATAGAAAACGTAAATCACGATCAACATGATTGTTTAAAGAAGAACTGAAGAAGCAAAATAAGACAAATAGGTTGTACGTTGCAAGAAAATAGTATGCAAGAAGACCTTGTGTGGTTTGTAACCATTTCTGGAGGACCGGTCGGGTTGGCAATGAACATGGAAGCTTCATTCATCGAAAGCCATTTCTTAAAACTTTCATGAATTTCAGATCACCTGTAAAAGAATAAAAGGTTAGATTCTTGCCAGAACAAACATTTCATGGTGGCAGGTTAACAAATTTATTTATTGTAGGAAGAAAATAAAGCAGTGCTAGAACAATATGCAAATAGAGCAAATATTTGACCAAATTTTCATGAAAATAACACGTAAATCTTTTAACTTAATTACATCAATCCCCACATAGCTATAGGGAGCCACCTGAATTCTAACGAATTAAACATGCTCATGCGAACTTTGCTACGCATACAATTTCTGTCATGCAAATCTCATCAAGTTTCAGCTAGGTCTGGATACACAGAGAAATCATGAGGTTGAGTTTGTGAACATCGTATGTATAGATAGATGTTATCTTTAACAAATTCAGACATTTTATGAGTTGTATGATACTCATTACAAGGATTCTATGGCAACATGTGAAATATGATACATTGAATGAGACATGAAATCCAAGGTCTATACTGATTGGTTCATTTTTTTTTTTTTTGCATCAGACATAAAAGCAAATGGATCCATCAGTTTACCTAGTTTGAAGTTCTATCCGGTCATGCCAATTGGTTTCTTCGAGCTCGGAATTTCTTTTCTACAGATTTCTGCATCAAAGATAGTTTATTATCTGTTGTCTTTTCTGAAATTGTACATAAACGATGCCACGCAACCAACCTACAAAGTGACGATGCCACACATTTCAGTATTTCAAAGCTGCTAGAAAATTATTTGTTTGTACAGTTAACCAAGCCTAAAGATTCAGCGACATAATAAGTGACAAACTAATTGGTGTGATTGCTCAGTTTGCCTAATTAATTATACCGCTAGGAGCGAAAAACGCTGTGACAGTCACAAATCCATCACTAATTCTAATTAATAACAATTAAATGTCACTTAAGCCATGGCAGAAGAGAAAACTGAAGAAGAGGGAGTGGCAGAGAGCTCAACACAATGACCACCCAATTGCACCCATGGGCGTGGCGGCCATGCATTGCATTTGCTCAGCAGGGACGTGGGCTCACTATTAGCATGTGTATGCATTCACAAAACCTCAAACAAATAGATTCAGCTGTATGAAGCATAACAACAAACATGTAGAAGGCACTAACACAAAAATTATATGCACAAGATTTTTTGCATCAATTATTTGTATGACATCAGTCAGCCTAAAGATTAATTTCTTGTACACACTGTACCCAGTACGTAGTAGTTAAAACACAATTTATCATGCTCACAGGAGCACCCACATGGGAAAATAAAATCGAAGTTCATTGCTTGTCCTGCATACTCTGAACGGTGTGGCTCCTCCATCGAGTAAAACAAACACCTAATCCTCCTGAAACGATGCACAAATCAGGTGATACAAAGGAAAACAGGTCGAACTCTGAAACGGAAAATAGGAAATAAGAGATGAGACGACATGAGCTGGGGAATCACCTGGCTGCTGAGATGCTGTGAAAGAACTTTTGTCGCTGCCGCTTTTCTGGTTGGTTAGTTGTTCTCCTCCACTGTTCCTGGAAATGAGAGAAACGGGAGATTCACCGGAATAGGTAAAAGATCAAGAAAATCAGATCTGCTACAGCCGGAGCTTATCTTACCGCCATGGGCACGTGTGTTCCCCGCGTTTGCCGACCCACTGAGCACGACTGAGAGGCAGAGTGAGGTGGTGGTGCGAGCTCTTCAAGGGAGAAGAAAGGATGGAGGAGGGCGGGGTGGCATCGCAATGGAAGGAGGACAACAACGTGGGCGCGTGTGAGAGAGGAACGACGAGGAAGAAAATGAGGGTGGCGGCGGCTCGGGGCTAGGATTTTACCCCGCATTGAGGGAAACTGGGAGTGGATGGACGGACGAGATTGACGCGGGCCGCGCTCCTAGATCGAACGGCTCGCGATGAAGAACAACGCCCTACCGCTGCACGCCAGTTGGCTATCGTGGATCGCTCTGGGATAGGGCAAGCATACACGCACTTGCTTGTTCTCAATTAGCTTGGGCTGATTGGTTGGCCGTTCTGACCGGCCGGGGCATGTAACACAAACACAAAACACGTGGAAAGGCCACAAAAGAAAGAACAGTCCACTGAGAAACTAATGTAAGTATTGTATTCAAGTTTCCTCTCTGTTACCGAAAAAATAATAATTTAACTAAAGATACAGGAAAAGAATTAGGATAACCAGTGCGGTTTACTCTTCCGAAACCCCATAGGAAATGTAAAACAATTCAAGTCTCCTCTCTGGTTCCGCAACAAGAGCTAGAGAAATTAACCCTACAAGCTACCGTGAACGCGTGTATGCTTCCTCCGCAAGGTATCCGGTATCCAAGCTGCAGCTAGCAGGAAGCATCACCACGCGCCGGAACTCCTCAACCACTGTCTTCCACAAATTATACTTTACTTATTCAAGGTAGATTTCGCAATCAACTCTCCATAATATAATCCGCGCATCTTTGACTCTAAACGGTTCCAGGTCAAAATTACTTCACCCGCAAGGCTGAACACAGCTATAAGAAAGCACACGGCAGCAGCAAGCATTTCCATCTCCCAAAAGATTTCCAACGCATCTGTATTTTGCAATACTGAGCAAGTCCAACCACCTCCCACACGGACAAGATGAAGCAGACCGTCGTCCTGTACCCCGGTGCCGGCGTCAGTCATGTCGTCGCCATGACCGAGCTCACCAACGTCTTCCTCAAGCACGGCTACGATGTCACCATGGTGATGGTCGAGCCGCCCTTCAAGTCGTCCGACTCCGGCGCTGCCGCCATCCAGCGCATCGCCGCCTCCAACCCGTCCATCTCTTTCCACTTCCTGCCGGCACTCCCTACCCCCGACTTCGCCGCCTCCGGCAAGCACCCAGTCCTACTCTTTCTCCAGCTCTTTCTCGATTACAACCAGCTGCTCGAAGCATTCCTCCTCTCCTTCCCCCGGAAACGGTTGCACTCCGTTGTCCTCGACATGTTCTGCGTCCACGCTCTCGACGTCTGTGTGAAGCTCGGCATCCCGGTCTACACGTTCTTCGCCTCAGGCGCCTCGTGCCTGTCCGTCCTGACCCAGCTCCCTGCGCTCATAGCCAGCAGGCGGACAGGCCTGAAGGAGCTCGGGGACACGGCGCTTGATTTCCTCGGTGTTCCGCCCATGCCGGCGTCACATCTCATCAAGGAGCTGCTGGAGCACCCGGAGGACGAGCTGTGCAAGGCGATGACCAACATCTGGAAGCGCAACACCGAGACAATGGGTGTTTTGGTGAACACGTTCGAGTCGCTGGAGAGCCGGGCGGTGCAGTCGCTCAGGGACCCGCTCTGCGTCCCCGGCAGGGTCGTACCTCCGGTTTACTGCATCGGGCCGTTGGTCGGCGAGGGCGCGAAGGACGGCGACGGCGCGGAGAGGAACGAGTGCCTCGCGTGGCTTGATTCGCAGCCGGACTGCAGCGTCGTGTTCCTCTGCTTCGGAAGCAAGGGCACGGTCTCCGCGGAGCAGCTAAAGGAGATAGCCGCTGGCCTGGAGAGGTCTGGGCAGCGGTTCCTATGGTCCGTGCGGACGCCGGCCGAAAGCCTAGACGCGAAGAAATACTTGGAGGTGCGTCCTGAGCCGGACCTTGATGCGCTCATGCCGGAGGGGTTCCTAGAGCGGACCAAGGACAGAGGCCTCGTCGTCAAGTCGTGGGCACCCCAGGTTGACGTGCTCAGCCACCGCGCGACCGGCGCGTTTGTGACACACTGTGGGTGGAACTCGGTGCTGGAGGCCGTCTCCGCGGGCGTCCCGATGCTGTGTTGGCCGTTGGACGCGGAGCAAAAGATGAACAAGGTGTGCATGACAGAGGACATGGGCGTCGCGGTGGAGCTGGATGGGTACATGACTGGTTTTGTGAAGGCGGAGGAGGTGGAGGCCAAGGTGAGGCTGGTGATAGAGGGCGAGGATGGGAGACAGCTTAGGGAGCGGGTGGCTGCTCGCAAACAGGAGGCTGAGGCGGCGCTGGAGGAAGGGGGCTCGTCAAGGGCGGCGTTCGTTCAGTTTCTCTTGGATGTGGATAGTATCGGAGAGCAGATAGACGAGTGACGTATTCCAGCTTGCAGTTTCGAACTGCTCTTGTCCTCTATGAGTATCTCGCTAGGCCAAATTGCAGCCTGATCAATCACTTAAGTTGCTGGTATGTAGTACCTTTTGTGAAACGTATATGGTGGCTTGCGCAGTAGAGGGGCAGCGTCTTAAGTTGCTTTTAGGATTGAGTACACTAATCACTATGTGTATGCAAAAGACAGCATGTACGTGTCTCGTTTATCTCTGGTCGCCAGCCGATTCTGAACTTGTGTGCCAAATAAATGTTTGTCCATATCTCGGTTGATAGTTTAAGTCTTAGTCACATGAGAAAAATACAATTTTTTAGATGAAAGTGGGTTTCAAACCCCAAGCAAGAGTGACAGTTACAGCATGTACAAGTTTCTCGGAGCCATCTCTCTAAAAGTGGGGGAGAGATGAAATAACTAGCAACAAAAGGAACAACTAAAGACCAGCTACAGATTATCTATCCAAGTTCTGATGAACCTTTGCACAAAACTTTGTCATCAGCTGTTCTAAAGCAGCCATGAAGAGTTCAACTCCAGACGATCCGCATCAGTTCGCCTCTTGTTCTTTCCAGGAAGAGAAGGTTTCTGTCCAGGAGTGAAGTGTGAACATCCTTGCAGAGTAGTCGCCACCTTTTGACGTTTGCAATCACCCTGGACCAAACCGCATCCAAGCCTGACCATGACCTTCCCTGAAAACAGAACTCATTCCTTAGTGTCCATAAGGACCATATAACAACAAAGCTAAAGGTATTAAGCACATCATTCCTATCGTTGCTAACCCACTATCTGGCAATAGACAGGAAGTTAGAACCAATGCTAATGCCAAATACATTAGAGATCACTTCTCAAAGATTTTTTTTGCTACAAAGCACTTAAAGAAGAGGTGATGAACTGACTCAAGCTCAGAACGAAACACAAAGGCGTTATCATCCACAAACCTTCGCTTACTTTGGTTGTCGGTAGCTCTAGGATCTAGGCTACCAAGAAAGGATGTGTTTCAACATCCTTTAATACTTGATTCTGGTTTGATTGCAACAATGCAAGATAAACAATTGCTTTGGACCTTTCTTCCATTCTATGTATTTACTTATTCAGTCTTACATAGAGAAAGAAAGGGGCATTTTACATAGAGAAAGAAAGGGACAGTGAATGGTCTATAACAATAAATGCGTCGGAAAAGGGGATGCAACCATGAAGAGGTAGGGCTGGTTTTAAGTTTCCCTTGACTGATTCTCTCTTTTGGCAGAATTTTATTATTGGCGAGAAGCCACAAAAAGCTGTGGATGCGTGGAGGAACAATGAGCTTCCACACAACAGGTGTATGGATGGGGACAACCCCTCCATTGTTAACCACACCACCATGTAAGGACTTCACCGAGTAAACCCCACACTGGTGGAATATCTAGATAGGTATATCATCATTGTTATTCAAATGTAGAGAACTGAATAAACTTACAAGATTAATCCAACGATCATAAAGTTCAGCAGATACAATTCTTCTAAACGAGATCTTAAGATCATGACCATCACAAAGACTGGCGCCGCCGCATGCCTCAAACGGGTGCTTGAGGACTTTGTGTCCGCGACTGGTGTGGCCATCAATTTCCACAAGTCTTGCTTCATTCCCATGCATGTTCCACCCGCTGATGCCGCATCCATGGCCTCCTCTCTTGGGTGACACATTTCCTCCTCCCCCCAGCCTTACTTCGGGTTCCCTCTCCCCCCCCCCACGAAACTCCCTGCTTCGGTGTTCGCCCTTCTACTCCTCTCCTTCGACCGTCGTCTGCAGTAATGCGGTTCTGAATAATCTTGCTACGTATTACATGTGATTGTACTTGCTTCCTCGTGGTGTTATTGACGGTATAGATAAGAGGCGCCGCACTTTTTTTCAAGACCGGGAAAGACTCTTGTTGTGGTGCTCGTTGTCTAACTGCTTGGGATAGAGTTGTGTTGTCTAAGCATGAAGGCGGTTTCGGTGTCAAGGATCTCCACGACAGAACAGGTGCTTGCTTTTAAATTTTGTCAGGTCGTGACTTGGGGGAATTCTCGACGTCCCCCTCCTTCTTGGAGAAGATCGTGGAGGAGTGCCTTCCCCTCTACCGCGCCATCACTACAACGGAGGTGGGCGATGGTTGCTCCACGTCCTTCTGGTTGGACAAGTAGCTGCCTGGCGAGCCACTTGCGGAGTGCTTCCCCGCCTTGTTCTCCGACATCACTTGTCCGTTTGTCGTTCAAGGACATGGGCACGACCGTGCTTCACTTCCCCGGCGTGCGCCCATCCGTGCGTTGGACATGTCCACCACGATGTTGTACCAAAAGAGCGACATCGCCAAGGAACGGTTGCGCCGGTACACGCGGATACCTGAAGCGCGGGGCTTTCTCGCCAACAGTTTCGATTGGTTGGAGTCGAGGGCTCTCGAAGGACTTAGGCACGGCCGCTGCACCCCTGGCCACTCGACGCCGCTAGTCTACTGCATCGGCCCGCTAGTCCTTCCTGGACAAACGGCCGGCGAGAGACACCCGTGCCTCCAGTGCCTTGATGCGCAGCCAAACGAGAGCGTGGTGTTCCTCTGTTTCGGCAGCTTGGGAACATTCTCCACCGCACAACTAGGAGAGGTGGCGCGCAGGTTACAGAAATATGGCCACATGTTCTTGTGGGTGGTGCGCAACCCACCAGAGCTCAAGGACGAGTCCGTCGAGCTGGACTTGGAACCGTCGCTTCCGGAGGGTTTCTTAGAGAAATGGCTGACACGGGCATCGCGGTGAAGAACTGGGTGCCACAAGCCAAGGTGTTGCAGCACGGAGCCGTCGGCGCATTGGTGACGCACTGTGGATGGAACTCGGTGCTCGAGGGGATTGTGGCTGGCATTCCGATGATCTGTTGGCCGTTGTACGCGGAGCAGATGATGAATAAAGTGCATATGGTGGAGGAGATGAAAGTCAGGGTGGCAATAGGCTACGAGAAGGAAATTGTGAAGGCGGTGGAGGTGGAGGCGAAGGTGAGGCTAGTGATGGAGTCGAAGGAAGGGAACAAGCTTAGAAAGAGGCTCTCGACGGCTGAAAGATCGAGATGTCGCCTAGAGGGGGGGTGAATAGGCAATTACAAACTCTTGCGGATTTGTCTTGTAAGAATGCGGAATTAAACTAATGTTTAGTTTACAAGCACAAACTCTAAATATGCTAAGCTCAACTAAGTGTAACAATGGCAACTAGAGCTAAGCAAGATAGGCACAAGATATATGTAGCACAAGTGATAGCAAGATATATGTACTTCAAGCACGATGGCTATCACAAGGAAAGAGAGCTCGGGTATAGAAATAACCGAGGCACGCGGAGACGAGGATGTATTCCCGTGTTCCCTTGCTTTGCAACAAGGTACGTCACGTTTGGAGGAGTGGAGGTCCCACGAAGGATTCCCCGCGCCACGAAGGCTCACCCTATTCTCCGAACCACACCCACGAAGGATAATGGCCCTTTCCTTATGGTTAGCTTTTCCTCCGCTCCGGAGATGGCAAGCTCCACAACCACTTCACAAGCTCCACGAAGGAGAAGCCCGGGCCTCTTCACAATCTTCTTGAAGAGATCACCGGAGCACCAACCGCCAAGCCAACTAGGAGGTTTCCCTCCAAGAGTAACAAGCTCACGGTCTCTCACTCGAACTAATCGTGGTGGAGAGCTCAACACTATGCAATGATGCAAAGCAAGAACACTAGAGGTGTTCAAATCCTTCACTCTCAAATCCCACCAAAGCAACGAATGCTAGGATGAGATTGGAGAGAAAGAACAAGGGGGAAAGTCAACCAAAGACTCCAAGATCTAGATCCCAAGAGATTCCCTCACTTAGAGAAGAAATGGTTTGGTGGAAGTGTAGATCTAGATCTCCTCTCTCAAATCCTCAAATATGAGCAAGAATGGTTGGAGGAATCAAGGGAGAGAGCAACTTCTTCAAATGCAACAATGGAGGTGAGAGAAAGGGGAACAAGTTGTTGCTCAAGGTGGAAGAAGGGCTATTTATAGTCTAAGGAGAAAAATAACCGTTGGGGAGAAAACCGGGTGAAAATCGGATAAAAAACGAGCTGAAAAAGTGCCCGGAGCCGGCCAGCGAGGCCGGCCGACCGAGCCTCGGGCCGGAGAGGCCGGTGGCCTGTCCGGTCGTACCGGCCCACCGACCGGGCGGGGCAGAGCGCGCGCATGGGCGGCGAGGAGCAAGCGGGCGCGCGGGGAGGTGGGCCGTGCGGGGGCGCCTAAGGCCCAGCCGGCGCCGAGCCCGGTCGGGCTGGGGAAGCTGCCGGGTGGCCCGGTAGCAGGCCGGCGCCTGGGCCGGACAGAGTGGCGGCGCGTGGGCCGGTGGCCGCCCGGTCGACCGAGTGGGCCGGCGTGCGGTCCGGCAGGACGGGCGGCAACCGGGCAGCCGTCCCCTTTTTTCTTTTTCTTTTTCTTTTTCTTCTTTTACCTTTTCTTTAATAACTATTGCTCCCGAACTCCGATTGACATGAAACTAATTTCGTTGGAAAGATAACAACAATTGCTATCCAATAGAAAGTGCAAACTCATGAAACTGTAGGAGGGGATTTTATCATGAATATAAAAGGGTAGAACCTTATATCATGAATAACCGGTAAAATCACCCAACCTCGAAAACGCAATAGAAGATGCATGCGAACACCGTTTTCGATGAACTTGGGCTTGTTGTAAAGCTAGCAACAAGCTCAAGAACCTCACATAGAGAAGCACCAAGAAGCAATAAGGATATGCAAAGTATGCAAAGGATTGAGCTCCCTAGGACGATGTGATCAAGTTACTCAACCGAAAGCCCCTCTTAATAGTGCGGCTATCTATCCTATAATCCGGTCTCCCAACATCCACCTTGAGACCGGTAAAAGGAAAACCTAGCAAGGCCATACCTTTGCCTTGCGCATCCCGCTTGATCTTGATGATAACTCTTCAAGCTTCACTCAAGCCGGAATGCCTCACTTGACCAATGTTGCTTCGGGAAGACTCACAAATGCTCCCCCATACACTATGATGGGAAAGCTCCATTGATACACATCTTCACTAGTCCATTATTACCAAATGGATGGCAAGCTTCAAGTATGTGATTCACTTGAGATGCTCATCTTGAACTTGCCCAACTCAACCTTGTATCTTCACATACTCACATATATATATCTTCATACCGATGATCTTGATGCCAATACACAAGATATACCTTTATCTTCATGGCATCCATACTTGAATCCAACACATAGAGAGCAAGTAGTACCTATGGAATATTCCTTCATATAAACTCAATGAAAACATTAGTCCATAGGGGTTGTCATTAATTACCAAAACCACACATAGGGGCAATGTACCCTTACAATCTCCCCCATTTTGGTAATTGATGACAACCACAATAAGAGGGTTTATATAATGAATATTAGTGACAAGTACGCAACTTATCCGAGAATAAGTTGTATACAAGAGGTTGTATTTGATATGGTCAAGTAACACAAAGCTACTAGCCCATATCAAGAACCGGCTCTACTCACACAACTACAACAAATGCAATGGATGTGAGTAGAACCAATATATATAGAGAAAACTCCCCCACAATGTATGCACGTGTGATGAACATGAATTCATTGCATATATTGTCAAGATTAACCTTTGGGATAGTTTCCACTATATATATACAACCATGCAAGACATATAAATATGGAATGCATGAGAGGAGGCAAAACACTTAAGCACAAACCAAACTTAAGTATAAAACCATTCCCTTAAACCCTCTAAACTTCTCCCCCATTGGCATCGATTGTCAAAATGGATCGATGAAAAATTTAGAAGGCCAATATAATGTGAGTTCCTCCCCAAAGTGTGCACTTCTCATAATTTGAGTGGAATCAAGTGCACATATCCAATGATGAATACTTGAAGGAAATCAAACTATATTGAGGATCAAAGATTGCATAAAGATAACATGGTGAAGAGATCTTCAACAAATAAAGCAAGCAATCAACGATCCAATTGGACAAACAAAGATATCATGATAAGAGAGATATAGTGCTTCTAAAAATAAGAAAGCTCCCCAAGGTTCGTGCACAATTTATAATGTTTGCATTTGAATACAATATGCACAAACATGGAATCCTCACTCCCTCTATATCATTTAGAACACACCCAAGATAAAAATAATATGCTTATCAAGAATAACTTGAGTCCAACAATTACGAGATATGAGTGCATGAAGAAAAACAAGTAAACCAAGCACTCATAAATCTTCTTTACCAACACCACTAAAAGCAAAAGGGTAAAAGATGCACTACAAGAAAAGTTGCCATGGCCGACGAAGTTGAAGTCGCGCCGTGGTTGCTGGTGTACCATGGCCGACGATTTTTGGTCCCTCTGTGGTGCATGTCAAAACTTTTTTTTCTCGTTTTTGAGGCCACCTAGCCCGACGAAAGCGGCCAAAACGTCGCGTATGGTGGCCCGGGACATGGTGCATCTCGAAATCTCGGGTTCGCCGGCCGAGTCAACGCAAATCCGCACCGCCGAGGGATGTAGGGCCCAGATGGCGGCCTCTCTGGCATTGTTTTTTTTCTAGATCGCGCCATCTCGTTCAACGTTCTCCGATCAAGCCGTTTACGATGCAGGATCATGGGTCCCGCATGTCATCCTCTATGAACCAAAATTCTTTCTATTCTTGGATTTTTTTGACCCCCTGATTTCTGGCTACTTCCTTTTTCTTTTGATCCCTTGCCGCCTTGGAAACGTTGAGACCGCTGTTGCTAAATGGGACCCGCATGTCATCCTCTATGTGCAATCAACTTTCTTTTCTTGGAGTTTTTTTTGGCACCTCAAATTTGGTCACTTGCCTTTTTCTTTCGATCCCCTGCCGCCTCTCAAACGGTGATACCGCTGCTGCTAACTGGGACCCGCATGTCATCCTCTATGTACTATAAACCTTTCTTTTCTTGAATTATTTTTGGCACCTCATATTTGGTCACTTACCTTTTTCTTTCGATCCCCTGCCGCCTCTCAAACGGTGATACCGCTGCTGCTAAATGGGACCCGCATGTCATCCTCTATGTACAATAAAACTTTCTTTTCTTGGATTTTTTTTGGCACCTCATATTTGGTCACTTGACTTTTTCTTTCGATCCCCTGCTGCCTCTCAAACAGTGATACCGCTGCTTGCTAAATGGGACCCGCATGTCATCCTCTATGTACTATAAAACTTTCTTTTCTTGGATTTTTTTGGCACCTCATATTTGGTAACTTGACTTTTTCTTTTGATCCCCTGCTGCCTCTCAAACGGTGATACCGCTGCTTGCTAAATGGGACCCGCATGTCATCCTCTATGTACTATAAAACTTTCTTTTTTTGGATTATTTTTGGCACCTCATATTTGGTCACTTGACTTTTTCTTTCGATCCCTGCCGCCTCTCAAACGGTGAGACCGCTGCAGCTAAATGGGACCCGCATGTCATCCTCTATGAGCAATCAACTTTCTTTTCTTGGAGTTCTTTTGGCACCTCATATTTGGTCACTTGCTTTTTTCTTTCGATCTCATGCCACGTTTGAAACGTTGAGGTACCTGCTGGCTCATGGGACCCGCATGTCATCCTCTGTGTGCTATAAAAGTTTCCTTTGTTGGATTTTTTTTCACCCTCTGATTTTTGGCTTGCCTTTTTCTTTTGATCCCCTGCCCCTTTGAAACGTTGAGTAAGTTCGTTGGTTCAAGGGACCCGCATGTCATCCTCTATGTCCATCAACTTTCTTTTCTTGGATTTTTTTTTCACCCCCTAATTACTAGCTACTTTCTTTTTCTTTTGATCTCAAGCCGCATTACAAACATTGAGACCGTCTGTCGCAAAATGGGACCCACATGTCATCCTCTATGTACAATAAATCTTGGATTATTTTTGGCTCCTGATATTTGGTCACTTGCCTTTTTCTTTCAATCTCATGCCGCCTTTGAAACGTTGAGTAAGCTGCTGGCTCATGGGTCCCGCATGTCATCCTCTACGAACAATAAAAGTTTCCTTTCTTGGAGTTATTTTTACCCCTAATTTCTGGCTATTTGCCTTTTTCTTTTGATCCCCTGCCCCCGTTGAAACGATGAGGACGCTGTTGGCAGGTCGGTCCCACATGTCATCCTCTATGAACAATAAAAGTTTCCTTTGGTGGATTTATTTTTGACCCCTAATTAATTTATGGCTATTTCCTTTATTTTTCTTTTGATCCCCTGCCGCCTTGGAATTGTTGAGAATGCTGCTGCCTCATTTTTCTTTTGGTCCTGTGCCGCCTTGGAAACGTTGAGACCGCTGCTACAAAATGGGACCCGCATCTCATCCTCTATGTACAATAAAGTTTCTTTTCTTGGATTATTTTTGGCTCCTGATATTATGTCACTTGCCTTTTTCTTTCGATCTCATGCCGACTTTGAAACGTTGAGGATGCTCGCTGCCTCATGGGTCCCGCATGTCATCCTCTCGAACGATATATGTTTTCTTTTCTTGTATTTTTTTACCAACTGATTTTTGGCTTTTTTTATTTTCGATCCCTGCCGCCTTTGAAACGTTGACGACGCTGTCGGCTCATGGGTCCCCGATGTCAGCCTCCCCGTACAAGAAACATGTGATATTTTATTTTGCAGACAATAAACGTTGTATTTTGCTCTGAGCTATTGCAAACGGATAAATTAAATCTTTATATCTACATAAACAAACTTATATGTTGAATCTCCTTGTTTTTTGTTTTTGCGAAGCATAGGACTTTCCTGTTTTTTTTTGAGAAAAATCCGACCTTTCCTGTTTTGGAGTGGGCTGAAATTGTACAAGTCAAAAGGCCCGGCAGGATAGTTCGAAGGCCCAGATGTCCAGATACAGCCCAATTGAAATCTTTCTTTTCTTGGATTTTTTTCACACCCGATTTCTGGCTACTTCATTTTTCTTTCGGTCATGTGCCGCCTTGGAAGCGTTGAGACCGCTGCTACAAAATGGGACCCGCATGTCATCCTCTATGTACAATAAAGTTTCTTTTCTTGGATTATTTTTGGCTCCTGATATTATGTCACTTGACTTTTTCTTTCAATCTCATGCCGACTTTGAAACGTTGAGGAAGGCTGCGGCTCATGGGTCCCGCATGTCATCCTCTATGAACAATAAAAGTTTTCTTTGTTGGATTTATTTTTTCCCCTAATTTCCGGCTATTTGCCTTTTTCTTTTGATCCCTCGCCCCTTTGAAACGATGACGACGCAGGTGGCAAGTCGGTCCCACATGTCATCCTCTATGAACAATAAAAGTTTCCTTTAATGGATTTATTTTTGACCCTAATTAATTTCCGGCTATTTCCTTTTTTATTTTGATCTCCTGCCGCCTTGAAATAGTTGAGGATCTTGCTGCCTCATGGGTCCCGCATGTCATCCTCTCGGAAAGGTAAATGTTTCTTTTCTTGAATTTGTTTACCAAGCTGATTTTTGGCTTATTTTTTCTTTCGATCTCCTGCCACCTTTAAAACGTTGACGACGTCTGCTGGCTCATGGGTCCCCAATGTCAGCCTCCCCATACTCGCAAATCCTCTTTTCGCAAAGGTTGTATTTCTAGATAGATAAGGTGGATTCGAATCTGCCATGGTTCGAGCAGCTCGGGTAAGCCTTCTTGCACTCGATTAATGGAAGTAGTGTATCGCAAGGTCAAGACATGTGGCTCGGTGTAATGAATCTATATGAATCATGTTGTGGGTTCAATCTGATAGTTCTCTAACGAGGTCAGCCAAAATAGAAATTAAGTTTTTTTCTAAAACGGAAATGCAAATTAAGATGAACACAAACATTAGTTATCATAATAGCCGATCATACATACATACTTGCTAAGAGCAAAAGCTTGCCGCAGTTTTACCACCCATACAATTAATTAGCAGTTCGGATAATGTAACCTTATATAAGTATAACTACAAATGCATTTGCTAAGGGCTCATGGGACAACGAGAACTAGACAACCGCGAACTTTATGACCAGACATGTCACAGCGGCATCGAAAGATCTTGACCTTCAACTTTGATCCAATGCGAAGTTTGGCACCGTCAATGAACTTTTTCCACCTAGAAGTAACGACCAAGCGGCCATCCGTGGGACCGACGGAGTACCGTCCCTCCACGGTGAGACCTTCACTCTCCATGACGAGGGATATCTTGCCCCTTCGCCGGCATTGAGATCCTTGGAGATACTTTTAGGCAATTTCTGATTCAAAGCAAGAGATACCACCAAAAATTAGTCAATGGCACCAATGCACCGAACCATGTGAGACTTTGAGCGAGAGAAGACATCAAGATAAGAGCGGTTATCGCTGTCATATACTCACGAACATAGCCTTCGGATGCGTCCTGGTCACCACACGGGTGGCCACGGCAATGAGCCGAGACCTCGGTGATCCGGTCGGGCGGGTGCATGAGCCCGGGCTGGTACACGAGCTGGTGCCGATGCGAGGAGACTGCTGGGCGAGTGCGGTAAACGGTGCCTCTAGAGGAACCGGTGCTGATGCGAGAGACCGTTGGGCAGGTGCGATGAACGGTGCGGCTAGAGGAACCGATCGTCGTGCGAGGAGCCTGCTCGGGCATGTGTAGTATATGGGGCCTCTACGAGGAATCAATGTCGATGTAGGGGACTCGCTGGGTAGATGCGATAAACGGAGCTGAGTACAGGAACCGGTGCTGATGCGAGGAGAGTGGGAAGCCGGTGCCGGTGCTGGTGTGGTTGCCCTTTGTGACATCCGCTCCTGTTCCATCGGGGATCTCCGGCTTTGATCATGTTAAACCCAAGCAAGCTAGAACGAGAGGGAATGGTTTAGAACAAGCTCGTCAGTAATGCGGTTATCAAAAGATATGAGTAGAAAAAAGTTACATATTATATATTTGGAAGTGTCTCCAACTACGTAGCGATTACGTATATCTGCCCGTTTGAGTTTCTGATCCTCAGCTCGTCGCCATTCTTCAGACCGTAGTCAAAAGCAAACTTTCTCCAATCATGTCCATACAAATATGTGATGGCCTGCGTCTTGTAGACATACACCTCATAGACCGTGTAGGTGTTCATCAATTTGCCATTGCCATGCATAGTGAAAGATCCTTCATGCGGACACATCGGGTTAATCATTGGACGAAGTTCACAAGGTACGATCTCGCATGTGAAAATTGATACAAATGTAAGAAGCGAGGAAGACTAAAAACAAGACTTTACTATATGCCAATTCATGCTAAACCACCGAGAATACATACACGTAACTCTGTGAAGGAGCTACTAGAAAGGTAGATAGAGCCATAGGAGGTGTTATATGCGGGGTATGTACATGGGCCCGCCATATTCCCGCAAGCTCGGCATCGGGATGGTGAAGGAAACATGGGAGGTACTGCGGGTGCGTAGCGCCGAACGTAAGTGGAAGAATTAGGTTGTGTAAAGTGCATAGTTCAGAGCAATGCAAATGTTGACAAGCAAGTGCATAACACTATGTTACAAACCGAACGAGTGAAAAATTAGTGTATGATGAATATAAGCATGCTAATTTGGTGTTTCCGAATTCCAAAAAGCATTAGACAGAGCCAGTGATAATATCAGACATAAATCATGGCATGTATATGTGGCTTAAGAAAAATATACCCGAACCTTTGGATGGTTACGGCCCGGCTGGTCCTTGGACTTGAGCTTATATAAGCATCCAGAAGGTGGGGCTGACAGTAACTTGGTGGCAGCCTCTGCAGATGCCTCATCAGCAGCAGTTGCAATCCTTTTGACCAATGAAGGCTTAGCAGTTTCAGTCTGCATATAAAAATTGAAGAGCAACAGACATCAGCTGTGATATATAAAATGAATCTATGAGACACTGATGCATATAGTGCTGGATGTAAGTGGAAGAATAGGTGTGTGTGTTTCTGAACTATTGGTAAGTGATACGTCTCCAACGTATCGATAATTTCTTATGTTCCATGCTACTTTATTGATGATACCTACATGTTTTATGCACATTATATGTCATTATTATGCATTTTCTGGAACTAACCTATTAACAAGATGCCGAAGTGCCGGTTCCGTTTTCTGCTGTTTTTGGTTTCGAAATCCTAGTAACGAAATATTCTCGGAATTGGACGAAATCGGCGCCCGGGTTCCTATTTTTCCCGGAAGCTTCCGGATCACCGAAGAGGGGCCGGAGATGGGCCGGGGGGCCCCACACCACACCGGGCGTGGGCCCGGGCCTGGCCGCGCCACCCGGTGGTGAGGGCACCCTGGTGCCCCTCCGAGGCTCCCCTTTCGCCTATTTAAAGGTCCCGACCAAAAACCCTTACGGACGAAGCCACGGTACGCGAAACCTTCCAGAGCCGCCGCCATCGCGAAGCCAAGATCTGGGGGACAGGAGTCTCTGTTCCGGCACCCTGCCGGAGCGGGGAAGTGCCCCCGGAAGGCTTCTCCATCGACACCGCTGCCATCTCCACCGCCATCTTCATCACCGCTCGCTGCTCCCATGAGGAGGGAGTAGTTCTCCATCGAGGCTCGGGGCTGTACCGGTAGCTATGTGGTTAATCTCTCTCCTATGTACTTCAATACAATGATCTCATGAGCTGCCTTACATGATTGAGATTCATATGAGTTTTGTATCACTATTCATCTATGTGCTACTCTAGTGATGTTATTAAAGTACTCTATTCCTCCTGCACGTGTGTAAAGGTGACAGTGTGTGCACCGTGTTAGTACTTGGTTTATGTTATGATCATGATCTCTTGTAGATTGCGAAGTTAACTATTGCTATGATAATATTGATGTGATCTATTCCTCCTACATATGCATGATGGTGACAGTGTGCATGCTATGTTAGTACTTGGTTTAGTCTTTTGATCTATCTTACACTATAAGGTTACTAAAATATGAACATTAATTGTGGAGCTTGTTAACTCCGGCATTGAGGATTCGTGTAATCCTACGCAATGTGTTCATCATCCAACAAAAGTGTAGAGTATGCATTTATCTATTCTGTTATGTGATCAATGTTGAGAGTGTCCACTAGTGAAAGTCTAATCCCTAGGCCTTGTTCCTAAATATTGTTATTGCTGCTTGTTTATTCTTGTTTACTCGAATTACTACTCGCTGCGTTACTACCGCATGTTTACTTCCCGCAATATTGCTACCATCAACCGCACGCCGACAAGCACTTTTCTCGGCGCCGTACTCATCGCTCATATTCATTCATACCACTTGTATTTCACTATCTCTTCGTCGAACTAGTACACCTATTAGGTGTGTTGGGGACACAAGAGACTTCTTGCTTTGTGGTTGCGGGGTTGCATGAGAGGGATATCTTTGACCTCTTCCTCCCCGAGTTCGATAAACCTTGGGTAATCCACTTAAGGGAAACTTGCTACTTGTTCTACAAACCTCTGCTCTTGGAGGCCCAACACTGTCTACAAGAATAGAAGCTCCCGTAGACATCAAGCACTTTTCTGGCGCCGTTGCCGGGGAGGAAAGGTAAAAGGCACTCATACTTCGGTTCCAGGTAACAATACTTTTCTGGCACCATTGTGTGTGTGCTCGAAGCTATTTCCTTTAGATCCTGCAATTACATCTTTTTGTTTCTTGTTTTTATTTTCACTAGTTAGGCATAATGGAAAACAACAAAAAAATTGGTGAGCTTTTTAATCTTTTTCCTAATTTAGAATTGTTTGATGCGAAAATTAAAAAACCTATGGAACCTTATTTGCATGATAATAGCAATGTTATTGGTATGAATGCAATTACTGCTAATGCTATGAAGAAATCTAAGCTTGGGGAAGCTAGTTTACATAAAA
Source organism: Lolium rigidum (assembly GCF_022539505.1). Lineage (NCBI taxonomy): Eukaryota > Viridiplantae > Streptophyta > Magnoliopsida > Poales > Poaceae > Lolium > Lolium rigidum. The sequence goes on from NC_061513.1 coordinate 104,967,154, forward strand.
ATAATCTTTTTTGCTCCTCCGCTTTAGAAGAAATATTTTGCTCTGATGATGCTTTATCTCCCATATGCGATAACTCTAATGATGCTTCTGATATTTTAAATCCACCTGCTGAAAGTATTCCGTATAAAATACCTATGAAAATTATTGAACGTGTTATGGATAACCGCTATGAAGGGGATGGAAATGTCCATCCTGGAAATCATTTACTGTTTTTGCATGAATTATGCGGGTTATTCAAGTGTGCAGGTATCTCTATGGATGAAGTGAAGAAGAAACTATTCTCTATGTCGCTGTCTGGTAAAGCGGCGCATTGGTATAAACTGCTTGAAGGACGGGCGCTCTCTTGATTGGAAGGATATTGTGCCTCTATTTTATTCCAAGTTCTATCCTCCAAGTGAAATTCACAAAGATCGAAACCATATATATAATTTCTGGCCTCATGATGGAGAGAGTATTGCCCAATCATGGGAGAGATTGAAGTCTTTAATGCTCAAATGCCCCAATCATGAGCTTCCAGGTAATATCATCATTGATAATTTCTATGCAAGACTTTCTTTTCAAGATAAGACCTTGCTTGGATACCACTTGTTCCGGATCATTCACGAGCAATAAAGAAGAGTTTAAAAGGGACATTCTTGACCGGATTAAGGAGAACGTCGAAGATTGGGAGAACGACAAAGGTAAAGAGTCGGGTATAAATTATGATTATGAATGCATTGAAACTTTTATGGATAGTGGTAAATTTC